>NW_006159814.1:3598465-3694793 GCF_000334495.1 Tupaia belangeri chinensis
ATATATATATATTTTTAATGAGAGTAAGAAGTACCTGCCATGGGGGAATGGTCACACTACAATCCCTTTTCTTCCATCTTTTCCTCCTTCTAGGATTTTAGGCATGCACAAATATGCACCCAGCATGTTCTTCAAAGTACTGGGTCTGGAACTCAAACCATGTACCAGCCATGTAGAGTCTGGCTGCCTTAACTTCCAGGACACAGAACTGGCCCTAGTTAATGTTTTTAACTGAGCCAGTCATAAAGGAAAAAAACCTTTTAAAAATTTGATCATGTTTCTAAGGTTTCCAGTTTTTACATATATTGTCTGTTATCTATTATTTTTTCCCTTGTTATTTTAAAATGTGTTCCCATTGAAATTATTTTTTAGTTTCTTTTTTAAAGAATTTCTTGTTTGGAGTTAATTGTTTATCTTCAGTGTACAATGTCATTTTTCAAAATATGCTTGGAGTGTGTGATAATTAAATCAATGACATTACCATATACATCACTTTCAGTAGAGAACCTTACATAATTTTGTCTTGTTATGCACTTCTTCCTGAGTTCCTCCGACCTAACTCCACCACCTGCCATAGTCTCTGGTATCTATAGTTGACCTTGCTACATTTATTTCTTCAAATCTTTAAATTTCTAACATAGAGCACAGACATTCAGTATATATTGAGTGGGGACATGCTGTTTTTGTCTTTCATAGTCTGGCTTATTTCATTTAGCATTAAGGCTTCTAGATTTATCCACTTCATACTGAATGACAGTCTTACTGTTCCTTATGCGGAATAGTAGTCCACAGTATGTATGCAAACATTTAATCCAGTTATTATTTATTTATTGATTTATTTTTTGCACATTCATACTATTATCTACAATTTATTGGACAATTCACAAAGCACTGTGCAACACATATCACATACATTATTTCTTAAGAAAACCTATGAAGTAGGTATTACGTTCACATCTTAAAGATAACGCAGTAGTTTCAGAAAGAATACACCACTCGTGCATGGTCACACTGCTAGGGAAAAGCCAAAACATAATTTGACTCTTATCTGTCTCACACTCAGGATGACTTTGACAGGCTTGGGGCCTTGACAAGTATAAAGCTTATCTCCATGTGTAAGAGATCTATATTTTCAAAGAGAAGTAGAATCAATTTAGAGTCAGATATAGAATCAGTTATTATCACTGTCTGGAAAAGCATGCTCTAAATAATTCTAGAGTTTGCAGGTTCTGCTAAAATGTCTTTAGAAATGGCTTTTTGAGTGAAGCTGCCTAGCAAGACCTCTAAAACAAAACACCCAATGAAATGGGTGTTTATCTATACTTGGTGCAAATTACACCTTCAGGACACTATTGATAGCTATACCCTGCATAGATATGTACAGGAACATTAGATTTGAGGTTCTCACTGTAGTAGCAAAAGCACAAGTTACACAGTCAGCAGTACAGAATAAACAAACTGTGGTATATCCATTCAACAGAATCGTATGCAGCAAAAAAAGAAATAAGGCTCCTTGTTTCTTAACTCATACAAGATGTTCTTCATTTTAAACAAAAAGCAAGGGTAGTAGACCTCTAGACAGTTTACAGTATGTGGAAGGAAGAAATCCCACTCACATGTGTTTGTGTAGTCAGCGTCTGGTAGCAACTGGTAGCAATGACTGCCAGAGGGGGAAGAACTAGAAGCTGGAGGACAGGGACAGGGCGGCCCGTTAGACAAAATTGTTTTTGTATCTTGTCCTGTGGGAATAGTTACCTATTCAAAATTTTCTTTTAGCTAGAAAACAAAAAAGGGCTGACTAAACACTTGACAAACTTCAAGGGAAATTTCTGACTGCAGGGAGAGAAAACAGCATCAATTGTGGAAAGCAGGAGAAATTCTCCTTCCGGAGATGATTTTATTACATATTTGGGCCACATAGTTTATATGAGAATCAGTATAAAATTATAATGTAAATACTTTTTTTAAGTGTGAAAATCATGAAATTTCTTTGATAGACAACTTCTCACTTAGCTATCATATAAAGTCAAATATATCTATAATCCCAAGTATAATTCTTTTGAGAGAAGAATAAGATCAAATATGTCATTTAGGAAAAATATGTGTATGAAAAGAGACTAAATTCTGGGACAAAGACCATTATTTTGCTTACTCTAAAGTCCCCAGTTCCTGATGGGATACTTAGGATAGTTTCTCAATTAATATATAGCAAATTGATTTATTGGTTAAATTAACAACTATAAAACTGCCTGACAAGAGTATAAAACAAACAGATAGTTCACCAGAAACTGACTTCTATAGATATTTTAATTACTCTGAAATGAAATAATTTAGTATCAAATGTTTAACAAGCACCCATTAAAACTGCTAACTGTGAAATCAACATTATTTGTAGCTGACTGGCTATTTAAAAAAAAAAAACTTCATCACTTTTTCTTTTGACAAAAGAGTAGAAATCCCAAAGAATAAAAGAGAGGTCATGAATTAAGGGTCTTATTTACTAATCTAGCACCATAATTCCTGTCTCAGAACCTCCCAAACAGCTAGAAATAGAATATAGAAAGAGGTGAAGATGTTGAAAATATAAGAATAGTTCTTAACTGTGGCCCCATTTTTGCTATGAGGCAATACAGGGTCTAGCAAAGAAGGAAATCATTGGGACTGGAAGTGAAAACACAAGCTTTTGGTTCGAATGGTGAAGAAGGCCCTCAAGAGATTCAGTGTATGTAGAAGGCAGCCCTGGAGTTGGCCTCATGTACTAGGGAGTTTCTTCTTAGCATTCAAGTCCTTCTTAATTTCTTCAAGCTTTTTAGCCAGGTTTGGTATTTCATAGTTCTGAGCCAGATACATTCCAACCATGTTGCCCAAAGTAAATCCAAGCAGGAACTGGAGCATGATTTTGGCGAGGAGGGCGTGAAGGGTGGCTGACCAGTCATTAGTTTTTGAACACTCAGATTGATTCCGAGTCTTAGTTATTATAAATAATGATGCAATAAACATGATGTACAAATGTCTTTATGACTGATTTCCTGACCTTTAGGTTAATACCAAGGAGTGGGTTTACTGGGTCATATTTTTATTTGTAATCTTTTTTTTTTTTGTAAATATTTTTTTGAGAGGTTTTTGCTATACAGGTCCAAGATTTGAACGGCAGTCAACTACATGGGAGTCCAGCGACACAGCCATTAAGCCAACTGCTGATCCCTTATTTGTAAATTTTTAAAAGAAATTCCATATTGTTTTCCACAGCAGCTGTACTAGTTCACATTCCCACCAGTAGTGCAGCAGGGCTTCCATTTCACCATAGCCTCACGAGCACTTGTTACTCTTTGTTTTTTGATCATAGCCATTCTGAATGGGATTCAACGATACCTCATTGGTTTTGTTTTTTTTCCTTATGATAAGAGATATCGAACATTTTTTCATATGTTTTTTGGGTATTTGTATGTCTTCCTTAGAGAGTTGTCTGTTCATATTTGTCCATTTAAAAACTGGATTATTTTTTCTGCAGGTGAACTGCTTGAGAATCCTCTATACATTCTGGTTATTAATGTCTTATCTGAAGTATAGAACAGTTTTTCATATGTTTTTTGGGTATTTGTATGTCTTCCTTAGAGAGTTGTCTGTTCATATTTGTCCATTTAAAAACTGGATTATTTTTTCTGCAGGTGAACTGCTTGAGAATCCTCTATACATTCTGGTTATTAATGTCTTATCTGAAGTATAATTTGCATATATTTTCTCCCATATTGTGGGTTGTCTCATCACTCTATTGTTTTCTTTGCTGTGCAAAAAAAATACATTATTCTCATATAATTCCATTTGTCTATTTTTAGTTATTGCCCATGTTTTAAGGGTCTTATTTATGAAGTCTTTGCCTACTACAATGTCTTAAAGTGATTCCCCTGTGTTTTCCACAAGTAGTTTTATAATTTGAGGCTTTACATTTGGATTTTTGACCCATTTTTTGTGTTGAATTTTGTTAATGGTAAGAAATAAGAGTCAACTTTCATTTTTCTGCAGGTGGATATCCAAGATTTCCAGTAACATTTGCTAAAAGGCTTTCTGTTCTCTACCATGTACTAGGGAGTTTCTTCTTAGCATTCAAGTCCTTCTTAATTTCTTCAAGCTTTTTAGCCAGGTTTGGTATTTCATAGTTCTGAGCCAGATACATTCCAACCATGTTGCCCAAAGTAAATCCAAGCAGGAACTGGAGCATGATTTTGGCGAGGAGGGCGTGAAGGGTGGCTGACCAGTCATTAGTTTTTGAACACTCAGATTGATTCCGAGTCTTAGTTATTATAAATAATGATGCAATAAACATGATGTACAAATGTCTTTATGACTGATTTCCTGACCTTTAGGTTAATACCAAGGAGTGGGTTTACTGGGTCATATTTTTATTTGTAATCTTTTTTTTTTTTGTAAATATTTTTTTGAGAGGTTTTTGCTATAGGGCATGTATACTTGCCAGAAAAAAGAGAGAGAGACAGACAGAAAGTGAGAAATCACCCCCTGGGAGGATGACCACACCACAATCCCTTCTCCTCCATTCTCCTCTCGGGATCTTGGGTACGTATACACACGCGCCCGGCATGAGTTTAAGCCACCAGGTCCAAGATTTGAACTGCAGTCAACTACATGGGAGTCCAGCGACACAGCCATTAAGCCAACTGCTGATCCCTTATTTGTAAATTTTTAAAAGAAATTCCATATTGTTTTCCACAGCAGCTGTACTAGTTCACATTCCCACCAGTAGTGCAGCAGGGCTTCCATTTCACCATAGCCTCACGAGCACTTGTTACTCTTTGTTTTTTGATCATAGCCATTCTGAATGGGATTCAACGATACCTCATTGGTTTTGTTTTTTTTCCTTATGATAAGAGATATCGAACATTTTTTCATATGTTTTTTGGGTATTTGTATGTCTTCCTTAGAGAGTTGTCTGTTCATATTTGTCCATTTAAAAACTGGATTATTTTTTCTGCAGGTGAACTGCTTGAGAATCCTCTATACATTCTGGTTATTAATGTCTTATCTGAAGTATAATTTGCATATATTTTCTCCCATATTGTGGGTTGTCTCATCACTCTATTGTTTTCTTTGCTGTGCAAAAAAAATACATTATTCTCATATAATTCCATTTGTCTATTTTTAGTTATTGCCCATGTTTTAAGGGTCTTATTTATGAAGTCTTTGCCTACTACAATGTCTTAAAGTGATTCCCCTGTGTTTTCCACAAGTAGTTTTATAATTTGAGGCTTTACATTTGGATTTTTGACCCATTTTTTGTGTTGAATTTTGTTAATGGTAAGAAATAAGAGTCAACTTTCATTTTTCTGCAGGTGGATATCCAAGATTTCCAGTAACATTTGCTAAAAGGCTTTCTGTTCTCTACTGGGTCATCTTGTACCCTTTGCAAAACTCAGGTGACTGTGTGTTTTGGGGTTTATCTCTGGATTCTGGATTCTGTTCCATTAATCTTTGTGTCTGTTTTGGTGCCAGTATTATGCTGTTTTGATTATCAAGCTTTGTAATTTTTTTTTTGAGAGATTTTCACTGTAGGGCGCGTGCGCTCGCCAGACAGACAGAGAGAGACATAGAGACAGAAAGTGAGAAATCACCCCCCAGGGGGGATAGTCACGCCGCAATCCCTTCTCCTCCATTCTCCTCTCGGGATCTTGGGCACGCATGCACACGCGCCCAGCGTGAGTTTTAAGCCACCGGGTCCGGGACACGAACCGTGGTTGACTACGTGGGAGTCCAGCGACATAGCCATTACGCTAACTGCCGGTTCCCAACTTTGTAATATATTTTGAGGTCAGATAGTGAAATGCCTCTAACTTCATTCTTCTTGCACAGTGTTGCTTTAGTAATATGGGTTCTTTATATTTCAGACAAATATCATGATTGTTTTTCTGTGAATAATATCACTAGTAATGTGCTAAAAATTTCATTGAACTTTGTAAATTAATTTGGATAGAATTGACATTTTAATGATATAAAGTCTTCCAATCCAAGAATCTTTTCATTTTATTTTATTATTTTTAATTTTTTTCTTCAGTTTTTTGGAGTTTTCCTTGTAGAGGTCTTTTGCCTCTTTGGTTAGATTTATTCCTAAGTATTTTATTTTCTTGTGGCTAACTGGGATTGCTTTCTCCAATTCTGCTTCAGTTCATTTTTTCTTGGTGTATAAAAAAGTTAGGTTTTGTATTGATTTTGTATCTTTTGACTTGACTGAATTCATGGATTATTTCTAGGAGTTTTTTCTTTGTTTAGAGTCTTTATTATTATTCAATCTGATTGCTAGTTTTTCAGGTTTTCTATTTCTTCCTGGTTAAATCTAGGTATTTTGGACATGTCCAGAGATTTGTCTATCTCTTCTAGGTTTGTCTATCTCTCCTGATCGTGGGCATATAGTTGCTTGTATTATTCCCTGATGATCTTTTGTAATTCTGTGATATTTGTTGTAATATTACCTGTTTCATTTCTGATTTTATTTACCTGGTTTCTTTCTCTATTTTTCTTGGCTAGTCTGTCTAAATGTTGATCAATTTCATTTATCCTAGCTAAAAGCAACTCTTAGGTGTTAGATATCATGAAGTTAGTATCAGAGGGAATGAAAGGTGATTATTTTAGGGATCATTTAATTCTGTTTATATTAGCACTCAGAAGATTTGTTGTTTTCCACTTAGTGTATTTCTGTACAGAGGTCTAACCTTGGTTATTGTATATTAGTTTCCTATTACTCCTGTAATGACTTAATACAAATGTAGGTTCTTAAAAACAACATACATTTATTTTATAGTTCTGGAGATCAGAACTCTAAAATGGATTCCTTTGGACTAAAATTGAACTGTGAGCACAGTCGATTCTTTCTGAAATCTTGCATCATTTCCTCACCTTTTCCAAAATCTGTAGGCTGCCCCATTCCTTGGGTTATATGTATCTTCAAAACAAAAATGTGGGTTGAATCTTTCTCATGTTGCATCACTTTGACAATGGCTCTTCTGCCTCCTCCTTCTGCTTTTAAGGTCCATGTGATTTCATTGGGTTCAGCCCCAGCAGCCCAGAATAATCTCCCTATTTTAAGATTAACTAATTTGAAACCTTAATTTCATCTGCCACCTTAATTCCACCCTTCCATGTGGCATGATTACTCTTTTCAGGTTAGGACATGATCTCTCTGGAGTTAGGGGAGTCGTTACTCTGTCTGTCATTGTTCTTCATTCATAGAGCGCTCCCATCACCAAGGATTTTGATCTTTTTTTTTTTTTAATCTCTTTTTAAAAAATTGTTCCTTACCTTTTTTTGGAGAGGTTTTTGCTACAGGATGTGTGTGCTCACCAGAAAGACAAAGACAAAGAGGCCAAGGGACAGAAAGAAATCACCTCCCAGGGGGATGACCATGCTGCAATCCCTTCTCTTCCATTCTCCTCTTGGGATCTTGGGGATGCATGTACACACACCCAGCATGCGTTTAAGCCACTGGGTCTGGGACTCGAATTGCAGTCAACTACATGGGAGTCCAGCGACATAGCCATTATGCCAACTACTGGTCCCCCAAAATTATTTATTCACACACACAGACACACACACACACATACATACACACACACACACCACTTTCAGTAAGGTCCAACTCCAAAATCTACCTCAAGTTTTTGGACAGCCCCAGATCAAGAGTATAGGCATGTCTAATATACTCAGAGAGGTCTCCAGACTTGAACTGGAAACTTTTCCATGTAGGATGGTCTCAGAGAACATGGTATAGCACCTCTGTGCCACTGTCTAGCCCTCATTGCCTGTCTTTTCTTGAAATTTCCTGTAAGGTTCCTCTTTGCTTATGGCTAGAAATATGGGTATATGCTGAAAGAGTATTCTTTCTTTGAACTTTGCCAGATTTAACAGTTTTCTTGCTCTGTAAGCAGTAAATATTTGGAATCTTTTAATTCCATTGTATACTTAATTTACCTAAAATGTGTGTGTCTTTTCCATTAATAGCCATTTATTTCCCCAACATCTTAATTTAAGTTAGGTTTCAGAACTATTAAGCAATAGGCTTTTTTAATTGTTAAAATTATTGTAATTGTTTAGATATATATTTCATTTGAATTATTAATTTTAAGTATGCATATATCAAAAGATTTAAAAGCTTTACACTTTAAATATTAAGTGAGTGTTTTCTACCATAAAAAGCATACTTATAGAAAAATGTGCCAAAGGAGCAAGTTATTGTTTCACCTTTACACCAGGACGTGTTGAAGTATAATTTATGAAATTCTTGAGACATATACACAAACAGTCAAGCCTGATGAGGCAATAAAATGTTTAATTCACTTTCTGTTTTATCCCTTTTATGATCAAGACATCTTGCACTAATGACTGAAATGAATGATCATGGGTTTGTGAAAAATATCTGAAATTTCTGACCACTATACCAGGGTGAATGATCTAACAAATTTGTCTTTTAAATAGGCCTACTTTTGACATTACCTGGTATTAAAGAGACCTTTAAGAATGATTCTTTGACCTTCAAGGTATAGAAGCAAAATCAAAATTATTTGAGAGGATTTTAGAGTTTTTGTAAAAAAGTGAAATTAAAGAAAGAATTTATTTCAAAAAAGTTTGAAACTGGTGCATGATTTATAATACACATGTTCTATGAACATTTTAAAGACCCTTTATAATTTCTGGTTATAAGTAAGAGCCACTATTGTTTCAAGAATTAATCTAATTAAAATGAGTAAAATCTACATATAGCACTATTTGTTCAATGAATAATTTAAACATTTTATGCATTTTCTACGAACCGGACACTGTGAGAGAAAATTGGCATTCAGATGATGAATATGATCACGATATTCAAGTTCACAGCTCAAAATGCTTTTAGTAAAATTAATTCAGCATTTTCTATTCCTTTTATTTTATTTGCCTTTTAAAAAGTTTATTTCTTGGGACCAGCAGTTGGTGTAATGGCCATGTCACTGAACTCTCATGTAGTAGACCGTGGTTCGAGGCACGGACCCGGTGGCTTAAACTCATGCCAGGCATGTGTGTGTGCGTGCCCAAGATCCCAAGAGGAGAATGGAGGAGAAGGGATTGCGGCGTGGCCATCCCCCCTGGGAGGTGATTTCTCGCTTTCTGTCTCTCTGTCTCTTTCTTCTTTCTGGTGTGTGCATGTGCCCTTTAGCAAAAATCTCTCAGAAAACAACAACAACCACCACAAAAAAAAAAAAAAAGGAAGAAAGAAAAGAAAAAGATAAAGAAAAAGAAAGGGGAAAAAAAGTTTATTTCTTCTGTGAGTTTTGAAAGAGAGAGAGAGAGAGAGAGCACACTTCTAATACAGTCTCAATGCCATGATCCACCTCCCAAGCCTTCAGCAGGCCCTGGCTCATGGGGCACACACATGCTTCACCTACTCAGGGAGATCTCCAGATCTGAAGCAGGAACCCTCCCATGTGAGATTGCTTTTCAGAGCTTCATGTTTTAAAGCTGCATCACTGGCCCAGATTCAACAATTTGTAACTTCTGCACTGCCTATTTTTTCCCCATGAAATCATAAGTTATACTCACAATTCCTGACCTCCAGTATTGTTTATCCATTGCTCATAGTCAGTCTCAAATATAGTGGTGCAATACAATAACAATAACAACTGTTATTTATCTTTATCATCTGTCAAGGTTCTTGGAGTTCACCAGCTTCACTTAGGCAGCCTCACTTGGATTCTCTTAGGTGGTGACTGTCAGATGGGGCTGGGCTTGATTCTCCTTGAAGACTTCATCATATACATGTCCGGTGGTGAATGCTGGTTACCAGAGGGGACCTCAGCTAAGATTGTTGGCCAGAACACCTTCCTGTAGACTTTTCATTTGGCTTGGACTTCCTTACAGCCTGAAGAATGGAGTCTCAGAGCAAGGGAGAGAACCGGGTAGAAGGTGTATCAGCCTTTAAGACCTGACCTCGAAAGTCACATAGTGTAAAGTACTCTACTCTGTTGGTCGTAGCACTCACAAAATCATGATCAGCTTTAAGAGAAGAAGACAACCTCTTTGTGGAGGAGCAGGAAAATCATATACTGCGATGAGATACTGCAACAAGACATAGTTAAAAAATACAACCGCCATTAAAAACATACAACCACCACACATAATTATTTTTTGAGTATTCACGTTGTTTGCTGAAGGTAGGTTTTCTGGAGATTAGTCTGGTAGCCACATTAGATTAATAGGGGATAGAAATGAAAAGGGAAAGACTAGAAAGCCATTTAGGAGTAAGTGAATGATAAAAGGGAATGGAAAACTTGTGCCTAAGAAAACTTGGTTAGAAAAATAAGCAGAACTTAATTACTATTGATATGAAGCACAAATTAGATAGAAGATTCAAAATGATGCTAAGCCACTAATTCTGGGATTCTGGAAAATAGTTGTGACTATAATAATTGTGAGTTTATTGAAGAGTGTTTAACTTGGTGGGATACATAGAGGGACTAATTTTACATACATGAAGTTAGATATTTGAGCTTTCAAATATAAATGTTTGGTCTATCACTAAAACAAAGGATAGGTAATACAGGTATCTTTGAGTATGATATATAAGGGATTGAAGTATGTAGTTTTGGATTATCGGTCTAGGAAAAAGAATTTAACTCAGAAAATCAAATATTTTATCTGAAGGGGAAAAGCAGAGAGTAAGCTCTTAGACTAAAGATCAAGGGTTTCCTATAGTTACTTGTGTAGAAAATAAACATTACATTTTGTTGGAGAAGTGCTTTATCAGATGGCATATTGGCTACATTGCCAGATTCCTACATCATTGACCATGGTTTGAGTACTGGACCCAGTGGCTTGAAACTCATGCCAGGCATGTGTGCTCAAGATCCTAGGAGGAGCATGGAGGAGAAAGGATTGTGCGGTGGTCATCCTCCTTCGGGGGTGATTTATCACTGTCCTTCTCACTGTCTCTGACTCTCTTTCTTTCTCTCTCTCTCTCTTCTGGCAAATGCATGTGCCCTAAGGCAAAAAATCTCTACAAAAAAAAAAGAACAAAACAGAAAAAAAATATGCATTATCAGTAGTGTCCTTTTTCTTTCTTTCTCTTTTTTTTTTAAGAATTATGTTTTTAATTTTATTTACTCATTTATTTTAGTTTGACCAGAGAGAGACAGATATAGAAAGTAGACAGCAAACCACCAGATCCAGGACTTGAACCATGGTTGGCCATGTGGGCGTGTCCAGTGCCTTAAACACCAGGCTACCTACTGGTTCCCATGTAGTGCCCCTTTTCAAGTGATTAGATTCTAGACCTGCTCTTTGTGTTTCAGCCATTTTGCACATTGTAGATAATAGATAGATATGTAAATACTGCCCTGTGATTATAATTGATGCTCTTTTGGGAGCAACTAGTTTTATTTTCATTTGCAATTCATCTCAAAATATTTTTATAGAACCTTATACTATTTTGACTTCCTCTTTGAACCTGTTATATCATCTGCCTTATACTCTCATGTGATTTAAGCAAAAGAAATTTAATATGTGTTCATGTTTATATCTGTATATTGTTAAAGAAAAAGTTATTCTAATATTTATTAAGATTGTTAGGAAAACTATTCAGGGCACTTACTATAGGTATCAAGCCTATGACAATAAAAGAGAGAGGTCAGGCCCAACTGTGAATGCAATTTGAAAAAGTGAGGATTTATAGACAAACAGAGGTTGGGGGTGGGTTAGATAGAAAATTACTAAGGGAAGACATAAGAGTAGGAGGAATTCTTGCTGAAGGCAGGCCACAGTAGTCAGATAACATCTGAGAGATGTTGGGAGATGAGAAATTTGATCAGATATTGAATGATCAGGTATAAAGGATAGTAGAATTTTTTTCTAATGTGGCTTAACCATATATTTTGCTACACCCTAGTCTAGGCACAATCAGAGACATGACCTAGGATGACGCTTAGTGAAGAAGAGGGCTCAGAGGAGCCTGAGTAATGTTTGGTCAAGGAGAGAATCTTTGTCAGTGCAAATTATGATTTTTTACTTTACGAGTCAAAGGAGGTGAGCGTTTCAAGAAGAGCCATGGAATAGAAATATGGCAGAGACTTCTAGCTGCCTCTTACTACTCATTGTTCAATAGCATGCTGCTGGATGAATTACTGCTCCTTCATAATCTGCATCTCCCAGTCCTCTGATCCCATAGTGTGGCTGTGGGATTGAGCTGGGGTCAGTGAAATGTGAGCTGAAGTATGAGATATGGTTTTAGTAGCTTCTTTAAAAACCTTAAAATTTGGGAACCAGCAGTTAGCGTAATGGCTATGTCGCTGGACTCCCACGTAGTCGACCGCGGTTCGTGTCCCGGACCTGGTGGCTTAAAACTCACGCCGGGCGCGTGTGCGTGCGTGCCCAAGATCCTGAGAGGAGAATGGAGGAGAAGGGATTGCGGCGTGACCATCCCCTCTGCTGGGTGATTTCTCGCTTTCTGTCTCTATGTCTCTCTCTGTCTGTCTGGCGAGTGCACGCACCCTACAGTGAAAATCTCTCCAAAAAAAAGATTAAAAAAAAAAAACCTTAAAATTTAAGAAAAAAGCAAAACTCACTTTATTTATCTCTTTCATGAACAAGAGACAGAGAGACCACACCACCACCAAGGCATTGATGCTGTGATCCAATCCCAATGTCAGCCAGCCTCAGGTCATAAGCATGTGCATGACAGATATGATCAGGAAGATCTCTGGATATGAACCTGGACCCTTCCCATATGGGTCAACCTCACAGAGATTGTACCTCTGTAAACCCCCAAATCCTACACTTCAACTGCTAGAGGTTGAAATTATTTTGTAACTTACCTACTTTTTCAAAAGTGTTCTGTATTCACATAGACTATGATTTTAGATCCCCCTCCCAGTACACATTTATTACAAATGTCATCTTAATTTGGTTTTTTCCTCTAATCTGCATTTCACATTTCTATTATCAACTGACCTATCTCCCCTAATGGGGGGCATTTGAAAGATTGTAATATCATCAAGGGAACAGAGAACAGGAGATTTTTATCGTTCAGTTTTACTTTGCCTGAAACTCTTGAAATTTGATCTGAAAATTTGAATTTTAGGGTAATATGGCAAAATGGTGCAAAAAATTGATTTTCACCTTTATTCAAACATGCTTTTCTATTTAAAAGACCCTCATTTAGGGACCAGCAGATGGCATAATGGTTATGTTGCTGGATTCCCAAGAAGTCAATCACAGTTCAGGTCCTGGGCCTAGAGGCATGAAAGTCACACCAGGCGTGTGTGCATGTGTGCCCAAGATCCTGAGAGAAGACTGGGGTTGAAGGGATTGCAGCATGGCCATCCCCCCTGGGGGGTAATTTCTCTCTGCCTATCTATCTCTCTAGCTAGCGCACATGCCCTATAGCAAAAATCTCTCTTAAGAAGACTAAATAAGTAAGTAAGTAAATAAATAAATAAATAAAATAAAGACCCTGGTTTCATTTTTACTCAGTTTGAATTCATCAGAGTGAGTATGGGCAGTTTATATCATTTAGTCAAGTGTTCATTTGGGGAACAGAATTATCCATAGAGTTTGCAATAAAGGTCTGAATAGTTTCGTATTAATGCACTTATACATATTAGAGATATATTTTAAGACCTTAAGGAAATAGATCCTGGGCATTTATATTAGACAATCTTATACCTTTTCCCAACTTCAGCCAAAAGTAAGATGAAATTCAACAAATGATTATATCAAAATCCTTTGGTTTATTTTATTTTCTCTTTGTTATGGTTGAAAAAATTATACTAAATTTTTCTATGCTTATAGAAACAGTCTTCTAAAGATGGCTGCACTTGATAAATCCATGTAGTATATATTATTTTTCTTTTTAAAGTTTTTATCCTCTTAATAAGAGATTTATTATGTTTGTGTATTCAAGTTAAGAAAGATTCACCTGAGATTTTGTTTCCATCTCAATGTAAACATGAATTAATATAATAGAGAAATGTCTTTTTTATGCTCTAATTAACATATTATATTAATTGCTTTACCAATATGTGTGTTCAGTGTACTAATTCCCTGAGAGTTACCTTAAAAGAGTATATTTTCATTTTCCACAGTCTCCTTTTCTGAAAGGGAATGTAAACATCTGAGTCAGACACCTTCCTAAAAGCACTTTTGAAAATTTACTTTTAATACCCATTAGTATATAAACTCATTTAAACTTGAGAAAGATATTAAAGGAAAGCAATATGGATTCATTTATAATGATTCCCTTGCTTTAGAAAATCATTAACTTTAGAAACTATGTGATTAGGATGACTAAATTTCTGCTTAAAATAGCCAACATCTAGGGAGAATTATGGGCTAGATAAAAAGTACTAGTTCTAAATGCAAGATACAAGTTGTGGTTTAAAATATTCATAATTAGGCCATAACACTCAGGAAAAAGGAGATTTGTGGCTTCCCTTATTTATTGCAAAATAGTTTACTTACATAAACACATACATTTAAGAATCAGAGTTTTGCCTTTTTTCTAATTCTGACCAACTCTCCAGATAATGCCATATTTCATATTTTCTTCACTAAGTTTCTGTTGAACCTTGCTGTTTACCATGTCACCTTCCTAAAGATATCACTTATGGGCTCTCCTGGCCACATGCTTATTATATATACATGACTTATTTTCAAATTCTACTTGTCTCGTTGGCCCTAGTGAGCTGGACTAGATGAGTAAATAACAAATCTTAAGGTGTTGCCTCCAGCAAGACCCTTTTAAAGGAGGAAGATCCAAACAAACTAGAATATTCTATCTTAAAATATGCCTCTTTGGCATATGCATAGTTTTCAGGTGAAAGCAATTAGCTCTTTGGCTTCCCTTTTTTTTCTGTCTAACAGTAGGACAAATAAGTGGGGTTATTTTAGTCCTAGTCAAGCAGATGATGGAAGATGCATGTGACCAAGATAAACCCAGCAGAAGAACCATTTAGCTGTGCTCAGTCAACCCACAGAGTCATGAGACATAGGTACTGCTGTTTTAAGCACCTGATTTTGAGACATTTGTTATGCATCAATATATTTACTGATATAGCAGACCAGAAATGACTGAGCTTAACAGGCTCAAAAGAGAAAAAAAAACACAAAATTGGGAAAGTTGACCAGACAGTATTGTAAAGGTCTGCATGTGTTTAGAAAGATGTTTTAGGCTAGAAGATTTTAGGAATTTTATCCCAGGAAAAAGTTGGGCTGAGCAGTTTAGATACGGATACGGAAGAGGGACTTGCCACATTTATGGTAATAAGGACCCAGTTATTTAAACTAGAGTGTAAAATAAGGGAAAAAAATGCCACTCGTGTGACTTCTTATTGATTTGTGGACATTCTGGACTTAATTCTTCCAGGTCAGGATTACAATTTCTTCTAAGCCTAGTAGCAGGAGGGGAAGTCAAAATATCAAATTACCCCAAACAATGTACTCTATTATTTTAGGCAAGGTTTAACCATGTTACTGATATTGCATTAACTGTATATATATATACACACACACACACATACACACATATATATGTATATATATATATATATATATACACACACACATATATATATAATGCAGATAGTCTTAGTTCCCAGGCATTTTGTTTTTATCTACTACTGGGTCATTGGAAAAGTCATGATGTATTTTTCTATGCAAAAATACATCATGCCTTTTTTGATGACTCAATAATTCCTCAAGTGTCCCTTGAGAATAGAACAAGAAAAAGGTCCCTGATCTCTACTAACTTGTAGTTGGGGTGTAGGGATAGTGCCATATATATATATATATATGACATAGTAACAGTGCAGGAAGAAGCAGGATGCAATTAAGGGATAAGTGAGTGACAGAGATAAATGGAACTGAGAGGCCTATGTATCTGGACCTCAGTAACAGAGACTGAGAAGGAGAGAAGCAGTAATGTGTGAAGGGCTATATGATGAGAACATCTAGGAGGTGGAGGTTGGGCCTTGGTTATTCCAGAGTGAGAGGAGATAGGCTTCTGATGGGAAGTACAAGATTAGGTTGGAGAGAAGGAAGTAATTAGGTTAGAGAGGAATAAATTCTAATTATTTAAGTCTGATGTAGCCATTTCTCTATTCTTACCACAAACCAACCCAAACTATTGTCCCAAGGTGATAATGTTTCCGCAAGTAAAACAAAGTTAATTCCAAAACCACAGTCTGCAGAGAGAGCAACAGGGTGTTGACTGTTTTAGGGAAAAGACACTCGTCTGTAGTGTCTCAGTGTGCCACACCTACAGCTCGTGAAGGGAAGTTCTGTAGATCACCTAACCCTCACTTGCAGGGCAATGGGGCTCATTCCACAGTTCCTTCAAGCTAGCTCTGAAATGCTGGAAGAATGCAGTTGTCCATGTGACTCTGTGATGTTTCCGTTACTGTTTAGATCGTGCAATGACACATCTTTCTGTTACACATTTGGATTTAGCAAGATACTATATACAGGTAAGTCATGCAACATGCAAGGCCATATGGAATGGATTTTCAGTTATGTCAAGAAGATGGAGTTCATGATTTGACTGAGTTGATTCCCATTTTTACTGGCCTATTCTCATTTCACTGGTCACTGTAAATTTAGCTTTTAAAAGCCCTTAAAGACTTTGGCTTCAGCAGGTTCAGAGAGAAGAGGTATCTGTGATGCACCTAATTATATTTTGTTTTTTTCTGTCAGTGGAGAATTTTTTGCTGTCTTTGCCTAGCTTCAATGGAAGCTGCTCAAGTAGGATATCAAACCAAGCCAGGACATGCTGTGGTTCTAAAGTACCTGCTTCCAAAAGGTATGAACAAGGAGTGAGGCAGTCTCTCATGAAAGACAGACAACCATACACAAGCATAGTTGATTAGTTTGGATATACTGTTGAAGTATTGAACACTTTATGTTCAGGTCCAGCAATCAAGGGCTACAGACAGAAGAGATGGCTGTAGTAGTTGAAGCAGGTTACTTAGCTGGGGGTGCTATTGTCTCAAACCCTGATCCTGTAGCATCTATAGGAAATAAAGACAGAGCCACTCAGGTGTGCCAGAGGCTGGGATGTAAAGGTGTGGGTGGACAGTGCAGTTGGGCAGCATCATAAGTGGGACTCTGCCTGAGCTTCCAAGACACTGGAAGGTCTACTGCAATGTCCTTGTTTTTTGGTATCTGAAATTGGAGCCTTTGGAAAACCAGCATGCTTCCTCTGAAGAAATAAATCAAGGCAAATGCAGATTCAATTGCTTGCTGCTTAGTGTTGAGAAAAGTACAGAAGTAACATTTATCAATTTGACAATGTAGGAAACTTCTTATTCTGGACCGTTACTAGATGTTATATTTGCCAAAAACCAGGGCTTCCAATTTATCTGCTGAAATAAACCAGATTTTTGTGATTTAGTTGTGATAATTATTTGAAGCTAGTATGATATTGTGATATAATAAAAATGTATTTGGGCTTTGCTCCTGATTTCTGGACAGAGCTTCTAAAACTCTTATAATTCCTAAGTGGAGAGGGTAATAAATGTGAAAGGTATGTCTTTTGTTATTCATTACAAGTCCTTTTCTACCACATCTGAGTTTTATTAATGAGGTGATTTTTAGAAAGCCACTGAGGATGGGGGCTGGTTCAAAGGGGAAGTAACCACAAATGATTGGATTGGGGAAGGACTGGAGAGGGACTTAATCATCAATAGCTAATAATTTAATCAGGCATGCCTATGTAATCAAAATCTAAAAGAGTGCCTAAAATCTACTCTCAATTTTTTTTTTTCTTTTTTCTTTTCTTTTTTTTTTTTTTAGGTTTTTTTTTTTTTTTTTTTTTTTTAGAGATTTTGCTATAGGGTGCGTGCGCTTGTGGGAGAGACAGAGACAGACATAGACAGAAAGCGAGAAATCACCCCTGGGGGGATGGCCACACTGCAATCCCTTCTCCTCCATTCTCCTCTAGGGATCTTGGGCAAGCACTCACACATGCGCATGCACCCAGCGTGAGTTTTAAGTTGCAGGATCCCGGACTCAAACTGCGGTGGAATGTGTGGGAGCCCAGAGATACAACCATTATGCCATATGCTGGTCTCAACAGTTTCAATGCCTTAAGTTGGCTTCACAACACTGAATGGCAAAAGATTGCAACTTTGGGAGCAAATTAAAAATTGGTGACATCTGGGAGCCAGCAAGTTGTGTGGCGGTTAAGGTGCTGCACTCCCACATGGCTGACCTCAGTTTGAGTCTTATACTGGCTGCTTGTAAAAACAAAACAAAACAAAACAAATCTTGATAACATTTGGAGATCAGCCTATAACCATCCCAGTGGGATTGCCTCACAGATTCTAGCAGTCTATTACTGTGCTACATTTGGTTCACAACAGTTTTCAAGAATGTAATACATTGTCACTTATTACATTCACCAGGTTGTATAATTTCTTAGTAGTGTTATCTAACTGAAAATTTATGGTCTTTGACCAAAATTTTCACTAATTAGCTTGATTTCAGCTTTCCACAATCTATACATATTTCAAAATGTCATGTTGTACATGATGAATATGTACAATTTTACCTGTCAATTAAAACACACACACACGTGGTTCAGAGAGCTTCCAGTTCGTGAGCACATGGGATGGCTGGGAGGGTGATGCGCCCACAGGGAGCATGGAAGCTCCCCAGTCCCTTTTGCATACCTTGCCCTGTGTATCTCTTCTCTTCCATCTGGATACTTCTGCATCATTTTTTCTTCTTCTTCTTTTTTCTTTTAGGACACAGGTAATTTAGTAGGTGAACTGTCTTCCTGAGTTGTTGTTTTTCTGGTTAATTATTATGCTCTGGGTGAGGGTTATGGGAACTTCTGATTCACAGCTGGTCAGAAGCACACGTGACACCTGGGCATCTAAGCGAGAGAGTCGTCTTATGGAAATGAGTGCTTACATGTGAGATCTGCTAACTCCAGGCAGTTGGTGTTTAAAATAAGGCAAATTATAGGAGATAGTGGGTGTCTGCTGCAGAACTGAAGGATCACTTGGTGTGAAAAACCCACATGTTTGGTATAAGAAGTGTGGAGTGTATAGAGAAAAAATGGGCAGTAGTTCTTCCTGTTTAGCTACTTATGTTGAGTCTGAAAATACCAAGTTTGAGATGTAAAACCTATTAAATAGACGATGGAAGAGAACCACTTTCAGATTTGAATATCGTAATTCCTGCTTCCAATTCAGATGTTCAAGTGTCACTTATCCCAACGTTTAATTTTTTAGAGATATATCCCTTTAAAGGTTGCTAAAACATACATTCCTTATAAGATTTTCATTGGATTTGTTGTTATAAATTTTTTTCAAGCATAAAATATAAGTAAACTGATTAAAACCAAAAAGTTTTTAAAGAAGTGAATGCTTTAATGTCTTAACAAGCAAGTAGACATCAGTAGATATGTATCAGTAAGTAGCACGAACGAAGATGCAAATGAGCTATTAGGAGGACTAAACATAAGCGTAACGGGGGCCATGTACAAAGCTGACAAGAGAATCTGGTCCTAATTTGTTTGTGAAAGGGCATTCTCAATATTCTGAAAACATATTACAAAAGAGCGATGTCACTCAGGTACTAGAAGAAAATTCAGAGTATTTTAAAGTCAATGTAGCAAGCAAGACCAAATTTATTGGGAGGACCTAAGTAATTAAGGTGGCATAAATCAAAAGGCAGTTGATGGAAAGTTCATTTAACCTATGCTATACCTTTATTAAGAGTGTTTAGTGTAGAGATAATGATTAGGACAAAATACAGTTAATAAGAAAGCCAGAGAAAAGATAACTGCACTAATCTCTTCTGCCTCAAAGAAAATTGACCTTGGGACCAGCAGTTAGCATAATGGCTATGTTGCTGAACTCCCATGTAGCTGACCATGGTTCGAGTACCCGACCCGGTAGCTTAAACTCACGCCAGGCGTGTGCATACATGCCTAAGATCCTGAGAGAAGAATGGAGAAGAAGGGATTACAGAGTGGCCATCCTCCCTGGGGGGTGATTTCTCACTTTCTGTCTCTCTGCCTCTCTGTGTCTTTCTGGCAAGCACATGAGCCCTATAGCAAAAACCTCTCAAAAAAAAAAACAGGCAAAAGAAATCAACCTCTAAAATAAAATACCGAGAGGAATATAAGACAGAAATGAGTGCTATGTGGTACATCTTGGTTAAAATGAAGTCTTAGGAATTGTAGAGAGGTAATGTAGAATGATGGTTGCCATAAAATTAAGTTTAGTGATACTGTGGCAGCTTGCTGGCTGTGTCATTTGCATTGATATATTAATTTTTTGAGCATCATTTTCTCATTTTTGGGGGGAAGTGTTTTTTTTTTTTTTTTTTTTTTTTTTTTTTTTTTTTTTTTTTTAAATAGGGCGTAAGCAACTGCTGGAGAGACAGAGGCTGAGAGAAAGTGAGAGTCATCCCCCTAGGGGGAATGGCCACACGGTAATCCCTTACCTTCCATTCTTCTCTTGGGATTTTGGGCACACACGCACATGTGCCCAGCATGAGTTTCAAGTCACCAGGACCAGAACTCAAACCATGGTCAGCCAGGTGGGTGTCCAGTGTCTTAATCACTATGCCACCTGCTGGTTGTCATTTTTCTTATCTTTGAGATAATAGTGATAACACCTATTTGAGCGTGTTTTAATGAGAGTTATATGGGATGATATATTTAAAATTATGTGCACAAAAATGGCAATAGTCAAAATTAATAAAGAAAAATACAATGCGTGATTCTGAAAATGTGTTTCTTTGAGCCTAGCTTACTTATGATAGAATGAGATAAACACTGTTTAGTCAAATGTGTATATGAATGAACTACTACCCTATCAACATCAATATTTTTCATCACTTCCCTTACCCAGTACTTTTCTTCAAGTGCTTTTGGAATTAGTCCCCTACCTCTTCCTTGGCAGCTGCTGATTGGCTTTCTGACACCGCAGTCTAGGTTTTCTGTTTAGAATTTCATACAAATAGAAGTGTATACTACCTGCTTTATTGTCTCGTTCTTTCACTCAGCATGTTTTTGTGGTTCATTCATGTTGTGTGTCAGTATTTGTTGCCCTTTAATGCTGAGCAGTCTTCTCTTCTATGAATATGCTACCTCTCTTTTTTTCCAATTAAATGTTGATAAGCGGTTTCGTTGTTTCTAATTTTTTTTTGAGAGAGAGATTTTTGCGATAGGGTGCGTGCACTCATTGGAGAGACAGATTCAGAGAGATAGAAAGTGAGAAATCACCCCTCTCTGAGGGGATGGTCACTCTGCAGTCTCTTCTCTTCCATTCTCCTCTTGGGATTTTGGGATACATGCACAGGTACCCTGTGTGAGTTTCAAGCAGTAGAGTCCGGTTCAAACTGCAGTTGACTATGTGGGAGTCCAGCAACGTAACCATTGTGCCATCTGCTGATCCCAGTTGTTCCTAAATTTTTAGTGAACATGTTTTCTTTCTCTTGGGATAAGATCAAGGAGTAGAATCGCTGGCTAATGTGGTAAGTGTACATTTCACTTTTGTAAGAAATGGCCAAACTGTTCCTTCCGCAGTGTTTCTACTATTTTGCATTTCCACCATCAATGTATGAGAATTCCCTCTGCTGCTTATCCATGCTAACCCATGATGAGATCAGTCTTTTCCTAGTTATTCCAGTGCATACAGACTGGTGGTATCTGGTTAAGGTATTAACTTTTATCTTTTATTTCATTCATGATTAATGATGTTAATATTTTTTCATCTGTTTATTGGATACACACACACACACACACACACATATGTATATAATGTCTGTTCAGGTATTTTGTGCAAGACTGAAACCATGAAATCCTGGGTCAGTTGCTTGGTTTGGCTTGATTTCCCTGTCAGGTAGAGTCATTTGTGGTCACCCAAAATGAAGGTGAATTTCTTTAAGAAGTGTAATTAAACTAATTTATGTCAGTCAAGTAGAAGCTTATAAAATTTTACTGATGCCAAGGCCAGGAGGTGGCATGGTGGTTAACGTACTGGACATGGCTGACCTCAGTTTGAGTCCAGTATCTGCCAGTTTGCTTTCTTGCCCCCCTCCTTCCCAGCAGTGACTGCACATACCCTGTACCAAATTAAAAAATAGTAATAATAAAATTAAATAATTCTTAAACAATTTTTACTGATACCAATAATGATGTTCAAGAACTGGATTGTAATGGTATCTGAGGATGATTAGACCCTGTTTAATAATGCTACATTTGATTAGACACTAATTAGTAATGCTACTATAACCAAGGCAATATACACACATATTCAATTCTTTTATTAACATATTGTGTTCTAATTTTTGTTGCATTTTCTACCTGAGATCCATGTGAAATCAAAGTAGTACAATTAGCCATAGGAGTTATCAAGATAAAATAGAACTAAGATGGTGAGGAAAAAGAAATCTTTTAAATCCTTTTTCTCTCTATCCATCTCTCCTGAAGCAACCCCCCTCTCTTTTTCTTCCTCTCCCTCCCTCCATTCCTCTCCAGATGGCTTTGGGGAAAAAAAAATCTATGGAAGCAATTGCAGTTTGTCTATTCACCTTCCCACTTTTCTCAACTGTGGTTAACATGAATTTTTTTTTACAGCTAGTTTTTACATCCAAAAAGAGCATTTTTCAGTATGCAATGCAATTTCCCATGTGTGATAAAACTGATAAACGACACCTGTGCAAACCACTATATTGGCCATACTATTTCTGTGAAGGCACTAAGGCAAGTTCACGTATTTTCCTGGGAATGTTAAAATGTCAGCTTTAAGTGCTTTCTGCACTATTTATGCCTAACCTGGTGTATCTATGCCACAGGAAATTGTGAGAAGGGATGCCATTATAATTGTTGTATCTAGTGAAACTATGTTCTTTAAGGAGAAACTATCTGATGCTTCTCATGGAGGTTGTTGTTCAGGTCAGGGTGGGCTCAGTTTGATAAAGAGTGGAATTAGAGCTATCTAATGGAGAACTATTTCTCATTATGCTACAGCTTTGTAATCCAGTCAGGGGCTGGCCGAGGTGGTGTCCCATATATGAACCAATGTCACCTCCCCTGGGGTTGAGGAACTTGAGAACCACTGGCATGTTTGGAAACTTTAATTATGAAGCAGTATACACTGAACAATTCTAGTTCTGGTCTAAAAAAATTACACAGACTAGTACTAAGTCAAGCCCTATTCTCTCCTCTGTAACAAATTACATGGTTTACTCCTGCATTTGTTATACTTACTATACATTAAAAAATAGTCATTCATATACATAAGTTAAAGTACTGCCCTTTCAGTTCCAATAAACGAGGTGTTAGCTTTGGAATAAAACCTCACATTTAGACTAATTTATAATATTTACATTGATGGATAGGATGAGAATATAATAAAAACACAGATTTCTGTGACATTTTGCATTTTCATGTCTTTTTTCAGAAAAAAATGAGTCCTAGTTGAAATTACTTGCACAAAAAATGATTTTTAAAAGATGGTTTTTGGATATTGCTTATATACAAACTGATCACATTATAAATAAGGAAAATTTGAGTAGGAGAATTTAACTATCTTATGAAAATAAAACCACATAGTATTTTATGTTGAATATGACTTTAAAGAAAGGGTCTAGGGACCAGCAGTTAGCGTAATGAACTCATGCCGGGCGCATGTGCATGTGTGCCCAAGATCCTGAGAGGAGAATGGAGGAGAAGGGATTGTGGAGTGGCCATCCCCCCTGGGGGAGTGATTTCTCACTTTCTGTCTCTCTGTCTCTCTGGCAAGTGCACATACCTTGTAGCAAAAAGCTCTCCAAAAAAAAAGAAAGGATCTAGTAGTCTAGTAGTATTTTTTTTTTAATTGGCAATTTCCTTTTCAGTTCTTTTTTTCCTGAGAACTCAAGATTTATTTTTTTATATATAAAGAAAGATCTGAGGGATTCTAGAAGACACATGTTGATAGCTCTAAGCTATTTTCCTATTAAATTTCTGTGGGCTAGAAAACCACCCAAAAAACAAAAATCCCATTCTGATGGAAATTGTATTATATAATGTCAAAGAAGTTTGAGCTCACTTCCCTGTGAACTGCATTTTCTAGATTTATTGGTGTTCTCTAGATTTTCAGTTAATAAGAACTTCCTCTTCTCCATCTTATTTAATATGTCACTCATATGTCCAAATTTGGGTTTCCTTTACTTCTGGCTCTTGGTTCCTAGCTCTGATCTGTGCCTTTTGATTTTACTTGGAGATTAATACACAGATAGAATAATGGCTGATTCTTTACCAGTACCAAAAATTCAAGTTGTCTGATATTATTAGTTGCATCTTGAGAACTAATAATTTCGAATGCTAGTCATTCTTAAATTTCTAGGAGTTATCAAGGTTCTAGATAACTGATGCTACTTTATTTAGGGTCTGATTTTTAAAGTGAACCTTAACAACTTAAAATGTTAATATTTGGACCAGCAGATGGCGTAGCAGTTGCATCACTGGACTCTCACATGACCAACCATGGTTCTAGTTCTTCACCTGATGGCTTGAAAATCATGCTGGGTGCATGTGCATGTGTGCCCAAGATCCCAGGAAGAGAACAGAGGAGAAGGGATTGTGGCATGGCCATCTCTGGGGGAGAGGGGGGATGATTTCTCACTTTCCCTCTTACTATGTCTGTCTTTCTCTCTCTCCAGTGAGTTCATGTACCCTAAGCCAAAAACCTCTAAAAAATGTTAATATTTATGGTCAGAATGATAGATGTTTGGAATTGATTTGAGAATTCTACAATTTGCCAGCTAAATATTTGTTTGACTCAAATCCATTTTCCTACCGTCTGTCCATTCATGTGGCTATAACAAAATACCACAGACTGAGTCATTCATAAAGACGAGGAATTTATTTCTCCCAGTTCTGGTGGCTGAGAAGTCAAAGGTCAAGGCATCAGCGGGTTTACTGTCTGGTGAGGGTCTGGTCCCTGTTTTTAAAATAGCTGCATTCTCTGGAGGGAAGGAATGCTATGTCCTCAGAAGAGAGAAGTTTATGCCTTTCTCACATCAATAAAGTTCAGAAATAAAAGAATTCAGTACTGATTTATGTCAGGTATTAATATATAAAGGTGACTGAGTGATGACATGGAGGCCAATGCCATTGAAAGAAAAGGTCTAATTCCTCTAGAAGTGAAAGGCTGGCTGCCATGCATGACCTAGAGAATTACCAGAGTTGCTCAGAGGCAGAAGCAGCAGTAGGGGAAAAGTGTGGCCACAGCTTTTATTGGAATTTCCTTGGGAAAAGTAAGACAGGGCTAGGTAAACAGTTTAGGATTCTCTGATTTGAGTAATTCCAATGTTCTCTGAACACAGGGGTGCCCTAGGTCTTGGTAAGTGGTCCTAGACTGGTTTACTGCAAGGGAAATATTGACTTGGTGTGTAAAAGTTAGGTGAAAGTGGTTGTTGGGGGGAATGAATTCAGGATTGGTTGTTTGCCTATGAAACATATGTAAGAAGGCAAGAAGTTTATCTCTAGCAATTAACTAATCCTGTAAAAGTAAGAAAGACCCCTTTAGCCAGAAAGACACCCCTGACTAAGATGTCAAAATATCATAAAATTAGGGACCAGCAGTTAGCGTAATGGCTATGTTGTTGGACTCCCACGTAGTCAACCGCGGTTTGAGTCCTGGACCTGGCAGCTTAAAACTCACGCTGGGCGTGTGTGCGTGCGTGCCCAAGATCCCGAGAGGAGAATGGAGGAGAAGGGATTGTGGTGTGGCCATTCCCCCTAGGGGGTGACTTCTCGCTTTCTGTCTCTCTGTCTCTCTCTGTCTGTCTGGCGAGTGCACGCGCCCTATAGCAAAAACCTCTCCAAAAAAGAAAAAAATCATAAAATGTAAAACATGGTGCGTGAGAGAAAGGGAATCAAGGGGGGAAAAAAGAAGCAAAACATTTAAGGGACAGAAAAATGGAAAATTATCTATTGATGACAACGTGTATAATAATATCTTCAACTGGACCAATATACAGTGTATTCATGCTGGGAAAATTAATTTTGTATACTATAATGATATATAGTGATTGAATGTGTAAATAAAATAATAAAATATAAAAAAATGCACAAATAGTAAGAAAGAATGATTAATACAAGGGCTGATAAAATAGCTACCTTATCATTAATAATGTCATCTGCCTTGTTAACCCTCCATTCTCAATATATGAGCCAATCTCAGGGGCCAAGATGGCTCCCTCACTGTGGTTATCACTTCTAGGTTCTATCTGGTGGGAAGGGATGAGGACAAGCACATATCCTTTCTTTAAGGGCATTCTGGGAATGTCATATATCCTACTGATGAACCTCTGAAAAAAGATTTGTGGGAGAAAGCAGAAAGAAATAACTTGGAATAAGTAAGAGCACCAGAGCAGGAGCATAGGATCCAGGTGAGTGAGAAGTCAACAGGGTATAATGCAGCAGAGAGATTCAGTAGATCAGAATGACTGAACGTCTTTTGAAACAGTCCAAATGGAGGATGATTACTGTTACAGTAATTTTAAAGAATGGGATAAAGAAGGAATAAAAGGAAAATGTGGAAACAGACAAGGTAGCAGACATGAACTACCCTTCTTAAAGGTGGTTAACCAGGGAAAGTAGAGAATTGAACACAGAGGATTAAGGATTTTTATTGTAGATTTAAGTCTGAACATCTTTAGTATAACATACCTAAATAGAGTTTTAAAAAATCTGAAAAACATAGAGTTTGGATGATTAAAAAAAGCATAAATATTCAATAGTAGCTGAATATGGCTTTTATGGAGGTCTTTTTAAATGTATGGCAGTTTATAGTGCTGTAGAGTAAGCCAGAAGAGTGAATCACTAAGTTCTTATGAATCACTAAGTTCCTATTCTGACATCTGTCTATTAAATTTAAAGGGAAGCAAATATTTTAGATGTTGAAATGATAACTGAAGACGCACATCTATTTCAGTATACAAAGTTGAGATGGCGTTGTATATACAGAAAAGGAGGGCAAGTTTAGTCTACGTATATTTGTCTTTTACTTGGTAATATAAGCAACTTTTCTTAAATGAGCTTGTTTTATAAATGTAAATTTGGTGGAATTTTGTTTTTTTCCTAGCTTATATGTTCTCCCACAGGTAATGTTTAACATGAGATCTTACTTAGAAAGGTGGTGGAAAGTCAGTATGATATATTATAGAAGAGAGTATGAATGCCATCTTTAAATAAAAAAAAAATTAAGTAAGACTTCCCTGGGAGTACTTTATTATGTAACCTGCCAGACAATCTTAATGCCAAATAGGTAGAATTCAGAGACCATTAGGAGACTTAAATATTTATGTGACTCATACTTTAATGGGCAACAAAATTATTGGTATTCAACTAGAGTTGCTTACTGTTTAACAGGAAGAAATACCTCTCATTTTCCACCTAGTGCCCAACAGTGCCCTTAATTATGTCACTGATCTTGCCACAACCGCTGCACTTGACATCTAATAAATCTGATTCTAAATTGGTTTGTAGTCGAATTTTGAAAAGGATCAATAGATTCATTTACGCTGACTCTCACTCTGCTACTGAAAACGTGCCTGTACATGCAAAGAAGGGGATTATCAGATCTGATGCACAAGCTCTTGGCTATCTCTGAAACAGCAGTACACCTGGAATACTATATAGCAAATGAATTAAATTAGGAGTGGGGCTGGTGAAGCCTGTACTGTCATCTATTCCTAAACTACTGCGACAAGTAGATAGGATGCTGATTTCTCCCATGATTAGCAAACATCTTTGTTTGGATAGTGTAAATTCGAAAATAAACCTGTAACTATTGTTATTAGTCATAGTAAAACTGATGATTATTGTAAGAGTCCAATGCCATGCTATTTACATGATGGGAGCCTCAAACAGGAAAAATATGTCAGTAGGTTAGCCTTTCAAATACAACTTGAAGAATTTGAAGAAAAACTAATTAGGAAAAATTCATGTCTATGGCACGCATTAAGGATTTATTTGCTATTTGAGTACATGACTAGATTCATTTCATCAGTGATTGAAAGAATGCACTATACCAAGATAAGAATTACACATAGGATAGATTCTATACCTAAAGTAACTTCTAATTTACTATAGAGCATAAGGTATATTATAAAATAAAATAAAATAGTTATCCTAATAAAAGTCCCAATATTCTATCGTGTTGTTATACCAAGAAGGTAGTGTTTAATTCCAATTGGGGATTTTCAAGATGGCTTATTGGGAGTGAGTGCTGTTTAAGATGCCTTTGAGGGAAAGGCAACTGTTCAATAAGCATATGGTACCCCTAGGATAAGGGTAAATTCGTAACACAGGAAATGTACTATGAAACACCATTTCATACATGGGAGATGTCACAACATAAAGAGTAAAATGAAGATGAGGTGGCGGGGGGCTGCAATCAGAGCATGGAGGCCTTTAAATGCCAAGGCCAACACCTTGAATTTATCTTCAGGCAAACAGAATATAATGACCAAGATTAATGCAGGGGCATAAGAATCAACATGATTATTTGATGACATAAATGAAATTCAAGTTGTTCTGAACATTCACAAAATTACTAAGTAAATTTTACACCTTATCGGAACCCAGTGTTAATACTACAGTATTTTATAGTCCAAATCTTTGAAGTCAGAAGACCCAAGTTCTATTTCAGCCATCTTAGTTTTATGACTTGAGTGAGTCATTTCATGTTTGAGTTCTAGCTTCATACTTGTAGAGTGGAGTAGGAGGCCTTGAAGGTCAAATGAAGTTATAAAAGTAGCGTGTGTGTGTGTGTGTGTCCTTTTAGAAACATTCAGTCTAATGCCTGGCTGTAGCTATAGTTTGGATGGTCCCCAAAATTCATGTTAGAATTAAAGGCAAGTTGGAAGTCCACTGAAACAAACAAATAAACAACTCCAATATCTAGTTTGGAAAATTTGAAAAGTAAAACTTCCCTAAATAATGGTGGTCAGTGTAGGTAGATAACTGGAAATGGTGAGAAGGGATGTGCTTGTATTTTAGTGACAGATGGACTAGTGGGTGAGGAAGAGGAGATATCAAAGAATTCGAAGATTTTGGTTTGGGAACAGCAGTTAGCGTAATGACTATGTCACTGGACTCCCATGTAGTCTACCACGGTTCACATCCCGGACCCAGTGGCTTAAAACTCACGCTGGGCGCGTGTGCGTGCATGCCCAAGATCCCGAGAGGAGAATGGAGAAGAAGGGATTGAGGCGTGGCCATCCCCCCTGAGCGGTGATTTCTAGTTTTCTGTCTCTCTGTCTCTCTCTGTCTGGCGACCGCACGTGCCCTATGGTAAAAACCTCTGCGTGACCGTATGAAAAACCACACCCAAAAAAAAAAAAAAAAAAAAGATTTTGATTTGAACAGCTGGGAGGGTAGATTGGTCATCAGCAGAAATGGAGAAGACTGAAAAGGGTGTAGATTTTTGTAGAATAATAGGAATTTGGTTTTGGACATTTAAAATTAGATGCCTTTTGAACAACCAAGTGGAAATATCAAATGAGAAGTTGGAAATGATACAAAGGGTCTTCATAAGGCTGATATAAAATGAATATTATAAAAAAATTATGCATGAATTTCAATTTTTTTTTTGCACCAAATAAATTTGTATTTTAATTCAATTTGTATATGAGCTTTCTGAAGTGTCATCATACAGGAGGGATCATTTTCTTTCTCAAAATTAATATTGGGTCATCAGGAAAATTATGCTGTATTTTTCTAGGCAAAAATGGGTTATGACTTTTCCAATGACCCAATATATGTTGAGTTTCATGTGAGAATTTCTCTTTATTTGTTAATAAAACAAATGTTTGGTACTGACACTGTACGCCTGTCACCGTTCTAGGAGTAGGGGAGAGATACAATAGGTTGCTCCTACTATCCTAGAGATCAGAACTCATCTTAACTTTTAAATCAAATTGTTTTCTTCTCATTATTCAGCATGATTTTTCTGTATTATTAGTCCTTATGTGCTAGAGAAAGCTAACATTTGTCAAAGCAAATCATAATTTAGGAAGTAAATTCTTTCTTCCCAAATTTGAAAGAGTGAACACATGTTTTCTTGGGGATATTGAGATTTTTCTCCATTGTTATTTTAAAAAGTCGACACTCTATGTATGCATGTGTATGTGTATGTGGTTTTATATGTACATTATATATATATATATATATATATATAAATTAGCCAAATGGAGTACTTTCGTACTTTCCCATCTTGGCTTCTTTCACTAGCTGTAGGGTATATTACAATCTGCTTCCGGACTTGCTGTGGTGGAAAAAAACGCTTTTTCTAAGGTTCTTCTCTATTGAACCAAGCAGAGAGATGATTTACTCAGTTGGACCTGATGACTTCTGGGATGGGTCTGATGGAAACTCTCTATAAAGCTCCTTATAGCTATTCTACAAAAGACTTGTCTTTGGAATACAGATGGGTGAGGGGATTGCATAATTCCCAGATGTGGCTATTTTAAAAAATTCTCTATAGAGATAGAGAATTTGGCCAAGTTTTCTTGAGTATTTTTAAATATCAAATACTGTATTAAGTATTATATACTTGTCCTCGTTTAGTACTCATAATACCTATCTGAGGTAGGTACTATTACTGCCCCAAACACAGCTGAGGTTCAGAGATGGGGCATAATTTGACTAAACTAGTGAAATCAGTAAGTGGGGAAACCAGGTTTTAGTAGCTCCCAAAACTTTTTTTTTTTTTTGGAGAGGTTTTTGCTATAGGGCACATGTGCTCACCAGACAGAGACATAGAGACAGAAAGTGAGAAATCACCCCCAAGGGGGGATGGTCATGCCGCAATCCCTTCTCTTCCATTCTCGTCTTGCGATGCACGCACACGCGCCCTGCGTGAGTTTTAAGCCACCAGGTCGGGGACGCGGAACAGTGGTCGACTACGTGGGAGTCCAGCGACATAGCCATTATGCTAACTGCTGGTTCCCCCAAAACTTTTTATTTTGAGGAATATTATATGGTCTCCCCAGTTATCCTCAACCTTCTTACCTTTTATCTTATTCTTCTTGTTTCTTTTTTTCATTGATATCACTTACTTGCAAATGCTAGATCAAGATGAGAACTGCTTGGTCAGAGGTCTGATTAACTGACAACTCTAAAAACAATATACAGGAAAATAAATAAGTAAATAAAAGACAATACACAGAAGATTGCTTTAAGTTAATAGGTACTAAAATAATTATAATGACTTATTAAAACTTACTAATGAATTTTAAATCTCTCTTACTAACATCGAATCAAAATCAAAAGACAACAATGATTTCTATTCTGAGTTGTCTGCCTTTTAGGTGGTCTTTACAAAGTTCATGTTGTAGAATGGAAACAATAATAAAATAAGAATCAGGAGTCTTAGATTTAAATTCATTTCAGCTACCGACTAGCAGGTAGTGAGTAATTTTTGCTATAGGGCACATGTGCTCACCAGACAGAGACATAGAGACAGAAAGTGAGAAATCACCCCCAAGGGGGGATGGTCATGCCGCAATCCCTTCTCTTCCATTCTCGTCTTGCGATGCACGCACACGCGCCCTGCGTGAGTTTTAAGCCACCAGGTCGGGGACGCGGAACAGTGGTCGACTACGTGGGAGTCCAGCGACATAGCCATTATGCTAACTGCTGGTTCCCCCAAAACTTTTTATTTTGAGGAATATTATATGGTCTCCCCAGTTATCCTCAACCTTCTTACCTTTTATCTTATTCTTCTTGTTTCTTTTTTTCATTGATATCACTTACTTGCAAATGCTAGATCAAGATGAGAACTGCTTGGTCAGAGGTCTGATTAACTGACAACTCTAAAAACAATATACAGGAAAATAAATAAGTAAATAAAAGACAATACACAGAAGATTGCTTTAAGTTAATAGGTACTAAAATAATTATAATGACTTATTAAAACTTACTAATGAATTTTAAATCTCTCTTACTAACATCGAATCAAAATCAAAAGACAACAATGATTTCTATTCTGAGTTGTCTGCCTTTTAGGTGGTCTTTACAAAGTTCATGTTGTAGAATGGAAACAATAATAAAATAAGAATCAGGAGTCTTAGATTTAAATTCATTTCAGCTACCGACTAGCAGGTAGTGAGTAATTTTACTTTTAAAACCTGATTTTTTAAAGCTGGTGTGGTTACTTCCATCTCTTTAACTTGGAAACATTATTAATGGATTTAGAGATTGTCTGAGGCAAGCGTTAATTCATATCTATCTATGATACTATAAAATATCAAATTATAGTTAAAGAAGGGCATCCCTGTAGTGGAACAGTTAAGGACTATGCATAGGGAGCTGGATTCCATATGGCTGGTCATGGGTCATGACCATGGTTGAACTCAGTGGCTTGAAAAACATGCCAGGCATGTGTGCATGCATGCTCCAAATCCTGACAGGATGGAGAAATGAAGGAAAAAGTATTGCAGCATCACTATGCTCCCTTAGGGGGCACTTTCTTTCCTACTCTCTCTCATATGCATATGCCCTCTGGTGAAAACAAACAAACAATTGTTTTATTTATTTTTTTTTTTTGAGAGGTTTTTCACTATAGGGCGCATGCGCTCGCCAGACAGAGAGAGCCATAGAGACAGAAAGCGAGAAATCACCCCCCAGGGGGGATGGTCACGCCGCAATCCCTTCTCCATTCTCTTCTTGGGATCTTATGTATGCACGCACACACGCCTGGCGTGAGTTCTAAGCCACCGGGTCTGGGACGTGAACCGTGGTGGACTACGTGGGAATCCAGCGACATAGTCATTACGCTAACTGCTGGTTCCCAACAAACAAACAATTGTTAAAAAAAAAAAATTATTCCATGTACTTTTAAAGCATGACAAGGAAGATGTTATCCAAGACCATTGCAATGGGATTTTACAGTGGGAGGAGGGAGATTAGGCTCAATTCTGAATATAGCGTGGAGTAAACAGGACTTTATAGTACAGGGTGGGAGTCCAGGGATGGAAAATCACTAAGAGGAAACATCAAGCTAAAGGGAATTTTGGCTAACCTAATCTCACAGGATTCTTGTTGAAGACAGGTCAGGGTGATCAGACATTACCTGGGAATGGCAGAGGTAGAGTAGATAGTTAGGTGATCAGATAGTGAGGGTGGAGGATTCTGGCTAAACTGACTTAGCATGATTCTTACTAAAACTGGGTTTTACATGAAGTGCACAGATGGGCCAGGAAGTTTCAGGAGCCTGACTGAAGTCTGGACAAGTAAAGACTCTGCTACCATGTATGGTGAGTACTTGGGTATGTAAAAGGCAAACTATGCAGTGAAGGGATTGAAACTAGATCCCATATTGTTACCGATTAACATCATCTACAGGATTATGTTGTTGGAAGTTTCTGAGTTCGGTAATAAGCAAAAAATTAGTGGTGAGGAGGTAATGCTGTTTGTTCATTCCAATGACGATTCAATTTCTGTAATCTGAAACTGAGTGATTGCTCATCTTCCAGATTATAATGAATGAATGGAGAGGATGCTGGGCCAGGCTGCTGTCAGGGCATCTGTGTCTGTCTGTGGAGTTGGGAGGAGAGAAGCATGTGGATGCTAGGATGTCATCTGGCTTCCACGTGACCTCCCTCTCAATTAAGTGGAACATGAGGGCTAGAGGATGTGTGTGGGATATGGAAATGCGTAGGAGAGGAATTAATGCAGATGCCAGAGCCCAGAATAGGAGATACAGTCAGATCCTACACTTTAGGAAAGATAAAAATATATTAATACAGAAATGTTGCTTCTATTCACGATACTATCATTTTAATTCATTTTTACACAAATAGAGGCAGCTTTGTTTCTGTAATCTTAGCTCAGAATGGCATTTCTGCCTGTTTTTTTTTAAGTTTCCTTAAATTATATGACTTAGTGTGACAAATATATTCTGAAATAAAAAGGAGATATTGGATGAAGTCTGAATTGGACACACTGTGCTCACATTTCACTATCTCACCAGTGGTGTAAATATTGTGAACGAAAGCCAGGAACATATGGCTAAAAATTCAATAATGTAGGCAATGAGGCAAAATATCTCTGTGTATATGTGCTACCCTAAATTAGAGCTTAGATTTCTTATTTCTCCCTGAGAAGTACATATTTCCGATGACTTTTATCAAATTTGTTAAGACATAAAGTTTATTTCTAATTATTTTAATTTATAGCCTATTTTGCTACGATACTAGGAACATCAAAGCATTGAAAACTGGAATTAAAATAGTTCATTTTGGTATAAAAAATTTAAATCAATGCATAGCTTTTTTCATAATATACACTTCTCAATTAATTTTTTGATGACTGTATCCTCCTACTTTGCAAAGCAAGCATATGTAGATAATACAGAGGCAACAGGGATATATCCTTTTTAATAGCTGTTCACAATAAAAAAAAAAAAAAAAAAAAAAACTTGTTGGAGCAAAGGTAAATCTTCCAAAAATCCAGCCAAAAGAATGTCCATTTTACTGGAATATTAAAAAAAAAAAATTATTATTTTTTCACATGAGTTGTGCCACACACACACACACACAGAGAGAGAGAGAGAGAGAGAGAGAGAGAGAGAGAGAGAGAGAGAGAAATAGGTGGGGCAGAGAGAAAGTTAGCTGCCAGGTCTGGGATGCAAACTGCAGTCAGTCATGTGGGAATTCCAACTCCTTAACCACCACACCACCTGCTGGTCCTGGGATTATTTTAATATCTAACTCTCAAATGTTAGAAACATGTATTCTTCCCCTCTTCTAATCACTGGATAAAACATGAAAAGGTTGTAAAATGGGCAATTCCTGGTACCAAAGTTTTGTGGTACAATTAGAAAGCTAAGCCAAACTTATTTTTTTTTAATTCAGAATTTAAAAATCTTTTTTTTAGGACCCAGCAGATGACATAATGGTGTTGATGGACTCCCACATAGTCAACCAAGGTTCGAGTCCCAGACTCATCGGCTTAAAACTCATGCTGGGTGCTGTGCATGCATGCCCAAAATCCCAAAGGAGACTGGAGGAGAAGGGATTGCAGTGTGACCATCTCCCCTGGGGGGTGATTTCTTGCTTTCTGTCTCTGTCTCTCCACACATGCCCTATATCAACAAATCTTTCTCTTTCTCTCTCTCAAAAAAAAATCATTTTCTAAATAAGAAAATTATTCTATAGTGCTTGGGAGTTAAAGTAAGTGAAAAATTCCTTTTACCATAAAATAGAATTTTATGGTTTAACAAAAACATGGGAAACTAATATTTATTTGATATTATTAAAAAGGTATGTCAGGAGGACCTATGTTGTAATGCTCTGTCCTTAAAGATCAGTTTTCTCTTAACTTAGCCTCTTCTATGTTTACATTCACTTGTGAACAAAGATAAAATCTATAAAGTAAAGAGACTTGTATTCTTGAGATATAATTCTGAGTCATTTTGCAACATTATTTACTACCCTCTTTTTCCTCCCCTCCCTTTTCATCTTTCCAGTTCTCTTCCCCATACTTGCTTTTCTTTAATATTTATATCTCCCATTTTTTTCATCCTATGACTTTTTTCTTTTTTCTTTGATCTTTTTTGCTTTTCAACTCACATTTTAGTTCTTTGTTCCTTTTACTTCCCCATATTGACTATTTTTATATTTATTTTAATAGATTCCCTTTTAATTTTGTTTCATATTTTACTTTATTACCTTTCTAACCTCAATAGTTCTTTCTCTATTTATTATTTATTTCCAAATCTGTCTGAGTATGTATTAGTTTGAATTTACTAACAGATTAAGCTAAAAATGAGAACAGTTAATGGGCTAGATCTCCTACCTTTTAAAAATTGCTGCTTCTGTCAAAACATACTCCAAAGGAAAAATTCATTATTTATGCCAGAATAGGTAAGACTCAGAGCTTAAAAGAAATTTAAAGGACATGCTCTAAAGAAATAATTTTGGAAATATCACCCTCAAATAAAAAACTAGAAACCTAGAGGCACGTTTTCAATATATCATTGTTTAAATTGTGAAGAATTTGTAATTTAAAAAATTACTTTGTCCTCATTATTGTTTGCTTGATTTTTCTGTCATTGTTAAACTTAGTTGTCAGTTAAGAAGTAAAATAGTCAGACCTGTAGCACAACAGTTAAATGCTGTGCACAGAGGCTGGAATCTACATGGCCAATTGCAGTTCAAATCCTGACCTGAGTGACTGGATGCCAGTGCATGCATGCCCCACATCTGATGGGACAGAGAAACACAGCAGAAAGGTTGGTGGCATGACCATGCCCTTTTGGGGGTTCTTTCTCCTCTCCCTCTCTCTCTTTTTCTGATCTCTCTCTTTCCCCCTACACCCCTGGCAAGTGTACTTGCCCTTTGGCAGTGGGGGACAACAAAGAAATAACAATTATCTAGGCAATTAATAGAAGGCGTGATAAAACTTTTTAAATGGGTATATTAAAAAGGAAGGTTTCTTAACATAGATCTCAAATAAGAACTAAAGTATGTTCCTTATAGACTTGCTAAGAGAAATAGAACTCTCTGTATGTTCTTACATAATTTGACAACAAATACCACAGAAGAAACACTTCATTATATTTAAAATTAATTTGGTAATTTTATTAAATGAGACTATTCACTCTGGTATCTTTGACTTAACAGTATCTGCTGCCAAAAAAGGAAACAATCTCAATAATGTAAATGTATAAAAATAAAAACAAAAAAGGAAGAAAACATGGGTGAGTTTGTAAATAATGTTGGACTAAGGCACTTTTAGCAGGATTATAAAAGTGAAAAAGAGGTTCCAGACAGTAGCGCAGTCATACACATGCCAGTAAGACTGAACTGCATGGGAAGGGTCCAGGTTCTTGTTCAGAGACCATCATGAGGATGTCAGGCATGATTATGCCAATGGTTGGAGCTGGCTAAAGGTGAGGCAGATTGCAGTTTCAAGAACCTGTTGAGGGTGCTGTCTCTTTGTCACTCATTAAGGAAACAAATGAATAAATCTTTTTTTTTTAAGAGATTTTTGCTATAAAGTGCCTGTGTTCACCAGAGAGAGAGAGAGAGACAGAAAGTGAGAAATCACTCCCCCAGGGGATGGCCATGCCACAATCCCTTCTCCTCCATTTTCCTCTCAGGACTTTGGGCACACTCTCACACATACTTGGCATGAGTTTTTAAGCGCTGGTCCTGGGACTTGAACTACAGTCAACTATGTGGGAGTCCAGTAATGCAACTATTATGCTATCTGGTGGTCCCATGAGTAAATCTTAAAAAGAAAAAGGGTTTTACATAAAAGGAGGTCCAGCTGAGTTTCATAGGTGGTGGGCTGCTCCTGTGTGAGGCTGAGCCATGTGGGAAAGCCTGGCATGCAATCTTGGAATGTGTTAAGCCTGGCTGTGTGTGTCTGTGATCCTGACTGACTGGAAGGCTGGGGGAAGAATCAGGGTATGGCAGGACCCTACTGGGTTCCCCCTTCTCTTCTCATACTCTCTCCAGAAATAAATTTGAAAACAATGAAAAAGCCCTTATATATGAAGTATACTGAACATTATTTTTACCTCAATAAGGCTGTTAACAAAAGATAGTCAAAAAGCTAATTTTCTCTTGTAAAAAAATATAGAAAAAGTTAGCCCAATAAACGAATGGGCAGAAGGATTTGAATAGGCAATTTGCAATAAGAAAGTAAGTTTCCTAATAAACCTCTGAAAAGGTGCTCAATTTACTTACAGTATTGCACCATGATATCCCAAGATACATTTTTTTATATCACAGTTTACTAAGTTTAAAAACTTGATTCTAAGTGCTCTAAGTGCCAGGATTTGAATGTGTTCCTCCAAAATTCATGTGTTGAGGTTTTGATTCGTATTGTAATACCCTTAAGAGGGAAGAGACTTAATTCATCTATGGTATTAAGAAGTATATTCTTTGGGAGGTTATTAGGGCTAGAAAAGGACATTAGGACCAGCAAATGGCATAGCAGTTATGTCGTTGGACTCCCACATGGCTGGCCATGGTTCAAGTTCCAGACCTCGTGGCTTGAAACTCATACTGGGTCTATGTACATGTATGCCCAAGATCCTGGGAGAAGAATGGAGGAGAAGGGATTGTGGCCACCCCCTCTGGGGGGTTGATTTCTCATGTTCTCTCTCTCTCTCTCTCTCTCTCTCTTTGACAAGTGTACATTTTCTGGGACAAAAACCTCTTAAAAAATGAATTAGAAGGGGACCAGCAGTTAGCGTAATGACTATGTCACTGGACTCCCACGTAGTCGACAGCGGTTAGAGTCTCGGACCTGGTGGCTTAAAACTCATGCCAGACGGGTATGCGTGCGTGCCCAAGATCCCAAGAGGAGAATGAAGGAGAAGGGACTGCAGCGTGATCATCCTCCCTGGGGGGGGTGATTTCCTGCTTTCTGTCTCTCTCTGTCTGTCTGGCGAGCGCACGTGTCCTATAGCAAAAAACCTCTCCAAAAAAAAAAAGAAAAGAAAAAAAGAATTAGAAAAGGACATCAAGGTAGAACCTCCCATGATTGAATCCTGGTAGCTTTAAATTAAGAAAGAGATTGGAACAGGGAGGGAAACATACATACAAATACATGGGTGTGAGTTCTTGTCATATGATGCTCTGTACCTGCTTTGGGATTCGGCAGAGTCTCCCCTCCAGTTAGAGAACTCTAACCAGATGTGGCCCCTTGACTTTGGACCTCCATAACTGTGAGCTAAATAAATCTCTGGTCTTTGTAAGATACCCAGTTTTTGGTATTCAGTTATAAGCAACAGAAAATGGACTAAAATACCAAGTAAAACAAACTTATATTCCACTGGAAGGCTGTAATTAGGAGTAAACACTTAGAAAACAAATGATTATCTCAAATGTAAAACATACACTTACTTATAAATATGATGTGTTGGGTATTCTGAAAACTTCCCTACTGCAAAATATTTGGAAATGTTAGATAAGCTATTATAGACATCCTTTAGCATGAGCAGCTTGAGTAAGAATAAAGTGCTAACAATTAGGAATCAAATATGAAGAGAAAGCAGAAGGCCAATGTGATGAGTAAGTATCTATGTCAAGGCTTCCTGAAGGTTCTGGAGTCTTAGATCTTTGGGCTAGATAACTGTGCAGATGATCATGCAGGGGTTCATCGCTAAGGCCTTTCTATTACAGGAGGGAAGTAGGCCATAAGACTTGTGTATAAACTAGGGTCCTTGAAGATTGTAGTGTTGTTCAGGGGGTAGATTCTTTGGGAGCTGGCAGATGGCATGGTAGTTAAGGGCGCTGGATCCCATGTGGCCAACCAAGTTGAGTCCTGGACCTGGTGGCTTGCTTTCTCACTTTCTCTCTCTCTCTCTTGCTCTATCCCTCTCTGTTCAAACTAAAAATAAATAAATAAAGTTAAATAAAATAATTATTTGAAAACAAAAGTTCTAGGGACCAGCAGTTGGGGAATGCTATGTCGCTTGTCTCCCATGTAGATGACTGCGGTTTGAGTCCCGGACCTGGTGGCTTAAACTCACTCTGGGTGTGTGTGTACGTGCCCAAGATCCTGAGAGAAGAATGGAGGAGAAGGGATTTCAGCATGGCCACCCCCCCGGAGGGTGATTTCTCGCTTTCTGCCTCTGTCTCTCTCTGTCCTTCTGGTAAGCACACACGGCCTATAGCAAAAATCTCTCCAAAAAAAAGTTGAAGGAACTTTGTCTTGGGCTTTTGATAAAAGGAAAACAAAATGACACCAATACCAACATAAGTTTTCTTCTAAGATTTTGTATCAACAAGCCTACCATCACATAGGTTGGGTAATCTAGAAAAATTCTAGTTTGAGAATTTATCTTAAAGTGATCTATGTTTGATAATACCTTTAGATACCTTTAACTTTCTTGCTTCCTTCATTTAGCTGGTCTAACTCACATGACGTCACTGATCCAGTGGACCAGTGAGGTGTTCTGCAGAATGTTCACACTGCCCAGGTTCCCATCAGACTTCTTATCTTGGAGTTGCAGACTTTTTTTTTTGGAGAGGTTTTTGCTATAGGGCATGTGCACTCACCAGAAAGACAGAAAGAGAGAGACAGAGAGACAGAAAGTGAGAAATCACCCCCAGGGGGGATGATCGTGCCACAGTCCCTTCTTCTCCATTCTCCTCTCAGGATCTGGGGCATGCACACACACGTACTCAGTGTGAGTTTAAGCCACCAGGTCTGGGACTTGAACCATGGTCGACGACGTGGAAGTCCAGCGACATAGCTATTACTCCAACTTTTGGTTCCTTGGAATTGTAGACTTACAGAGGTTGAGAATTCAGTCTTCTCTTCCACCCTTGTAATTAAGGAATTATTCTTGTTCTCAGCTTTTCCTGTCCTCTGGCTGTAGAATATTAGACCCTCTAGATGTTGTTTAGAGGGACTTCTAGCTTTCACAGTTTGCTTAAATTTGCAATTAATCCAGCGTTTCAATACCTTCCGGCCAGCAAGCTTCCAACTTCATAGAGTTTTAGTTACTACTCCCCTGCTTTCACCCTCAGCATCTTGAATGCCCCTATGTGAATTTCTTCTCCCAGTTCATAGGGCATGTGCACTCACCAGAAAGACAGAAAGAGAGAGACAGAGAGACAGAAAGTGAGAAATCACCCCCAGGGGGGATGATCGTGCCACAGTCCCTTCTTCTCCATTCTCCTCTCAGGATCTGGGGCATGCACACACACGTACTCAGTGTGAGTTTAAGCCACCAGGTCTGGGACTTGAACCATGGTCGACGACGTGGAAGTCCAGCGACATAGCTATTACTCCAACTTTTGGTTCCTTGGAATTGTAGACTTACAGAGGTTGAGAATTCAGTCTTCTCTTCCACCCTTGTAATTAAGGAATTATTCTTGTTCTCAGCTTTTCCTGTCCTCTGGCTGTAGAATATTAGACCCTCTAGATGTTGTTTAGAGGGACTTCTAGCTTTCACAGTTTGCTTAAATTTGCAATTAATCCAGCGTTTCAATACCTTCCGGCCAGCAAGCTTCCAACTTCATAGAGTTTTAGTTACTACTCCCCTGCTTTCACCCTCAGCATCTTGAATGCCCCTATGTGAATTTCTTCTCCCAGTTCACCACTCAGTTTACCACAGGTTTAGATGCCCTATGTAGGTTATCTCAGTTTAATGACTTAGGGCATTCAGTCAGGTACTCTCAGGACTCTGCCTTCCACCAGTGATGGTGCCCTGAAGGCCAGCCAATCAGTGACCCAGTTCCAAAATTCCATTTAAGAGTCTGTTCGTATGTGAAACTTCTGGTACTAGGCCTCATAGTTTTGGTTCCCCAGGGAACAAATCTTAAAATGAAAATTTGCATGCCAGTGGTTTTTGGGGGGTTTACCCTCAGAAACAATACTACTAACGCAGTGAGTGAGGGAGGCTTAGGCAAAAGGCTAAGTGGAACAGTGATGCAGTTGCAGCAAGACAGTCCATCTTTTAGCAAGCTTTGTAGTTGAAACAGTCAGAGATACTGAATTAAGACCAGAAGTTTGGGCCTTCATACCCTCCCGTTCACATAGTCATTGCATGCAATCTGTCCTTGGAAAGGTGTTAACATTTGGCAGGGCAGTTCCCTTTGTCCAAGGACAATTCTTGGGAAGGGACTCAGTTATGAATCTTCAGCACTCAGCACTACCAGCAGCTGAGGGAATGAGTGCCCAGTCCTGGAAAAGGGATTTGGTTGCTATATCATAGTTTTCACTAGCAGAAGAGAGGCAAAGAAAAGCAGAGAGAGTGTTCAATATTTTTAACCTATATCTGTCTACCTACCCACCTACCTACCCACCCACCTACCAACTTACCATTTGTCAATCCAATAAGAGAAAATTTAAATGTTTTGCAATGTGCATATTTTCACTTACTTTCAAAAAATTACATTGCAAATTAAAGAAAGGAGAAAAGGAAGGGAAACATTGAGAAAAAAGGAAGAGACAATCTTGATGTAACTTCAATGATAATCTTAGGTACAAATTAAAAATGTTTGTGACAAAAAGGCCCAAGCATGCTAGGTAAAGTGGCAGTTGGCAGTGCCGAAATCTTACTCTTAATTACATTTGTAAATCCAAGTGTTAGTTCATGTGGCATTAAAGAAAACAATGTGAAAATCAAACCTCCTTGATATTACATGAAAAACTGGCTTGTAAAGGTCATTGGAATGAATGTGAGACATCAAGCAGGAAAGAATGTAGAATTATGCTTGCTGTACTTGACATGCATGATCATCACAAGACACTCTGTCTCTATGTGGAGAAATCACAGATTTAAATGGTAAATAGAAATGTTTCTGGTATTAGTTTTTGATACGTGTGATAATTTGTGTAAGTTAGTTACTGGCAACAACTTCGAAGTCAATAAAGAAATTGGGGGGAAGCAAATAAAAATGTACACTATTACCATGCAGATTTTAAACTGTATCAGTGATGTTGCTGGGTGGGTTGTCAGAAAAGTAATGACGTATTTTTCTGTTTTTCTATGCAAAAATGCATCATGACTTCTCCAACAACCCAATAATAAGATAACATTATTTTCATTTGTGAAATTACAATTTTGAAATTTTGAAAAAATTAATTTGATTGCAGAGTGTTACAGAGTTACCGAATTATGAAATAAATATTTTAGAAACTAATATGGGTAAAATAAAACAGAGAAATTCACACTGTTACAGACTTGTTGATACCTTTTTGTACCAAGCAACAAAAAAATAGACATCATCAGAAAAGATTCTTCCACAATACCCTGAAAATCAACAGTGTGAGTCAAATTTCTTGATGTCTTCTTCAACCTTTCTTATGTTTTATCTTCTTTTAGCCTCTTAATTTTCCCTTCTATGATTTTTTTTCATTAATTCATTTATTTTGTAATTCTTTTTATATTAATGGACCACGACAGCAGCCAGGATTCTGTCAGTAAGTAGACAGCATTGTAGATATTTCGATCAGACATATTTAATATAGATCATTAGGATGACAATCTGTTCAATGTACTGGAGGAATGAATGGGAGGAAGATGGATTATTGAAGGACCAGAAGCTGAAATGAAGCTGCTCTTGCGCCCGTTGCAGCCTGATTTCATGTGCCTTCTGTTGCCACATTGCTGCACAGAAGCCCCTGGCTATCTTCTGGCTACAGCCAGTTCAGTCATTCTCATTTCTTTCTTTGCCACATGCCTGACAGAAGTGCACACAGGATTACAGCTAGAGTATGTAGAAAAATAATGACTTCTCACTTTTCTCTCACTTCTAATTTCATGTGAATGTCTTATTGGCAGACCTTATGTTGGAACTTGGCTCACCAGAGCCTCTTTAGTCTTCCAGCATGGAAAATGTGAGGGAACGCTTTGAAGGGGAAGGACAGTGCTAAGTATTCACAGGCAGTATCTAGCACAGTTCACCCTTGGTTACTGAATGTCCATGCATGGTGTTCTTGGTGTGATCATTGCTCCTAACCTTTGCATGTTAGTTGCAACTATCATTCTTATTAAAAAGGAATGGTCATGGGACCAGCAGGTGGCGTAATGGTCATGTAGCTGGATTTCCATATAGTCGACCACAGTTCAAGTCCTGGACTCAGAGGCTTAAAACTCACGGCTAGGCATGTGTGCATGTGTGTCCACAATCCCAAGAAGAGTCTGAAAGAGAAGGAATTGTGGTATGGCCATCCTCCGAGGGGTGTTTGGGGGGGTGGTGATTTTTTGCATTCTCTCTCTCTCTGGTGAGCACATGTGCCCTATATCAAAAACCTCTTTAACTGAAAAATAATAATAATAATGAAAGGAATGGTCATGATGTCCATAACATAGGGTGGTCACTAAGTCCTATCAATAACTGTGTTAATATTCGAGTTTTGTTAAGTCTGCTACTTTTTATTCATAGTCCTACTCGTGACTCAATTTTTTTAACCCAAAGGCCAAGTTATATAGTTTTGTTTCCAGCAAAGATGGAGTAACAGGGACTGGATTTAGTTCCTGCCTAAAACAACCAAAAAAGGAACCAATTATGTGAAACAATAGCTGTCACATCATTGGATAGCAACAAAATTAAGTGATCTGCGATACAAAGGAAACAAATAAGGTGAGAAAATTGCCTGACCTACTGAGTGAAGAAAGTTTTCTGGTCATTTTATGGAGAACTAGAAACCAGGCAAAGGTAACATTGAAAATAGAGGACTGAGAGTGTGTAAATTTCAGGGCAGAGCAGTGGAGGATCAAGAGCTGTAGAGATCTTCAGAGACTGACCTCTAGGATTCAGTTCAGTACTGATACATGTGTCTGAAGAAACTATTCAGGAAAATGAAGCAGTGGCCGAAGCTCACGTAAGGCCAGGAGTAGTGCCTATTCAACATAGCTAGAGTGAAAATTTGGTAGAGTAAAAAGTGTCTTGCTTTAGAAGTGGGAAATATTAATTATGGATTAAAATACTACTATGATCACCTACAAAGCTTACAAACAAAACCTTATCCAAAAGAAAAAACAAATATAATTGGCCTAGCCTTGGTGGCACAAGGGGTAGGGCACTGGTATGAAGTGTCAGAGTCATATAGGATGGCTTGAGATTCAGATCCTGGGTTTACCTGAACATATTAGTCATGCCTGTGACCCTGACTAGCTGGTAGGCAGGGATGGGGTATGTGACTTCAGCATGGTGAAATCCTGTGAAGAGTACCTGTCCTTCCTGACATCCCTTCTCAAGAAATAAATAAAGTTCAAAAAGAAAAATCTGAAACAAGTTAAATTTAATAGTTTATTGAGCAAAAGATAGGTTCTGGAATGGGGCAGCATTTTTGACCAAAGTTGACTCAGAATGCTCTGCATCACCACATCTGCCAGGTGACAAACCAAGGAAGTGACATGCAAAATAAACCTAATGGGCTGTGGCTAGCATTTCTCTTAGATAGTCATGGTCTGATTAGTTGACTGCCTGTGATTGGCTGAAGCTCAGCTGCTATGATTGGCTGAGGCTTAGTTGCTTGCTTATCAGGGAATACCCTTATGTTAGGTTACTATAAGTTGGTACTCAAGCTAGGTTGCAGTTCAATAAATATAAAACATATATATATCCTGAAAATATAAAAACTGTGATTTGTAAAGTATCATGATCACAAGATACATGAACAAAACCACAGTGAAGCATATAAAAAAATTTAAAAACTAGTGATAAAAAGAAAATCTTAAACACAGCCAGAGAATAAAAGACACATAATATATAGAGGAAAAAAGGTAAGTATGACAGAAGAAAAGTTCTTAGAAACAGTGAAAGCTAAAACACAGTAAAACAATGGGAAAAAAAGTGAACTCAAGATTACTACATTCAGAGAAAGTATCTTAAAAAAAATGTAGGCAAAATAAAGCCATTTTAAGACATATAGAAGCTGAGGTCAGCAGGTGGTTAAGGTACTGGATTCTCACATGACCAGCTATGGTTTAAGTTCCAGACCTGGCAGCTTGAAAATCATGCGGGGCACATGTGAATGTGCATACCCAAAATCCTGAAAGAGAATGAAGGAGAAAGGATTATGGTGTGGCCACCCACCCACCCCCCGGGTGGTTCTTTCTTTCTTTGTCTCTCTGTAGCAAGTGCACAAGCCCTATTTCAAAAACAGCACAAACAAACAAGACATATAACATCTAAAAGTATTCAATGTCAATGAACCCGAATAAAAGAAATGCTGAAGTCAATCTTTCAAGCAGAATAAAAATGATACCAGATAGAACTCTAGACCAAAATACAGAATTGCAGGGTATAGAAATAATAATTACATGTTCAATTTTAAAGACTTTTTATCTTCTTATTGATCTCTCTAAAAGATAATTGAAAGATGTGTACTTTTGACCATAATGGAGAAACAGGAACAGAATTTACTTTTCTAACTGAAATAAACAAAAATGAACAAAGCATACAATCTAATTTCATGGATTAGAAGACACTATATTTTGACATGTATTTTATGTCAGAAATTGCAGAATTACAAACTAGTTCCTTATTTAATTACTTAAGTAACAGCAATTTTTAATTGCTTATGAGTCTGCTAGTCATATGAGAAGACCCCCTCTGATCTAGGTCTTACTCTGCTAATTGTGACTGGTCTCGCCCATGCATCTATGGTCTCTGTTAGTCAACTGGAGTTTGATTCATCTGGAATAACTTAACTCACATATTGGACCATGTCTGATTTTAATTAGGGCAATAGCTGGCGTAGAGACATTTGTCTCTCATAATCAATAAGACTATCCAGGACCAGCAGACGGCATAATGGTTACGTCACTGGACACCCACATAATAAAACTACGGTTCTAGTCCTGGACACGACAGCTTAAAACTCACACCGGTTGCATGTGTGTGCATGCACAAGATCCCTAGAGGAGAATGGAGGATAAGGACTTGCAGCATGGCTACCCCCCTGAGGGGTTATTTCTCACTTTCTTTCACTCTAGCTCTCTCTGTGTCTCCAGCAAGCCCAAGAGCCCTATAGCAAAAATCTATCTAAAAAAAAAAAAAGACTATTTTAAGCTTATTCATTTGGTGGCTTGCTTGGCGGGTTTCCAAGAGAGAATAAACAACAAACCTTCTTGAAGCCTAACTATGACATTACACAATGTTATATCTGCTGAATTTTATCTTCTAAAACAAGTCAGAAGGCCATTCCAGATTTGAGCATTGGAAAAATAAACTTTGTATCTCAAGAGGAATTTCAATGTTTTGTGGCAAAAATATGACTATGAGAAAGAATAGAAAATGGTGAGCATTTTTTCCTTTCCATAAAGATGTTAGTTTATTCAATTTTATTTTTAGCTTCAATTCATCCCAGAAAATATTCTGTATTTTCTATGTGGAGATTGACAAGCTGATTTTACACAACTTTAGAAATGTAAGGGTCCAAGAATAACCAAAGTACTCCTAAAAAAAAGCAGGCTGGGCCTATGCTAACAAATAAGAGGGCCTATTTTAAGGTTGTGGCAATTAAAATGGTATCCTATTGGCACAAGGATATGCATTATCTCTTTTTTTTTGAGTTTTTTTTTTTTCTGTAGGGTGTGTGCACTTGGTAGAGAGACAGAGACAGAGAGACAGAAAGTGAGAAGTCACCCCCTAAGAGATATGGCCACATCGTAAATCCTTCTCTTCCATTCTCCTCTCAGGATTTTGTTCATGCATGTACATATCCCTGGCATGGGTTTTAAGCCTCTGGGTCTAGGACTCAAACTGTGATTGGCCATGTATGAGTCTAGTGTCTTAACCACTATGCTACCTGCTGGTCTCACATTTTCTCATTTTTAACAAATTTGTTGTGCAAGGCAGCATGGAAACAATAGTCTTTTCAATACATCATTTTGTATTAATATTAATATGAATAAAATGAATATTGACCCTTACACTACACACATGTAATCACATAGACTTCAGGTATAAGTAGAAAAGGTAAACGACATAGCTTTCTGGAACAGACATTGGAAAATATTTTCTTGCTCTATGAATATATAAGTAATTCTTTAACAGAACACTAAATATGCTAATCATAATTTTAAAATGAGAATTTAGAATATTTTAAGATTAAGAATTTCTGTTCACCAAATGGCACCATTAACAATGTGTAATGACCAAATTGGGGTAGTTACCAATTATAAGCTAATACTATTAGCAAATGTAAGCCCCCAAAGGCAAAGAATTACTGCAGCTTAATAGTAATAGACAAATGACCAAAAAAAAAAAAAAAAGAATATATATTGGGTCTTTGGGAAAGTAATGATGCATTTTTGCATGAAAAACACAGAAAAATACATCATGACTTTCCCAATGACCTAATAAAACACTTGAAGAGAAACTTACAAGCAGCAGATATCTGATGGTTGATAAACATGTAAAACATACACAAAACATTATTATTTGACAGGGAAATGGAAATTAAAACTATCAAAAATTATATAGATACCAGAATGATTAAGAAGGAAAAGATAGCACCAAGTGTCAGAGATGACATGGAATATATAAAACCCTTTTATAAAGCAAATGGACTGTAACTTGTATAATCACTTTGAAAACTATTTATTGAGATATATTAAAGAATTCTCCTAGGTACTTTCTCTATATAGAAATATCAACATATAGTCACCAAACCACACATACAAATGTAACTCACAGCTTTATTTACATTACTTCCAAATTGATAGCACAAATATTCAAAAATAAAACAGATAAATAGTATGCAGTATATTTACATAGTGGAACATTTTGCAAATATAAGAGTGGAAACCTACGGTTATAGCTAGCAACATGGGTGAAACTCACAGATACAATTCGCAATCAAAAAGGTCAGACACGAAAGAGTATGTACTGTGTACATTCTATTTATGTACATTTCAATAAAAAAAATACTAATGCTAAAAGGCTGAATGCAGGTTATCTTTGGAAGTAACTGTGGCATGAAGAGGGCTTCTGTGGTGAGAGTAATGCTCTATTGATCTGGGCTACAGTTCTCAGGGAAAAATGGAAAGAAAAAAACCCAATAATATTTGATAATGCCTAGAATCTCTTAAAATAAGAAATAGAATGATGTAGAGTTTGAGATACATGACACAACTCGTTTCTCAGATATATTGGGTAGTTGGAAAAGTCATGATGCATTTTTCTGTTTTTCTAGGCAAAAATGAGTCATGACTTCACTGACAACCCGATAGTTTCATAAACTGATAAAACTTTGTAATTGCATGATTTTGTGTCTTTCTTTAGCTTAGATTTTATTATTATTATTTTAATTGATATAATTGATATATCTATGTTTTATGGAATAGTAGTGTAATTATACTATGACAATGATTTATGGTATATATCACAATGGCTAAAGGAGAGGATTCTGCATGTTCCTAATACAAAGTCATGATAAATATTTGAGATGATGAATTGCTAATTACCCCAATTTGCTCATTATACAATGTATTCATATACTGAAAAATCACATTCTACCACATGTTTTGTTGTGTTCACCAGTCATTCAATAATATCATGTACTTTTCCGATCTTTAATCTTAGTTTAATATCCAAGCTGGATCTCTACTTGGTTTGGCATCACCATTTTGTGTAATTAAAAATAAACCTCATCAGAAAGCGTTGTCATAATTCCTAATGGAAAAAAAGTACATTTTTTATTAATCAGTTCATTTCATAATTTAATGGAAAAGTTTTGAATTTTTCCCTAGGAAAATAGGCAGATGGGTTTGTGTCAAGAATTATCCTGTGCTGGAATGCAAAAGCTTTGTCCTGAACACAAGGTGTGCGTGGAGGAGTGGGGCCTGGGGAAAAACATTTGGAGGAGGGATACGAAGACAGCCTTGTTGAGACAGGGAGGTAGTGTTGTTATATTTTGATCAACTCATCTGGGGAGAAATGTTCATATTGGAATGATCACCTTGTAAGATAAATAATGTGATTGAATATATTAAAAAATGTAAATAAATAAATAATTAATTAAAAAAATAAATGAAGTTAAAAAAAAAAAAGAAAAGAAACCTCGGAGCACCTGGCCTAAAAAGAGTCTTTCCCAGCTCACCAAAGAAGCAGTAAATGGAAAGAGACTCTGATGGTAGCTCTAGAAGTGATGGTGCTCTGCGGCATATCTCCTTGGATAAAATTGTGACTGTAATATTTGGAGACTAGTTAGTTTAATGTGAGGTATGTAAGACTATAGACATATGAAAATGATACAAGAATTCAGGAACTTAAAAAAAAAAAAACTCATTTGCTGTTTATCATTACAGCATACAAAATGAATTTTCCCATCTGGAATACACTGTATATTGACTCTAAGATATTGTCATATACGTCAGCTTCAACAGATAATTTTCCATTTTGTGTTTCTTACATATTTTACTACTTCTCCTCCCCTCCCCTCCCCCCCAGTTCCCTCTCGGTATAAAAGCATGGAGAGCAACCGCGGATAGCAGAGACAGTGTGAGAGGAGGGTGGGAAATGGTAGAGAATTCAGGAAATTTTATGTTAGCACTATATGCTTATTGCCTAGAATACCACGTAGCAATCACTCAACAAAAGTTGAATGCTGGGGGGCCAGCAGGTGGTGTGGTGGTTAAAGGCACTGGACTCTCATATGGCTGACCATGGTTCAAGCCCTGGATCTGGGGGCTTGCTTTCTGACTTTCTCTCATTCTCACTCTCTCGTTCTGTCTCTCTCTGGTCAAATTAAGAAAAAATAAAGTTAAATAAAAGAATTATGTTTAAAAAAAGAGATCATTTAAAAAATTGAACACTGGCATTCCATTCCCTTCTAATGAAACAGTTTTAACTTTCTGACAGTCGCTTTCTCCCAAGATCGTGAAGTCAGAAGCTGCACTGGGAACAGCTGCCTTTCATTGATTCACCTTAATATTGCTTTAGAAGATAAGACTTGGCAACCCTATGTTTTTATGACCACTTGAGTTAATTTTGATCCACTGTGCATATAAAAACCAAATTTATGACTGTGCTCTTTTCCTGTTTTGCACAGTAGTTAAAACAATAACAACATTTGGCAAGAAATCCTCTGTGCACATGGTCATCTCTTACCTTTCCTGGCTACCAATGTAGTGAAAATACCTTTGTCACCTCATAGTTTATTTATTTATGTTTATACATTCAATCACTGTGTATCATTACAGCTTGTGAAATGAATTTCCCAACATGAATACACTATATATTAGTCCAGTTAAAGATTTTATCATCCATGTTATCACCAACAGATAATTTTGAAGGACTTTGTATTAGGAAAGTTAATGTAGTGATTGTAACTAAGGAAATTCAGATCTCAGTGTTTTAACAGAAACTTATCTTGATTCTCATAAAACATAATTAGAGACTGTTGGGAGTAGGGGAGAATAGAGAACTGGCTGGTAGTGGTAAACCACTACAACAGTGATTTGGAGATAGGGGCTCCTTAGTCCTCTCGCTCCTTTGTTTTCACAGGATCCTAGAATCCTCTGCTAGGTCTTGTAAATGTTACTGGCAATCAGAGGGCATAAGGCTCACATGTAGTAATTTTTATGGGTCAGGAAGGACATGGTATTTATCTTTTTGCTCACATCGTATTGGCCAGAACTCATTCACATGTTAATAACTAACTGCAAGTGATGTTGAATAACAGACTGTGTGCTTAGGAAAAATAGAAGTTTGCTAAGCAGTTCAGTCTCTGTCATTGGGGTCATTGGCCTCTATGTTACCAAACAGATTGACCTTTTATTGTCTTACAGCATTGAACATTCCAATGAACATTTGTTATTGTTAACTAACTTCTTGAGATGATCTCTGTCTTTGATTTTCACCATCTAAATTTTTATTTCCCCCTCTTCTACAGCTGTTCACCCTAGATTCTTTTTGAGGACTGTTTATCTGCTCGGTCTTCAAAAGTCAAATTCATACTTCAAAAAGGGCTCCATCTTCATCTCCCTGACTTTTTTACTCTAAATACGTCTATTACAGCTTAAAGAAAACCCTGTCCCCATGTTTCCCCTAACATTTCAATGATTCTCAAATCTAAGTAGGAACTCTGTTGAACTTGTATCCACAATTTCAAAGGTCTAATAAATGTTTCAATTTGGAAGGCCCACAGACACCTCGATTCAATCACATTGAAAAATGAATCATTACTTTCCACCAGACTCCCGTATCATCTATCTTGGTCAGTGGTGCTATATCTTGCCATGTAATTTCATGTTCCTTCTTCTCACATACATACTTCTCAGACTACATCACCAATTCAGTTATTGCATTCTACAATTTTTAGCTTTTAATATCTTTTGTTTCCATCAACTATTCTCCCTTAGTTCAAGCCATCATCAGTTTTTAGTTTGCTTTTCTGCCTGACTTTTAAATCTTTGCTTACTATTGCTTTCCAAAATACGTATATATAATCTTCTTTCAACTCATTTTCTCAATGACAGAGATAAGTGAAGAGAGGTTTTATGGCAGTAAGTAGAAAGAACCAAATTGATATGCACAATCAACAGAGTGGAGTGGAGCACTTGGAGAGAAGACGGGTGCCAGCAGAGGACTGTCTGGAAGATAGGTAAAGGCATAGCAATGTGTAGGATGAGAAGAGGCAAGTTATGTAGGACATTAGAATTGGAAAATTATTTGCTGAGAACATGTATGTTGATGTGCTTGATTGAGCCAATGCACAGTGTATTTTGGATGGAAAATTCATTTGTGTGTTGTGATGGTGTATAGTGAATTAATGTAGAGAATGAATAAATTTTAAAAAAAAGGAAAAAGGAAAAAAAAGAGATAATATTGGTAAGATTTATTAAATTAAGAAAAATAATTAAAAAAAAAAAGAAGATGGACATTAGAGACTAGTGTCAGATCTCCGTGAAGGGTTCATTCTTGTTGCACAGTGATGCTAGTCGAGGAGATGGACTACTCACCTGAACGAAGAGAGTCCTGTAATTGACCAAACCACATTTAAGGACACAGTCAAGCACAAGAGCATTTAGGCCAAATGAATACTGATCAGACTCATAAACAAATCTGAGTGATTGAAACTGCAAGAACCAGAGTAGACTGGGGTGTAAATTATGAAGCACATTTTTTAGTCAAGCCTTTAACCAGCTCTGCTAAGTGGCCAGGATGAGAAGTTGTGCATGGAAACTTTAGAGGGCAAATTTTTGCGCACTCTGAGAATTCCTTTTAGTTATCAGAATTGGTTAGCATATAAATGGGCTGCCTTGTGAGTTTCCTGAGACTATCATGATTCAAACAAAAGCTGCACGTGCGCTGTGAAATTATTATATAGGCCTTTTCTGCATTACACAAGATAAGAAGAGTAGATGGTAGGTTGTCGGGGAAAGTCCTGATGTGTTTTTCTATGCAAAAATGTGTCATGACTTTCCTGATCACCCAATAGTTGCTAACCTCTGTTAGAACTCTTCATATAAAGGTAATCTTATCTTTCAGTTATCTTTTGGTTCCAGGTGGGCTATGTGATGCTCTCACACTCTCCTGCATCGCAGATATTTATTTGCAGAAATTGTGTTACGTGTTCTCAAAGAAGTGGTTTTCTGCTTAGTCTCATTCATATTCAACAAGTGCTATTTTTTGGGAGGGGAGTATTTGCACTCCTCTGTCCCCTCATAAATGAATTGGACTGACAGTTAACCCAACCAATTTAGTTCAATCAAATGTTTGGTTTGGTTTCTTGGAGTTATTTAGTTGAGCATGAAAGATGAAGGCAACCCAGAGTGCAGTGTCCAAGTGATGGGATTTAGCTTTGGCAAACAGAGATGCTTACGACTGACTGGTCCTTCATGGAGAGACCAAAGCCAAGCAGCAGTGACAGATCTAACTCAGAAAGCTTCTAACTGAGAAGGCTGCTCTTCTTAGATTTGTTGTCAAATGTAACATTTGGAAGTGGTAAATCATTGCAGGAGCCAGTGTGCTTGGCAACTGCATTCCTGACTGGGTTGCTGGCAATACAAGCTGTGGCTTCATAGTCTCTGATGGGGACATGTGAGCCATCAGTGACTGATCATTTTGGGAGAAAGTGACAGAAAACAGAAATTTTCCTTACTTTCTCTTGCTATAATGAAGTGAGCAGAAGCTGAATGAAATAAAGTTGTCTCATTTATTATACAGATGACTCACATGCTTTCTGACTCATGCCAGTAAAATCACTCTGCCACTAGCAGAAATATGCCAGGGCCTAAGAAAAATTGTGCTCTCTGCACCCATTTTCCCCCAAGTCCCTCTGAGGGCTGGTATATTATGATGCAGTTCAGATTTGCCCTTCTGCCTTGGAGCTGGGGCAGTAAGTCATTTAGTTGCAAGATGAATTTTCTAGCTATAGATATACCCTTTGGGATAGGATGCAGTTAATCAACCCTGTCCATGACATCATTAAATTAACAGCTCCTGCATATAAGCAACATATTATAGCTTTGTCATTCTCACAATTTAAAATGAGTCTGCTCTTTCATCCATCAGGTAAAACAAAGATGCAGTGGAAACCTGTATTTTCAGAGCAGATGCCTTCATAATTGTGCTGTTAAAAAGAATGTGCTGTCATGCTCTGCATTATGTCTCTTCTCCATCTGTTTTTTGTCTGGTTGTGTTTGAGGAGCAGCTTTTTTTTTTTTTTTTTACCTTCAGCTTAATCTTAAAACTTGATGTGATAGTGGTATTGCCAAGTTTGAACAAAAGCCGAATGGAGTTGGGCAATGTCATTGTAATATTTCCCTCAGTTAGTTGTTCAGAGAATTTATCAGATTAGTAAGGAATAAAGTACATTTGGATTGTTTTTCTAGCGTATGTATAGATGAACTATGTCTAAGTTCACACTAAAATCCCAAACTAATTGTGCTTTAGTGTTTAATAGTAATAGGTGATTTTCTAGGGAAACACATTCGGGTTATGTCTATTACTATTTCTTGAGAGGTAACAATTTCTATTTATCAAGAGTAAATTTTCACTTTTTTCAATATCTTTTTAGTAAATTTTTCTACAGAAATAATAAAACTTAGGGTTCCAAGCAATTTTCTTTTCTCTTATTCATCGACCTCTGTGTGAATAGAAGGCCCTAGGCACAGAAAATGAAGTTACCTACCGAAGGTTACAGGGAAAAACTGGCTGTTACCTGGGCCTCATGACCTCTCTTCTGGTATTCTAACAGGTGGTGGATTCTGTACATCATTTTATTTTCACACATGGTATTCATGTGATATTTATTCTTATGGAGTGGTTCTTCATTGAGAAAAATAGTTCATTCTTGACAAGTTTTACATTTTCTTGAAAACTTGAAATCATCCTTGCATAGCTGTTGGCAGTTGTCAAAACATTCATCTCCCCTCATTTACTGACCTTTCTTTCCTTTGTCTATCACATTTTCATCTTCACTAATGGGAACCTGGCAGACGGATTAGAAGAAAAAAGCAGGGAGACAGCAATTTAAATGTATTCTCCTGAAGACTCACATGTATGTAAAAGGTCTTTTTTTATTAATCAGTTGAGCCAAATATTTTTAGGAAAAACTCTAAGATAACTTGACAAATGTAGATTGATGGATAGGGTAAATTTGATATGGCTACCTGTTGACCCATCTCTCAAATGGGTAAATATGTACCTTATCTGAAGTTCTGAAAATATTGGGTCATTGCAAAAGTCATGACACATTTTAGCATAGTAAACAGAAAAATATGTCATGACTTTCCCAACAACCTTATATATCGGACATGTTTTCCACGTGCTTTTCCCATGAAGTAAGATTTCCCTTTATAATAAGTTTGGTGAATGCTAGATAATATATTTTCCTATTAAGAAATGCATAATGAATATTTTCATGGCAGCACTTCAACATAACAAAAAATATTATTTGACTATGTTTAACTTTGTAAAATACGTATTTTCCCCCTTTGCCATGACTATTTATTTACCAACGAGGTAGTGTCCTATTGGATAGTAGGGAATTTCTAAACTAAAAGTTCTTCTGGTAGCTAATATGAAATAATTTCTAAAAATCATTGCTAAAATGCAAAGTATGGAGGTTTTGCTGAAACAAACATTTAGTTTTTATCTTAGGTATTATTTGGATAAATGCCTCCTTTGAAAATAATAAAAAAGACACTAAACTGTGAGTTTTTTTAACTGAGTTATTTTTTATTTATTTTATTTTATTTTATATTTTTTTTGTCACAAGTCATGTATGCTTGCCAGAGAGACAGACAGAAAGCGAGAAATTATCCTCCTGGGATTGCCATGCCACAATTCCTCCTTCTCCATTCTCCTCTTGGGATCTTGGGTATGCACGTACACACACCTGGCATATTTACAGGCACCAGTTCAGGACTGGAACCGTAGTCAATTACATGAAAGTCCAGCGACATAACTGTTCTGCCATCTGCAAAGTCCCAAAACTGTGAGTTTCTTAAGGGGAGGGAATGAATATTTTTCTATTTTTGTCACCCCACACAGTGACAAAGTCAAAGCTCAATTGCTCTTGAGGTAATAGCAGTAAAGAAAAAGATAATCTAAAGATTTTAGATTATGTACACTAGAATGCTCACTTGAATGTTGGAAAAAAATTAAAATCTGTTTCAATTCATGTAAAATGGTACTTTTTTATATGGTATGTGTTATTTTGTGAAAAATATTCATCAGTGGAGTCTTATTGAGAATGAACACATTCTATTTATATATTTCTAAATAAGAAGAAAAACTATAGAGCCATTTAGTAGCTTTACACTTGTCTCAGAAGGCACCAGTCCCTAAAATGATTGGCACCAGGGACTGGTTTGTGGAAGACAATTTTCCACAGATGGGACTGGGGGATCAGTGATGATTTCAGGATGATTCAGGTGCATCATATTTATTGCACATCTTATTTCTATTGTTATTACATTGTAATATATAATAAAATAACTATATAAATCACCATAATGCAGAATCAGGTGGAGCCCTGAACTTGCTTTTCTGTATCTAGACTGTCTTACTTGGGGGCTCCTATGAGAATCTAATGCCACCGATGACCAGACAGGAGGCAGAGCTCAGGCAGTAACGTGAGGTGATGGGGACTGGCTATAAATTCAGATGAAGTTTCACTTCCTTCCTTGCCACTCACCTCCGGTGGGCCAATTCCTGCCAGGTTAGAGGCCCCTATCACAAGGGACTAGCCAACTTTTTAATTTTTCTTTTAATATGGTTGTTTTCTAAGAGATAACAATATTCATCTAACCTGTGTCTGTTTTTAGTTGTTTTCAATGCAGATCATAGATTCATTGAAATATTTATCAGTACACTGCAACAAAAGTATATAAATGTTTCCTGTGGTGTTATTGGTTTGTTTTTGTTTTATTTTGAAGCTATTGAAAATACCATAGATTGAATATGTGGGGCTCTGGAAAAATGAGAATCCAAAATGATAATAGCCAAAATAGTGATAATTTTGAATTACTTATAGTTTAGAGTTTGTAGTAACCTAGAAGTAATTATCCTTGTTTTCTTACTGATACTTTAAAGTTTTTTTCTTATTTAGTTGTAGATTTTAACCTTGGGGAAATTAAATAATATCAACAAACATACAGAGAGGCTCTGAGTAGGCTAGCAGACAGTGATATTCAAGCTGTGTAGAAGTAACATGGGGATGCCAGAGTGTAGGGGTGATTAGGCCCAGCACCTGCAGTGGGACACGGGTTCTTGTCTACAGCTCATAATGAATTAGAGACATGGATGTAGGTAAGCAAGCAGAGTTTATTCAGTGAAGTAAGAAGAAGGGCCTTTCACAATATGAAAGGGGAGCTCTCAACTGAGTAGCTTCTTGAAGGACTAGGTGTCTGAATTTTTATGAGACCTTTGGGGGAAGTGATTGAGTCCCATGAGGTAATGGTCATAAGACTTCTTGCTTCATCTGAGCTATTGGATGGTTACCCTTTTTGTCTTTAATTATGACCCCTATTGATCTCATTTGTATTCATTTGATAGGTATGTCTGTTCTTTAGAGTGGGCCATTCTTTGGGCTGTAATTTTCTGTGCATTTAAGCTTATTGGCCTATAATTTCCATTAGGCCTGGACATTTAAAATTCCAATCTTAGGAGCAGTCCAGTCTTGGGTCTCTAATTAATTGTTTTACCTAGGGTTGTAATGCTAGTTTTGGCTAGAAGGACAAAGGAAAGGGAAGAATGTGACTCTGTTATGTTAAAGTGGGTGGGCCAGTTGCAAAGCCCTTTTCTGCCTTCAGTGTTCCATCATGGCCCCAATTATGTTACCTATTCTACCTAACTGGCTAGCCAGAGTCTGCCTCAGAAGTGTGGTCTGCCAGTACTCATTAGATTTGTAGGTCCGGCATGTACATGTATTTGCCATTAATCTGATGGACTGAAGCCATGGTCTCATTGGAGGAAATATCACTATGTCTTAACACCAGAGAGAAAGCCCCAGTCTGATGGAAACATCCGTCACACTGTTAGCTGTATAATAGATTATTGTGCCATACAGGTCAGAAAATTTTTGACCCTCTAGATTCATGGCTTACTCTCACTGAATTATTTGGAATTCAGTATTTCCTCCTCATTATTTTCTGATAGTAGTTCTCTAACTGCTGTGTCTAATCGTTCCTCAGCTCAAGCCTTCTGGGTGGTTACATTTTATTCCTAAAATGTTTTATTCCTTAAAAACTTTGTTCAGTCACTAGTCATTCAGCATCTGGAATTCTGTATTTTTCTGAACATCATAATTGGAAGAGAATTGATACTCCCTTTACATAGCCTACTCATTCACTATATAAATATATTAAATATCTTTGATTCTCTAATTTATTTCATATTTCATTTTTTTCTTCCTTTATATATATTAGGTTTGGTTATAAACTTCTCAGAGGAGAGACTATATGTATTTAGCCTAAATTGTGGAGAATTTAATATAGTATCAGGCACATTAGATGACACATCACATGACAAATAGTCTATAGAGATTTTAAGTGTTCTTAATGATTGCTGATTCAGTATTGGTCATCCAATCAATGTTAAAACCAATTTATTTTCAGTTGTATTTTCTTAAAGTTACATAGGAGTTGAATGGAGGGGTCTGTTAATGGTGTTGCATCTGTTTATCACAAGATTGGGTCACATAACCTAGAAAAGCTGAATCAATGTAATTTTACCACATGGTATATTGAAACGATAATAGACTAGAAGAAAAATAATGGAAAAAACACATTAATCTTAGTGTAAAATTTCAGTGCTTTATTAACTATGCTAGATGATTTAAATTTTTTAGTAAAGCTAAGCCTTTTATTCATAATAAGGTATGTGGACACATAAGTGAGAAAGAGAGACTAAGAGAAAGAGAAGCATCCAGGACAAGTTCTCATTATGCTGTAGCTCCGTTTCCTCAGTCCTCCAGCTTGTCAGGATCCCGAGCATGCATGCATGTGCCCAGTGTGTTTTCAGGTCAACCCGGAGATCCGAGCCATGACTGGTCACGCAGCTTTCCACACTGCAGTTCAGTCTGCTACTGACTGTGCCACTAGGCCCAGCTAGATGAACTAAACAATTAAAGATTAAGTGAATATTTACTGAATGTTGATACTGGACCAGACACTAGGTACATACTATGTACCAAGTGATGGACATACTGTGAGAACAAAGAGGTATGGGTTACTTCCTTTATGGAATGTACTGTTTATTTGCAATTCATAAACAGGTATATAGTGAAATACCATGCATTATTATATCGCCTATCCTAGTGGTGAATAAAGGTTTCTAAACAAATATGGCATTCAGCTTTGAGTTAGGAAAAATCTGGAAACTATATTCTAGGAAACAATAAAGGCTGAAATAAGGTAGTGCACAAAAAGAAGAATGTAGCAGATGAGGCCGAGGCTCTACTGTGAAGTGTCTTCATCTGCTTTGAGGAATTGAGATTCTATTTTAGATGTAATAGAGAGCAATGAAAAGTTTTCAGACGACTGGTATGATTAGATTTATGATTTTTAGGGTTTCATATTTCTTTGTAGAAAAATGAATTTGTAAGAGTGAAAAATAGAAGTAACTGTAACTCAAGCTTTTCTTTTTTCTTTCTTTTTTTTCAGTTCAGATCTGAAGTGTTGAATGCTTGGTTAGGATAGTAGCAATAGAATAGGAGAGAAGTACCTGGGGTGATTAAATATTTGTGGGGTAATATGTTAGGATTCATTGTTAGTAAGATATAGAAAATAAGGGGAAAGAAGTAAATAAAAAGAGGACAGTTTTCAGATTGAATAACCATATGATGTGTTATTTACTGAGGAAGAAGTAGATTTAGAGATTTGAATAGTGTAAGCAAATTCCATTTTATACTTGCTACTTTGAACTTCCTATATATGAGCTGCCTACTAGATACTAAGTGGAGAAGTGTATCTATAATTAGCCTATGTCCGTTTATCTGAACTGTGGACCTCTACGTGACTCCAGCATTGCAGAGTGGTGTCCTACTTCCTGTGTCACTGGTGTTGGCCCTAACGTGTTTTGACAGATGAGGATGTTATTCCTCATCTTCGCAAGGAGATCAGGGTTAGAGGCCAACTCAGCTATAGGTCCCTAAAATAAGAGGGATGGTCTGCTGGTTGATGTTTTGAAGCATTATTGGTCCCAGGTATTCCTGGGTTGCAATAGCTGGGAAGTGCCTATCCACTAAGATGTGTCCTCTTAAAAGTCTGTTTGTCTAATTTCAAGAGAAAAAGACAAAATTTGCTATGTAGTGAACTGCTGCTTCTAGAGGGCTTCAGTGAAATCTCTAATGTTATAGTGTGATATATGCCTGATTATTTGTCCTAAACTTCAGGAACCTGTCAAATGGGGCTTTGGAAATGACGGACATCTAATCAACATGTTTGCTGCTGTTTTAGAATTCACTGATTGTTATCACAGTGGTGCCTCTGCTGTTTCATAAAGGTCACGCTGTCACATAATTCTTGTCTGCAGAGACTCATTCACCAGAAGGTGAGAGCTTGAGAAAGAGCAGGGTAATGTTACAGTTTTAAACAGATGCATTTATGTGTGTGCATTTGATGTGAAGTTGGGAATCAAACTCAGAAAACACCAGGACTATTCCTTTTTATTTTGGACTGTCCTGTTTCATAAGCTAACCCTACAGAAAGAGAGAAAAATAGATACATGATCTAATTTAGAAATAACTGACTTTTTAAGCTATTGAATTTGCCTTGATACAAAAATTGCAAGCTTTTAAAATGTTAACCACCATTCATTTTGTATGTGTGTGTTCATATTGAGAGGAAAACACAATCTAAAGATGAAAATTGGTGGGGGGTGGTTCATAGTAGCCTTTATTGGGTAAAATAAAATAAAAAATGAAAATAAAATAAAAACAAAAAACTCATTCAAACTCTGATATAATGAGTATTTCTTTGTCCAAATCATCTTACCACTTACAACAATTAAAATTAACAGCAAACAATATTATTGTACTTTTAAACCATTTTATTGGGTGGTTGGAAAAGTCGTGACTTTTTTTCCTGTGATTTTCTTTGTAAATATGTGTCATGACTTTTAAGACAACCCAATACATGGCTTAAAAATAAATAATATCGTTTGTTCTTAGTTTTAATTATAAGTGGTAAGATGATTTGAACAAAGAACCACTCATTATATTAGAGTTTTTAAAAATTTTAATTTATTTTATACATTCAATCACTGTACATCACTACACTTGTAAAATGAATTTAACCAACATGAATACACTTCACATCAATCCAATTGAAGATATCATACACATTACCATCAACAGACAAGCCTCCATTTCTGTGTCTCTTAAATGTTTGTTTTTATTTTATTTTTAATTGATACATAATACTTAAAAGTAATTATGGGGTACAATATGATGTATTTATACATATGTACATCATGTAGTCATCAAATCAGAATAAACACCTTAAACTTGTATCAGTTTCTTGGATTGGAAACATTCAAATTCCTTACTTGTAGCTTTTTTTTTTTTTTTTTTTTGAGAGGTTTTTGCTATAGGGCACTTGCACTTGCCAGAAAGACAGAGAGAGACTGAGAGACAGAAAGTGAGAAATCACCCCCCAGGGGGGATTGCCACGCCGCAATCCTTTCTCCTCCATTCTCCTATTGGGATCTTGGGCACGCACACACATGCACCCGGCATTAGGTTAAGCCACCGGGTCTGGGACTCGAACCACAGTCGACTACATGGAAGTTCAGTGACATAGCCATTACACTAACTGCTGGTCCCATTTGTAGCTATTTTAAAACACACAGCAAACTATTATCAAATATAATCATTCTTCTATGCTATAGGGCATTAGAACTTTTCTCTCCTAACTGTAATTTTGTTCCCATTAACCAACTTCTCACTGTCTCCCTTCCAGCTACCTTTTCCAACTTCTGGTAAGCATTATTTCACTCTCTACTTCTATGAAATCAACTGTTTTACTTTTGATATATGAGGGAGAATATGCAAATTCCCTGTACCTGATTTATTTCACTTAACATAATGTTCTGTAGGCTCCTTATAATGGCCTAAAATGACAGGATTTCCTTCTTTCTTATAGCTGAGTAATAATTCCATTGTGTATATATACCACATTTCTTTATCCATTCATCTGTTGACAGACATGTAGGTTGATTCCATGTGTTATAGTGCTACAATAAACATGGGAGTAAAACCATTATGTTGAAGACATACCTAGTTTTTGCTTTTTAGTAGGATTAGACCCTAACATTCATTTTGGCCAGCAATTCACCTTCAGCATTATAGAACCAATCTGTCACTGTCTGTCTGTGCTGGTACAAGAGAATACTTGAGACTGGATAATTTATAATGGACAGAAATTTATTTCTTACGGTGTTAGAGGTGGGGAAGTCCAAGATCAAGAGACTTGCCTTTCATCTGTGAGAATCTTCTTGCTGCACCATCATATGGCAGAAGGCAGAAAAGTAAACAAATTAAATGATGCTTGATGCTTCTCTAATAATGAAGAAGCAGCCCTCAAGGCCTAATTACCTCTTAAAGGCCCTATCTTTTAATACTTTCTATTGGCAATGCCTGAATTTGGGGGGCAACACATTTGAGCCATAGCAGGACCCTATCCTTTATATCAGTCTGTCATACCCATGCACGGAACTATTGGCTGATAAACATCATCCAGTGGATCACCACAGTTATTCACAGCCAGCAGATATTTTATTATATTATTATATATTATATATTATTAGAAATTACTCACATTTTCTGGATTTGCCTTTTCTGACCATTTCTGAATAATTTACACCTTTGTTTTTTGTTCCTAGACCTATGTTGCTTCTAAATCCTCCTTTAGACTGTGAAGTGTTAACTTTCTCCCTCCATAGCATCTGGTTCTCAGATTTGTTTGGTCAGTTATGGCTTGACTTTCTAAATCTTCCCACCCTTGACCCCACTGAGTAGGACTGGGTAGGATAACACCCTGTTTGGGGCTTCTGAATCCAACCTTGGTCTCAAGTATAATACTGGTGCCTACAGGTGTTACACTTAGATTCGTTATTTATTTTTGTCACCTTAGTGTCTTACTATGACTAATCAAACCCCTCAGTGACTAGTCTCCAAGTATCGAAGCTTCAGGGCTCTGTGTATCACTAAAGTTTTGTGGTGAACTAATAAATGTTATCTTGGACTAGCTACCATGGTTAGTCATTTGTATCTCAGAAGAATGTCCAAAAGGTGATTGGAAAATCAACTTCAACTCTATTATCCACATAACAGTCTTTTACAACTTCTTCCTTTTTTAAGTAAGTAAATTAAAAACATTAATTAAAAATAGTAAGAATAGGATGATAAGAATTACAATTTTTCAATCAGTGTTTTTCAGTATATCTTTTCAAAAGATCTATCAAAATAATTTTCATAATAATCCCGACTACTATGGGTCCCTCACTCTCATTTTCTCTGTACATATACAGTGGAATTTTCTAAACCTTGACATGTATGATGATGTCATCACTCTGACAGCTAATGGAGCTTGTTCTTGTGTATTCTTCTCTTTGAAACTTTTCTTAGTTTTAATTTCTAATATGCTTAATATCTATAGACATAACCTGTATAATTAAAAGCCTTTTGACAAAATCATTTTCTGTCAACAATTTTTAAGAATATAAAGAAATCTTGAAACAAAAAAGTTGAGAACTTCTGATTTAGGTTATTCAAATACATGCCTGTCTACTTGCATTGTTAAAATATATGAAATTAATTATTTTTCAATGTCTTCTCTCTCAAGGTTTTAGTAATTGTTTAAACCACTGAAAGCTTCCTTCCTCATTGATTATTCTTTAAGAAAACAATTAGAACTCTCAATAAGGTAAAATTAGATGGACTATAATGGCATTTAAAAAATATAACTAAAATAGAGTGTAGTCTTAAACATCAGACCATTCAACCATTGACCAGGTTTGTACATTGTGAGTATCTTACTTAATTTCTCTATGCCTCAATTTTCTCCTCTGTACAATGGAGGTAATTCTATCTACCATATATCACATGATCATTAAAGATAAATGAGAGAGCACACTTAAGATTCTTTGAACACTCCTTAGCATTGGTAGCATCCAACAGATGTTAAGAATCACTTATGACTGATATTTTTATCCATTTGTCTAATGTAATGAGATTTAAGTTTAGAATTAGAGTAAACAAATTCTTCTCAGGTTCATCTATGTTGTTGAAAATGATAGAATTTTCTTCTCTTTAAGGGCTGACTAGTATCCACTGTATCTCTGTGTGTGTGTGTGTGTGTGTGTATCACATATTTTAAATGCATTCATTAGTTAATGGACATTTAGGTAAATTAATTATTTTGAAAATAACAATGAAAGCACAAAATGAAGTTAAACTTTGTATATGTATATTTTCTTGGCCCACCAATTTGGAGAATATTTTTCATTTAAAAAGTGATTTGATAAAAACTTTGGTAATTGTTCTCTAGTTGTTTAGTTCAGTTAGTTGGGGAGAGCAGAGCACATAGTGGGAACATGATACAAAAAGAAGAGATAGGAATAATAAATATTTAACAGTCTTAGAATATAGACACAAGAGTATGACCTACAACTTTAGGTCACCCACTGGTGGTACTGTTATTCTAACTCTAGAAAAAGGAAGAGAGACTGAAATACTTACAATATGTCACATTCAATTGTCTGAAGATTTTTTTTGTTGTTGTTGGTTTGTTTCTTCCATGAGTGGCAGAGACAGAGAGACAAATGCAATTCAATAAGATCTTCATGCCTCTCTCCACTCCCAGCTTGAACCAGTCCCAGATCATGGGCATGTGCATGCCTAGCATGTTCATGAAGATCTCTGGATGCAAACCCAGAACCTTCTCTTGTCAGTCCATCGGACAGAGCATGGTGCTGCCACTGTGTCCCCTTCTAGCCCTCCTGGAGTTGTTTTTAAGGAGAAAACAAACTTCCAAATTCTGAATATTAACTTTTGCTCCAATTTACCATCCTATGATCAGCATTAAAGACAGTAACAGTACAGACAAATGACATTCTGCTCTGAAGTCAGGTCCAGATTGCTGAGGATAATGATTTGTGACATCAACCTGAAAACACTGCTGTAATTGACATCCAAAGTAGTAATCTGATTAAATTATTCTCAGTTGCAGCTTTCTGTTAAACTAATTCTATCCCGAACTTGGGGAATGATGTCATAGTGTATCACTGTATACATTTTCCATGTATACAAATAAAAAGCACTAACCACTGACATTCTACATGTGAAAATCTGAATAATCTGAATAGTTTTCATATTCAAATAATCCACAGTTCAGCTGGGGGATGGCAATATTAGAGTTATATTTGTCAAAATTGCATCATAACTATGAGACTATCTGAAATTTCCCTTTAACTATTTTTCATACAGGAAAATCCAAGTTAAAGTACATGTTATCATTTTCTGAACATTGTCCCAGCCTATAGAAAGTTTGGTGGCACTTAGAAAGTACTCCTTTGCTTAAGCTATGTTGGTCTCAGTGCCAGAATGAAAGCATGTCAAAATATTTTGTCTAATTCATGTCTGAGCCTAAACAAGATCTTTGTTCTTAGACAATTTGTGCAAGGTGGATCAGAATACCATCATTAGTGGAATGCAGAAGGAAACTCAGAACTGAGTTAGGAAGTAGCTTTGGCCACCAGTTTAGGCCTTTCTTATCTATTACAGCTTTCTCAAGGTGCTGCCAATCAGGTGGGCAGAAGAGAGCACCACACAAAGAGAATGGAGGAGCCCTAGAGAAAGTGAGTCCTTCTGTGGTCCAGAATTGCCAGTATTCTGGAGTATGGGAAGGGCAGATAGCCCATTTGATGTTGACCTCTTCCTTCAAAATGTGGGCTATTAAACTTTGCTTAGCTCAACCAGTATACAGTGGCATTTATCTTTGGGAATAAACTGGAAGTAAAGTGAGTGTGAGAAAACAGGGGTATCACTGAGCTTCCTTTCAACTAATAAATTTAACCCATCTATCTTAGTCTGGCTGCTTTTACTACAGACTGAGTAGCTTGTAAACAACAGATATTTATTTCCTATAGTCCTGGAGGCTGAAAGTTCAAGATTAGGGTTCTGTCATATTCATTGTGCAGTGTTGGTCTACTTTTTTACAGATGGTGTCTTCCTGCCTTGTCTTTACATGGCGAAAAGGGTGAATGAGCACCCTAAGGTTTCTTTTATAAGGACACTATCCCATTGATGAAGGCTCTGTCTTCACAACATATTATTATAATATAATCATCCTGGAGGGTTAATATTTACACATATAAATTTTGGAAGGACACACACATTCAGACCATAGAACCATCTTATTAAGTAAGTGCTTCTAATTTGCAATGCATCCAACTAGAATCACAGAAAAAGTTCAACATAATTAGACATGAGAAGAATGTCTTCTCACTGTGGAAGTTGGAAATAGATAAAACATTCAGAAACCTTTTTCTAAATGAAGCTATCCATGACAGTCTTCTAGCTTTACCCAATAACTGCAAAAATCTAAGCACTATCTTTTTATATGTTCCAAATGTCTATTGGTTGTGCTTGTATTGAATCCACATATATGTCTCAAAGGTATCTCAAACCCATGAGATAAATTCTTCTGGAATTTATCTCATGATAAATTCTCACTTCTAAATTCACTACTTATATTTTTCTATATCAATTCAGTTTTCTGAGAAACTGTCTTTGATGTCTTTCTATATCCCATTTCCTTTCTAATTTTCCATATTAGTTATCACTATGTCTTGTCATCCTATCTCTTGATAGCTGCAATCTCCACCCTTTCCTCTTCATCTTCACTTTGAATTTAAACACTCATTTTCCTTCATGCAAACTACAACGTTCCTTTCTTCAAAACTATCCTCATGCCATGTTTTTATGATAAAATTTTCTGATGATCTCCTCATGAGGGAAATTCAGTTGAATTAGCATTTATTGAACACTCACCATATTTTAGGTACTATTCTAGAAATTGGAAAATTATGTTTTATTTAATCTTCACAGTAATTCTCTAATGGGCATAATCTATTTTCCAGTGAGGAAACTGAGTTTTAGAGAAGTAAAATAAATTGCCTGGGGTTACTCAGCTTATAAATAAAAGTGGCAAATTTGTGTCTAATTTTGACTACTTTCTTTCGTATTCTCTTTGAATCTCATTTACACTCACAGAGCCTATAATGTTTCCTTACAGCTCTAGCTTTTAGTATCTGCCATTCTCTTTCGGTTCAAGCTTCTCTAGTCTCCACAGCTCCTCTGCAAGTCTTCCTTTAGAACCAGGCTTTTCTTTTAAACCTTCCTTGATTTTCCCAGGTTTCTGCTGTACTACATGTATAGCTTCATTATTAACACATAAAATGCTTTATTATAATCATGCTCATGTTTTATGTGCAATAACTGCTTTCCCAATAGCCTGGGGACTCTCAAAGGGAAGGATCTATATCCAGACAAGCTGAGCATGTCTAGATTATTGCGAAGTGTCTAACCAAAGGAGGCACAATAAATACATGACTGATGGATGGTGACTAAAGTAATCACTGGAATCGCTGTTTTGCCAATTCTGCTGAATTTTAATGTAAACAAACCCCTTTTGGCTCCCCTTACTTGAATGTAAGCTTAGTGTTACAAGGTTTTCTGTTTTGGTTTTTGTTTTAAAGTTTATTATTATTTCTTTCTTCCATGAACAAGAGACAGGAAGCGGGGGGCACCCAATAGGGTCATAATGTTCACCTCTAGATTTAGCCAGCCTCCGATCATGTGCACACCTGTGGCTGTGTGACTGATGTATTCAGGGAGGTCTTTGGATGAAACCTAGAACCTTCTTGTGTGGATCAGCATCATGTTTCACTGCTGTGCCACTGTCCGGTTCCATTACAAGGTTTTGTATATTATTTATTTATCGTTGTATCTCTTGTGCTTAAAATGACCAGATTCATAAAAAATTCAATGAGTATTTGTTAAATAAGTGAATATCACCATATTAGAAATCCCCAGCATCTTATATAAGAATATTTTCTCTAAAGCTCATTTCATCCTTTTTGGTCAGTTTTGTTCACTGAAGTTTTTGAGCTCCAAATATGTGCCTCGTACTATGCTAAATATTGGAAATAAATAGATGAAAAAGTCAAATCTCTCCCTCTAAGGGACTTACATTTTAATAGGTGATTACTGATAATGATTACTGATTATTTTAGTCCATTTTTTTTCTGCCAGTAATAACTGAATTCCACACTGGGTAATTAATAAAGAATAGAGATTTATTTAGCTTATGGTTTTAGAGATTTAAATCAAGGAACCGCATCCAGGGAGGGTCATCTTATCAGTGGTAACTCTTGCAGAGTCTTGAGGTGACACGGGAGATTGCATAGGACACACAAGCTTGTCAGTCTGGTGTCTTTCCCACTTTTGAAACCACCAAAATTCAATAATGGTGACTTTACAAGAGGGGTTTTATCTGATGACCGTATCTAATTCTAATCAACTCCCAAAGGCCTTACCTTTCAATCTCACAGTTCAATTACATTTTTCCTCTATTAACATCTTCACAATACAGTCACATTTTAACCCATGAATTTTACCACATGAATTTTACTGATAGTGCCAGTATGGTTCTTTTTATCAGCTACAGTGGTGACTGTACTAGATTTTTGGCATTATGCTAATATTTAGATTCACCGAATTGCTTCATACTTCATTGATTATACTGTGGTTTCCCCTCAGGAATTACTTATGATGTGGGAGAACAATGATTAACCAAACAATTTAAAGAAATTTTTCAGTGAAGTATGCATTTGCATTTCCTGGGAGATAACATTTTCATAATACCCTGTTCATATATCTAACATAAATTCTTTTATAATTCATAAAAATTAATATTTTCTTTAATCTTGGTCTATAATAATCCTCCACTGTAATTTCCAGAAAGCATGATTAATGAGACATTATTAGCCTCAAGGAACTTGTTTTGAAACTTCATTTCCAGAAGCCAGGAAAACAATGAATGTTTGGTGTTAAATAAAAGCTCTGGTGAGGAAAATATAATTAAAAATTGCTAGGAAAACAGTAATTTTTCACAAAGCAGTAAACTTTAAAAGAATGGATAGTATTTTCTTTTAATGGGAAAAAAATAACCAGTACTCAAAAATGCAGGGTAAGTTTCTTAACCACGGGTTTGTGATTTAATTGGTGGATGGGTCGTCTATCTACTTCTGCTTGAGTACTTATTATTTTAAATTATATTTAGTCATCAGCATCACTGAAATTGTAAACTATTTCTGCGCAAGAGACTTGGCTTTTAGTGGCTGCTCAGAAAACATTGGTCCAATGCTGATTTAATATTAAAATTTATGTTTCCAAAGCCCTTTAAGCAAGAATCACACATTTTTTGACTGCCAACTTATTTGGAAGAAGGGATCTCAAATGTTTTTTTCCTCATTCTGTTTTCTCTTCATTCTTGTAGCTCTTCCTTTACAGGCATATCTAGAAGAAAAATGTTGTAACTTACATTTTTAGCAATAAAGCTGACAGTGCTACCAGTTAACATGTGTTAGCCTAACTGGAGAAAATCCCAAATTGCTGCCAGTATTGTAGCCTTTGCAATGAAAATCAATGAGTTAAATTGGCTAGAACAAATAAGGTGACAAAGGGTAATGATGAGTGGCAGAAAGAGAGAAACCTGCAATTTAGGAACCAATAAAGCTAATGCAGTTAGTTCGGCCCAGCAACTTGATGAGATATATTACCGTTAATTATATGTTTTAAAAGTGGTAGCCAAGGATTTTATTATTTTCTCTAGTGAAGTTAAAAGGAGGGCTTTTTATTGAATAGTTTGCTTGGATGAGAAATAAGGATCTCATTCAAATTAGAATTATAGAGAAAGCCATTTGCCAAAGAGGTTTAGGAGAATGAGCTGGGTAATTGGAACACTTCCAGGAAAATGTTTCATTTTCACCAAATTGAAAAACAAATCAATTGCTCATTAGCAGTGTAACTCTGTGAGCAAGGTGTTCTTGTCCATGCTTGTATTTGAAGTGTGTTTAGGATCTGATTTGATAAATGCAACACTATGATTCTTCACTTGTAGGCCCTTGTAGAAGAGAGAGAAGTATACAATTTGTCAGTATTTTAGTTTAAGGTCATAAAGGGGTGTGTGGGTATGGGAGTTATAATGTCTGGGAGGTAGGATTTTTGAGGACTTCTACAAGTAGTCCTCCCTCCTTTACCCCATGATATCAGAGATGACAAATGGTTACAACTTGATGAGGGTGATAGCAATAATTGACATTTTCTGAGGCAAACCATGCATTTAGCAGGTCCATGCTCACCACTGACCCATTCATGTTCACTCTGTGGTTCAATCCCAGATGTTGAAAAGTCTTACGACAGTGACCAACAGTTATATTGCTGGACCAATGGTTATATTGCTGGACTTCCATGTAGTTGACTGAAATTCACGTCCTAGACCCAGCGGCTTAAAACTCATGTTGGGTGCATGCACAAAATCCCGGGAAGAGACTAGAGGAGAAGGGATTGTGGCATGGCCATCTCTCCTAGGGGGTGACTTCTAGCTTTCTGTCTCTGTCTTTCTGGTGAGTGCACCCACCTGATAGCAAAAATCTCTTAAAAACAAAAAAAAGAAAGAAATGTCCTATGACAAGCAACTGGTGAGTGGCAAGAAAGTCATGCTAACTCTATTTCTGAAAACTACTGAAAATATTTCAAATTGCAAGACATTTAAACAAGTATACCAGGATTAGTTACACTCTATCTTATCTACTGACATTAGTATTAAGCTATAGCAAACTCTCATGATGTCATGATGTAAATCAGAAGATTTCTAGAGAGGATCTAGAAATAATGGGATAGATAATCCCAACCAGCACATTGACTTAGATCTTTCTCCCTCTTTTCTCTCTGTTGCTCTCTCTCTCTCCTTCTTTTCCTCTGAATCTTAAAAAAAACAATGAGTGGAGACAACTTACTGGCTTCTTCAGGCAGCAATATAGAAAGGATAGTGGCCTTAAATCAGGTGGTAAAGAATTCCATTCTGTGATGGAAACACCTGTGTTCAGTGAGCTCTTGGCATGTGGCAGGGACCTGAGGTCATGCTCAGATGTGAGTTTACCATACAGTTACAAGTATATGATTCAACATTCTTCACTTGTAGAAATCTAGTTTAAGCTTCTGAAAGAGTCTATAGAAGTGGGTTCATATGATCATGAGTTCTAGTAAATTTGAAAATGCAAGATAGTTAAACTGAACTGGTTAAGACTTTTTTCTTTATATTCTAACTTTTAGCTTCCTTCTCCTCATACTCTCTTCTGTGTCAGGAGATATTGGAGTGGCATTGGTATCTTAGGGGTCTTGTTCTAGAAATACTGACTTGGCGAAATATATAGCTGATTTTTAGTGGGATGTGTTTATATGGCTAGGAATTTCTTCAGTGTGATGTTGAACAACAGCCATTTTGGCTTATGAAGAACTTGACATTATGAAGGATAAGGGCAAGGGGCTATGAGCAGGGCTGCTTTGAGAGGATGGGACCTGCATATTTTATGTAGTGTGATGGAATGTTTTGCGTGTCAGTTTGACTGGACTAAAGAATAACTAGTAAAAGCATTATTCTGGGTGTGTCCATGGGGATGTTTCCCAGAAGACATTAACATGGGAGTCTGAGTAGACTAAATGTGGATGATTCACCTTCAATGTGGGCAGGGAACATCAGTTACTAGGGCCTGGAGAGAATGAATACAGAGGACTAATGGGTCTCTTTTGAGAGAGAAGAATTGTGTTCTTTTACCTTAAACATCAGAACTCAAAAGGCTGCCTTCACACTCTAGGATTTATTCTAGAACATGTCCCCTTCCCTCCCTGCCTGGGTTCTCAAGCTTTCAGGCTTGGGTTGTAAGTTTCATCAACAACTTACCTGCTTCTGAGGCCATTGAACTTGAACAACCAGAATCTCAAGATTTCCAGCTTCCAGAAGACTTGTTGAGGGACTTCTCAGATTTACATGAGCTGATTTCCACAATAAATCACCTTTCTTTTATTTTTACAAGCCTATTAGTTCTGTCTCCCTGGAGAACACTAATACATGTGGTATCCAGCACTTTGGGGGATCTTGGTGTCTACCATCGCTTTTTAAAATGAATGGTTTTTGGGGACCAGCAGATGGCATAATGGTTGTGCCACTGGACTGTGTGGCTGACTGCCATTTGAGTCCCAGACTCAGGGCTTGAAATTCATGCTAGGTACATACCCAAAATCCCAAGAGAATGGAGGAGAAAAGATTGCTAAGTAGCCATCCCTCTGAAGGGGGTGAATTATAACTTTCTGTCTGACTCTCTCTGTCTCTCTGGCGAATGCATGCGCCCTATAGCAAAAATCTCTCTCTTAAGAAAAATAAATAATGCTTTTGGACAAGAAGTCCTGTGAATTACAATCACCAATTCTAACTGTAAAGACCCTCTTTAAATATTAATAAGTCCATAGGACTTGTGTCCAATCAACTCATCATTACCATCATTCAAGATAAAGGGTGAGTCTACAAGTGGTTGACTAATTTAACATTTCCCAATCCTTAACATGTTTTCTTTTCAAGCTTATTATGTAGTATATATGTAATCTTTACATGTTATGAAATCTTTAAATGTTATTGTAGACTTTTAATATTCAAGTGTAATGAGGTTGTCTTTGTGTTAAAAGGCTGTTTGAAACTTATATCATGAATAAATCACTATTTCAAAGACTAAAAATTTCAGTCATGAGAAACAAATATGAAGGAAACACTAAAAGTTACTCAATGATTATAAACCATTTTTAATTAAAAATATAAAAGGCTTTTTGGGAATGTTTCAATTTAAAAAGTAAACAAATATTCTTGTTTTGAAGCCTATACCTATAATATCAAAACTTGGGATCAGCAGATGGTGTAATGGTTATGTTGCTAGACTCCCACGTAGGTGACTGCAGTTCAAGTTCCAGACTTGGTGGCTTAAAACTCACACCAGCATGTGTGCCCAAGATCCCAAGAGGAGAATGGTGGAGAAGGGATTGTGGCATGACCATCCCCCTCCCCCACCCCCAGGGGTGTGATTTCTTGCTTTCTGTCTCTCTGACCAGCGTATGTACCCGATGGCAAAGATCTCTCAAAAATCAAAAACAAAAACAACCCAAAAAACCCCCAAAAAACTTACTAAATATTTGAGAACATATTCAGATAAATGATAAAATCAATAGAAATTATTGTGGCATCTAGAAATTAATGCTAAAAAAGTAATTTTTAGATCATACCAAAAGCAGTAATTCTGTCAAAAAAAAGAAAAAATTCATAGAAATGAATAGGTAAGCTTTTGAATTAACAATCCAATTATTGAATAAGCATAAATTACATACGATTAGGTACAATATATTCATGTACATGTTATTTGTTACTACACAAATTTGAAGTGCCTAGGCTAGCTCCTTGGCCTGATGGTTAAGGCAGTTGGATCCCACATGGTCAACTTGTGGTTTGAGTCCTGAACCCCATGACTGAAGAAACACACTAGGCAAGTGTGTGTTCATGCTCAAAATTCTGAAATGAGGGCTAGATGGAAGAGAAAGAATTGTGGCATGACCATTCATGGAAGTGGGGGGGAGATGTGCTTTCTCTTCTCCTTCCCTCTCTATTTCTCTCTGGGGAGTGCTCATCTCCACTAGCCAGAAAAAAATAAATAGAATAAAATAAAATTGAAGTGTCCTGAAACTTGAGAGTTCATATGTAGAAGCAACTTGATGGAGGCTCTCCTAGCTTCAACAACATCGCAAAAATTTACATGCTGTTAATGATAATAAATAGTGAAGCTGAGATGGGTAGACCATGTAGCATAGAGAATAAGAAAACTGGATCCAATATGGTCATCTGTGCTGCTAATCCTGGACCTAGTTTGCATCCCAATCCCAATGGCTTGAAAAAATGCATTGAGTATCTGTGTGTGCTCCAAATCCTGATGGGATGGAGAAATGATGGAAAAAGTATTGTAGAATGAACACACTCCATTGGGGGATGCTTTCTTTTTTCTGTCACTTTCTGGAGAGCACTTGTACCCTCTGGCAATTAAAAAAAAAACAAATGAATCTGAAAATCTTTTCTTTACTAAATTTTAAAAAAGCTTAGTAAACCTTTCTAGAAGGAGGATTGGGTTATCTTTTTATTATATAACAAAATTGCAAAAATCTATTGTCATGTAAAGAGGTTACAAAGAATGTGTAGCTAAAATGTAGATAAAAGTATTACTAAGGTGTGTCATTGAGTCAATTAACTATCTTATATCTTAGTCCTTTGTTTTAGTGATATTTGTGTTTGGGCACAACTTAAAATGCACATTGTTTTTGTGACTTCTTTTCTCATCTTAAGTAAATACTATTTAAGCACAATTTGGTATTTTTTTCCAAATATTATTTGCTCTCTCTTCTAATTTTATATTTTCTAGACTTCACAAAACTCTCTACTTGTGCCTACTTCAGCAAATTAGTAAAGAAATGAGAATACTTAATCTGGTTTTCTGATAGTAGAACAAGTGGGTTAATGTGATACTCTGATCTTAAATTTTACAAAGATCTTACAGATGGTTTCTGACTGAAATGAATAGATAGCGGAAGAAAATAGTAGTCTACTCCACTGCCTTGTTTTCTTGAGCTTTGGGCTTTTGAGGGGCATTTGACAATGTTCACAATCTTGTAAATAAATAAAGTCTCAGAGACTCATGAGTGACAAAGCATACAGTAATCATAAACATCTAATCCAAAATGCTTCTTGGTAAATGAAGTTAGTGAGATCCAGAGATACTACACAATTGGTAAATAGAAAAAATCAATATTAAAATAGAAGTTTAATTAACTTTCCTACCAGTGCTGTTCCAACTAACTTTACATACTTATTCATTCCACTGAGTACTTACAAAGGGCCATACTTTGTAAGGTCTTAGATAATGAGCAGCAATTAAAACAGACAGTCCTTGTTTGAGGAACTCATATTCTAATATGAAAGACAGATAATCAAGAATAGTAAAGTATATTAAGTACTGGCATAGAAATTACAAATTTTTTTGTTTGTTTAGGGAGATTTTTGCTATAGGAGGCATGCGCTCACCCAAGAGACAGACAGAAAGTGAGATATCATTCCCCCCTGGGGGGAACAGCCATGCCGCAATCCCTTCTCCTCCATTTTCCTTTCAGGATTTTAGGCACAAAAGCACACATGCCCAGTGTGAGTTTTAAGCCTCTGGGTCCAAGACTCGAAATGTGGTCCACTACATGGGAGTCCAATGACATAACCATTACCCCATATGCTAGTTCCAGGAATTTCAAACTTTTTTATGGGTATTTTGAATTATACTCTGAAAAACTTATTCTTCTAGGACACCAGATTGCCAAATACTCAAAGGTCACTGACGACCAATGAGCCAGTCCTTCATCTTACTTTTTAGATTTCATTTTATTAAGGTTTTTTTTGGTTAAAAATTACATATGAAATGTTAGCAGTAACACTGTATTTTTGATCAAGTCTTGACAGTTAAAACTTGACAAGTGTAAAAAGATTTTTCCTCTTTTTAAAATTCTTTAATGAGCCTAATGCATATACAGGGTTGCAACTAAAATTAAGATGGACACTGTATTTGCATAGACAAATAATAATGAGTGAGGTTAACATTCACTCTAAGTCAGAAAATAAAATGTCATATGTTCCCATGAGATGAAGACCTAAGCAACTGGGAATGAAAGAATGGACATTATTTTTATTAGACTATGTAGAGAAATATAATTCAAAACTAATGGGAAGATCATTGTAGAAGACTAGCATGGCAGTTAGTGAGAAGTTCAATGCAAAAAAGATGAAAGTCTAAATAATTATAGAGTAAAAACTATTAATAATTTTATTGTCATAAGTTCTTAGTATCAACTGTCTATTCATACCAGAGTTGAAGTTCTGGGTGAGCCAATAACATATTTATTAGTCATTGGGCCCTATGAAAATACATCTTATAATATGAATGGGGAACAGCCATGCCGCAATCCCTTCTCCTCCATTTTCCTTTCAGGATTTTAGGCACAAAAGCACACATGCCCAGTGTGAGTTTTAAGCCTCTGGGTCCAAGACTCGAAATGTGGTCCACTACATGGGAGTCCAATGACATAACCATTACCCCATATGCTAGTTCCAGGAATTTCAAACTTTTTTATGGGTATTTTGAATTATACTCTGAAAAACTTATTCTTCTAGGACACCAGATTGCCAAATACTCAAAGGTCACTGACGACCAATGAGCCAGTCCTTCATCTTACTTTTTAGATTTCATTTTATTAAGGTTTTTTTTGGTTAAAAATTACATATGAAATGTTAGCAGTAACACTGTATTTTTGATCAAGTCTTGACAGTTAAAACTTGACAAGTGTAAAAAGATTTTTCCTCTTTTTAAAATTCTTTAATGAGCCTAATGCATATACAGGGTTGCAACTAAAATTAAGATGGACACTGTATTTGCATAGACAAATAATAATGAGTGAGGTTAACATTCACTCTAAGTCAGAAAATAAAATGTCATATGTTCCCATGAGATGAAGACCTAAGCAACTGGGAATGAAAGAATGGACATTATTTTTATTAGACTATGTAGAGAAATATAATTCAAAACTAATGGGAAGATCATTGTAGAAGACTAGCATGGCAGTTAGTGAGAAGTTCAATGCAAAAAAGATGAAAGTCTAAATAATTATAGAGTAAAAACTATTAATAATTTTATTGTCATAAGTTCTTAGTATCAACTGTCTATTCATACCAGAGTTGAAGTTCTGGGTGAGCCAATAACATATTTATTAGTCATTGGGCCCTATGAAAATACATCTTATAATATGAATTAGTATCTCATTGACTGATTTTTCATGATCTAATAAAAGAGCATGAAAGGAAAGATAGAGGACATAAAAGGAGTAGACAACCTATTCAATGCATATATACAACACAGGATCTAGGAGAAAGAAAAGGAGATTCTTAAATGAAGCTAGCTATCAGGCACAGCAGACTCATGAATGCCAGATGTCTTGGTTCAGCAATTAGTTTACAAATGTTCTTGTGATTTGCAACCATTTGCCAGATTCTGCTCACATAGTCTGACAGTAACAAATAAATTATGGGGTATGTTAGAAGGTATTAAATGTTTTGTAAATAAAGTGGATTAGAATCAAAGTGACTGGGAGTGTAGGGATGGGGGTGAGGTTTGTATTGCAGCCGTAAATAGGATGTTGAGAGTAGGTCTCATGAAGAAAATGAACCTTGAGACAAAATCTAAAGGAGATAAAAGAGGAAGTCATAGCGATATATAGATGTAATGTGTAGGGCAAAATAGCATTCCAATAGATCATGCAAAGGTGCTAAGAATGTTTGTTTTTTAATTGAAACTTTCCCAAAAGTCTTTTATATTTTTAATTAAAATAGTGGGTTGTTAGAAAATCATGACCCATTTTTTAATAGAAGTCACCTCATGAATTTTCTGACAACACGGTAGTTTATAATGTTTGAGTGCCTGACAGCAGAGGCTAGCCAGTAATCTCACTGAAATGCACATCACAGTTAGCAGTACTATTCAACCTCAGAGCACAGGGGTTACCCAGTACAACTTCATAACCCAACACCAAGGTCTCCCTGTTTGGAATTACTACCAGCTGGCCCATCCAGAATCCTAGGCCAGACTAAATACCACCAAAGAATACCTGCAGACAGAAGTGGTCATCTCTTTGAACGTGCAAGTATCAACATAAGGATGTGAAGATTATGAAAATCAGGAAAATACAGCATCACCAAATGAAACTAATAAAATTCTAGTAATGGACTCATAAGAAATGGAGGTCTATGAAATAAGTAAGAGTTCAGAATAATCCTCTTTAAAAGTTCAAGGACTATAAGGTAATATAAATAGAACATAGAATTAAATTTGGAAAAAATGAACAAAATGAGAAGTTTGACAAAGAAATACAAACAATGGTAATGAAAGAAGAAAATAAGCAGAAATTCTAGAGAAAAACAATACAATAACAGTTGAAAATTAAATAGAAAACTTCAACAACAGACTTGATTACACAGAACAAGGAATCCGGAAGCTCCAAGACAGTGTATTTAAAAGTATCCAGTCAGTGGAGCACCAGGAATAAGGAATGAGAAAGAATGAAGACTTACAGGAATTATGGGATACCATCAAATGAACTAACCTTCAAATAGTAAGAGTTCCTATAGGAGAAGAGAGCGAAAGAGGAGAAGGCATTTTTTTAAGAAAATAATGGTTGTAGGCCAGCAGATGGTGCAGTGGTTGTGTTGCTGGACTCCCACATGGCCGGCCATGGCTCAAGCCCTGGATCTGGTGGCTTGAAACTCACACCAGGTGTATGTACATACATGCCCAGGAATCTAGGAAGAGAAGGGAGGAGAAAGGATTGCAGCGTGACTATCCTCCCCACCACCCACTTTGGGGGGATGCGATTCTCACTTTCCCTCTCACTGTCTCTGTCCCTCTTGCTCTCTCTCTGGTAAGTACATGTGTCCTAAGGCAAAAAAAAATATTAAAAAAATTAAAGAAAAGAAAAGAATGGTTGTAAATTCCCCAAATTTGGAAGAAGATGATGACATTCAAGTACAGGGTGCTCAAAGGGAACTAATCAAATTCATCCCAATGGGTTCACAAAGACACATCATACTCAAATTATTAAAAATTAATGACAAAAAAGATAGTGAAAGAGTAAGAGATAAGAAACATATCACAGTCAAAGAGCCTCAATATGACCTTCAGTAAGTTTCTTCATGGAAATATATTCAAAGGGCAGAAGGGAAAAAATGCCAACCAAGAATACTTTAACCAGCAGATCTGTTCTTCAGGAAAAAAAAAAAGAAGAAATAAATACTGTCCCAGGCAAATCAAAGCTAAGTGAGTTCACCATCACGAGGCCTGCTTTATGTGAGAATTGTTAAAGGGAGTGCTTTTAGCACCAAAGACTGCCAACCAATTTTAAAAAACTATTGAAATAACAAACTCAATGGTATAAATAATACATAGTCATACTTTTATGTACCAAGAATGTTCATAGAGCAATTGTACTTCAGTGGGGAGGTTTAGAAAAGAAAACTATTTAAAGTAACTGTAGTGTCCATAAATTGTTAAAGGGTGCAAACAAAAATATACAAATTTTGATGCGAGGATAAAGATGAGGGAGGGAGAAAAAGTATAGTTTTTCTTTTTAATGTGATTAAAGGCAAGCTTTTATCAGCTAGAAGCCTGTTCCTTTTTTAAAATTTTATTTATTTTAATTTGACCAGAGAGAGACAGAATGAGAGAGAGAGAGGAAGTGTGAAAGCAAGCCACCAGATCCAGCACTTGAACCATGGTTGGCCATGTAGGAGTCCAGCGCCCTTAACCACCACATCACCTGCTGGTCCCTGGAAGCCTGTTCTAAGGATACTTTATGTAAGCCTCATGGTAATCACAAAGCAGAATTCGGACTCCCACATGGCCGGCCATGGCTCAAGCCCTGGATCTGGTGGCTTGAAACTCACACCAGGTGTATGTACATACATGCCCAGGAATCTAGGAAGAGAAGGGAGGAGAAAGGATTGCAGCGTGACTATCCTCCCCACCACCCACTTTGGGGGGATGCGATTCTCACTTTCCCTCTCACTGTCTCTGTCCCTCTTGCTCTCTCTCTGGTAAGTACATGTGTCCTAAGGCAAAAAAAAATATTAAAAAAATTAAAGAAAAGAAAAGAATGGTTGTAAATTCCCCAAATTTGGAAGAAGATGATGACATTCAAGTACAGGGTGCTCAAAGGGAACTAATCAAATTCATCCCAATGGGTTCACAAAGACACATCATACTCAAATTATTAAAAATTAATGACAAAAAAGATAGTGAAAGAGTAAGAGATAAGAAACATATCACAGTCAAAGAGCCTCAATATGACCTTCAGTAAGTTTCTTCATGGAAATATATTCAAAGGGCAGAAGGGAAAAAATGCCAACCAAGAATACTTTAACCAGCAGATCTGTTCTTCAGGAAAAAAAAAAAGAAGAAATAAATACTGTCCCAGGCAAATCAAAGCTAAGTGAGTTCACCATCACGAGGCCTGCTTTATGTGAGAATTGTTAAAGGGAGTGCTTTTAGCACCAAAGACTGCCAACCAATTTTAAAAAACTATTGAAATAACAAACTCAATGGTATAAATAATACATAGTCATACTTTTATGTACCAAGAATGTTCATAGAGCAATTGTACTTCAGTGGGGAGGTTTAGAAAAGAAAACTATTTAAAGTAACTGTAGTGTCCATAAATTGTTAAAGGGTGCAAACAAAAATATACAAATTTTGATGCGAGGATAAAGATGAGGGAGGGAGAAAAAGTATAGTTTTTCTTTTTAATGTGATTAAAGGCAAGCTTTTATCAGCTAGAAGCCTGTTCCTTTTTTAAAATTTTATTTATTTTAATTTGACCAGAGAGAGACAGAATGAGAGAGAGAGAGGAAGTGTGAAAGCAAGCCACCAGATCCAGCACTTGAACCATGGTTGGCCATGTAGGAGTCCAGCGCCCTTAACCACCACATCACCTGCTGGTCCCTGGAAGCCTGTTCTAAGGATACTTTATGTAAGCCTCATGGTAATCACAAAGCAGAATTCTACAGTAGTAGCACAAGGCATAAAAAGAAAGAACTCAAAGAATATAGCACAGAAAACCATCAAACCATAGAGGAAGACCACAAGAAAGGGAGAAAGAAATGAAGGACCTACGAAACAATCAAATTTTATAGGAGACATATTTTACTAGTAAAGACACACATAGTCTGAAAGTTAAGGGATTAGAAAAAAGATATTCTATAATGTGTATGGTAATATCTTCATCTGGACTAATATACAGTGGATTCATGATGGGGAAATTCATTTTGCATGCCATAATGATATACCATAATTGTATAAAAACAAAAGTATTTTAAAAAGAAAAAGATATTCTATAGAAAAGGAAATTAAAAGAGAAGTGGACTACAGTTATATCAACAAAATATATTTTAATCCATAAAATAATGCAATAACAAAGAAGTTAATTCACCAAGAATACGTAACAATTATAACCCAACATTTGGACATTTAAATACATAAAACAATTATTAAGTGATCTAAAGGAGAGACAGATTACAATATTCTAATAGTAGGAGACCACAGTATCTCACTTGCAACAATACACAAATTATTTAGACAGAAGATCAATAAACAGGGGCCAGCAGGTAGTGTGGTGGTTAAGGGTGCTGGACTCCCACATGGCCGACTGTAGTTTGAGTGCTGGACCTGGTGGCTTCCTTTCTCTCTCTCTCTCTCTCTCACTCTCTCTCTCTCTGGTCAAATTAAAGTAAATAAATTAGAGTTAAATAAAATAATTAAAAAAAGAAGAAAATCAATAAACATTGGACTTGAATTACACTTTAGATCAAGTAGAACAAACAGATGTCCACAGGACATTCATCTAACAGCAGCAGACATATACAGACTATCCTATCCCAACCATAATGATATACTATAATTGTATAAAAACAAAAGTATTTTAAAAAGAAAAAGATATTCTATAGAAAAGGAAATTAAAAGAGAAGTGGACTACAGTTATATCAACAAAATATATTTTAATCCATAAAATAATGCAATAACAAAGAAGTTAATTCACCAAGAATACGTAACAATTATAACCCAACATTTGGACATTTAAATACATAAAACAATTATTAAGTGATCTAAAGGAGAGACAGATTACAATATTCTAATAGTAGGAGACCACAGTATCTCACTTGCAACAATACACAAATTATTTAGACAGAAGATCAATAAACAGGGGCCAGCAGGTAGTGTGGTGGTTAAGGGTGCTGGACTCCCACATGGCCGACTGTAGTTTGAGTGCTGGACCTGGTGGCTTCCTTTCTCTCTCTCTCTCTCTCTCACTCTCTCTCTCTCTGGTCAAATTAAAGTAAATAAATTAGAGTTAAATAAAATAATTAAAAAAAGAAGAAAATCAATAAACATTGGACTTGAATTACACTTTAGATCAAGTAGAACAAACAGATGTCCACAGGACATTCATCTAACAGCAGCAGACATATACAGACTATCCTATCCCAAAGTAGCAGAATATACACACTTCTCAAGTTCTCACAGAACACTTTCCAGGATAGATCATGTTAGGCTGGAAATCTTATCAAATTTAAGAGGATTGAAACATATCAAGTATCTTTTTGTATCACAATGTCATGAAAGTAGAAGTCAATAATAGGAAGAATCTTGGAAAATACACAGTGGAAATTAAACAGTCAATGGGTTATAGAGATATATAAAAAGAAAATTAAAAAATACCTTGAGACAAGCAGAAGTGAAGACATGACATACTAAAACTTGCGGAGTACAGTAAAAGGAGTCGAGAGGGAAATTGATAATGTTGAAATGCATGTATCAATTAAAAAAGATTATGAACAAACAATCTAACATTACATATCAAGGAAATGGAAAAAGAACACACTAAGTCCAAAGTTAGCAGAAGGAATGTAAAAACAAAGTTTAGAAAATAAATAAAATTTAGACTAGAGAAGGGATTATGTATTCATATTCTTGCCCATTGCAGTGTTATTCACAGTTGCCAAGATAGGGAAACAACCAACCTGTCCATCAGTGATTGAAAGAATAACAAAAATGTGGTATATATATACACAATAAAATACTATTCAACCTTAAAAAATGGAAAATCTCATCATTTGTGACAACATTGATGAATCCGGAAGACATTATGATAACTGAAATAAACCATGCAGAAAGAAAACAAGAGGGTCTTAAGACAGTTTACAAAAATATGTATTATAAAAAAAGTATGCATGAGTTTCAAAAAGTGTTTTGCACCATAATATGCTTTTGCTTTAATCATATTTATTTATTTATTTATTTTTGGAGAGGTTTTTGCTATAGAGCGCATGCACTTGCCAGAAAGACAGGGAGAGACAGAGAGACAGAAAGCAAGAAATCAGCTCCCAGGGAGATGGCCACGGTATAATCCTTTCTCTTCCATTCTCCTCTCGGGATCTTGGGCATGCACAAACACGCGTCTGGCACGAGTTTAAGCCACCAGGTCTGGGACTCAAACCGCAGTCGACTACATGGGAGTCCAACGACATAGGCATTATGTTAACTGCTGGTCCCACTTTAATCCTATTTTTTACATAGACTTTTTGAACTCTTTTTGTATTGTATGATCTCACTTATAGGTAAAATAGTAAAAAGAAAAAGTAACTCGTAGATGTTGTGAGTAGAATGGTGGTTACCAGAGACAGGAGATGTGATGGGGAGTCAGGAAGAGCAGAATGAGAAATCGTTGGTCAAAGAGTATAAAGGTGGACAGCTTAGGCTTTGAGGTCTTTTGCACAGTAGGGTAGCTATAGTCAATAATCATTATATATTTCAAATTAACTCTACATTTCAAATGTCTCACCATAAAAAATGATAAGCCAGGTAATGAATAGGTTAATTAGTTTGATTTATTCATACATATTGCATACATATAAAAACACATTGTACCCCATAATGTGTACAATTATGATTTATCAATTAAAAATATTAATCAGATCAGTAGGTGGCGTGGTGGTTAAAGCACTGGACTTCTACATGGTCCACTGTGGTTCAAGTCTCAGACCTGGTGGCTTGCTTTTTTACTTTCTTTCCCCCTCTTTCTCTGGTGAGTGCATGAGCACTGTAGAAAACTAAATCATAGTACTAATGATAAATGAAATTAAAAATTAATGAAAAATTTGAAAGATAAAGATGAAGATAAAGCTAAATGAAGATACTTCAAATTCAATTTATCTTTTTATCTATTTATTTATTTATTTTAGAGAGTTTTTTGCTATAGGGCACCTGTGTTTGCTGGAGACACAGAGAGAGACAGAAAGTGAGAAATCACACCCTCCCCCCTCCCCCCCAGGAGCCTGGCCACCATGCAGTCCCTTCTCCAGTTTTCCTCCCAGGATTTTAGGCACACATTCACACACGCATACACACCTGGCATGAATTTTAAGCCACCGGGTTTGGGACTGGAACTGCAGTCTACTATGTGGAAGTCTAGCAATGTAACCAATACACCATGCTGGTCCCCTCATACTTTATTGTGAGAGATTCTCCAATGGGGCATGAGAAGGTCACAAACCTTTCTCTTCCATCTCTCCATCCCATCGGGATCTGGGCACATACAAACATATGCGTGGCACAAACTTCAAGCCACAGAGACTGGCACTGCAGCTGTAGTCAGCTGTGAGATCTGACCCCAGTGCACTGTGTTAATCACTGTGCTACAGAACTGGCCCTAGTTTACCCTGTAAAATGGAACTCATTATTTTCTCTCTCACCACATGTAATATCTTATCTGAGTACATGGCACCAACACGTTAGTCACCCAAGTATTCTGAGAAAGATGTGGGCCTGGACAGAAAAGGCATACAACAGTAAATAATATTGACATAGATGGAAATATCAAAATAAATTTCGAATTTATGTTATCTGAAAATGAAAATTTAGTTAGCTGTCACTGACTAAAACCTAATGGTATAGAATTAATAAAAATATGCTTTTGTAAAAAAAAAAAAGATATACTTTTGTGTCCTCAAATTTTAAGTTACTATTTTTGTCATCACAAACTTCAGGTATGCTCAAAAATTGTAGTTATAGAACTAAAAGATAGAGTGCTGAGTTCTAGAACATAAGTTGTTGGGAAGATTCTGTGAATACCAAGTCAAAGTTATATTATTGAACATACCATCATTTTCAAAAGACTCATTATTATTTCAGATGAAGGATCAGAGCACATAGAATTATCTAGTGACTTTTTTAAATTCTAGTTCAAGGGGAATATATTTTCGTCAGGGTGAAATTTTTGACAAAGAGGTTGAATGCAAGTAGACAACTTAAGCCTTTTCTAATTATACATCACAGTGTTGGGTAGAAAATGGAATACACAAAAAGTCCGAATACTTAACCAGTTACAAACAGTAACACTGTACAGAGATAAGACTGACACTTCAGACTACCAGCCAAAATGATTTCTTTAATTTTGAACAGTTAGAGCACAAGTACCTATTTGCCACTTTAGATTTAATCTTGCATACATCAGGTGAATCATTCTTACATTTAGGGAGTAGAATTGGAATGAATGGCACTGATCCTTCAGGCAAGCGGTTCAACCTCCACAATAGCTCTCCTGTCTATCCACTTCTCTCCATCTTCACTGCCACCAGCCAGTCTAGGCTACCATCATCTTTTCCTGGGACCAATGAAGTATTTCTTGGTTGCTCTTTCTGTTTCCAATTTTGCTGCTCTATAATCTATTCTCCATGCATTAGTCAGAGTGACCTTTGCAAATACAAATCAAATTAGATCACTTCTCTTCTGAAAATTCTATAATGACTCCCCCTTGATCACTTCATATGATGTAGATGCTTCTCTTATCTGCTGCCTGCCATCTGGTTTCATCTCAGGCTGACATACCTCTCACATACTATTCTTTAGTTCTGCCATTTCCCTGGACCCCCACTGGTAGAAAATATTAAACTTTCTCCAGCCATCATCTTTGTATTCTGTTCCCTCTGCTTTGATTTATAATTTTCTCCTCCATTCCCACAGCTACCTACCACACCTATAAGTCTAGCATTTCATCCTTCTCATTTTATCTTAAGTGTCATCTCTTTAGCTGAGCCTTCCTTAAAATAGGCCCATAGTTCTAAAACAGTATTTTATTTCTTTTATAGTACTTATCAAAATACATAATGTGAAATGTACTTTTTTGTACTCTCCCTTTGCTCATCCAATTATGTATTGAGCAACTGCTATGTAGCTGGCAGTAGTCTAAGCCCTATTCTACAAAGTGAATGAATCAGATAAAATTCCCCATCAAGTTTATATTTTCTCATAGGGAGACAAATGGCTAAAACATCTCAAAGTGAAGGGCCAGCAGGTGGTGTAGTGGTTATGGCAGTGGACTCTCACATGACCAACCATGGTTTGAGTACCAGACCTGGCAGCTTGAAAGCAACATCAGGCATATGTGCGTGGGTGCTCAAAATCCCAAGAGGACAATGAAGAAGAAGAAATTGTAGTGTAGACATCCCCCTTGGGGGAGTGATTTCTCACTTTCTGTCTCTTCAGTGAGTGCATGTGCCCTATAACAAAACTCTTAAAAAAATTAAACAAATCAAAACAAAACAAAAAAGCTCAAAGTGAATAAGTTATGTAACACATTAGACAACTATAAACTTTGATTTGTAAAAATCATTTGTAAAAAGGGACAGAGTGAGAGGGAAAATGAAAAAACAAGCCTCCAGGTCTGGGACTCAAACCACGGTCAGCCATGTGGGAGTCCAGCACCCTTAATCACAACGCCAGCTGCTGGTCCCTTTATTTAAAAATTTTAATACAGCAACATTTACTCCTTCTCATGCATACTTGTATGAGACTTGATGGATGCACTATCATCGAGATAAAGAACAGTTCTATCACTTCAAAAATTTTCCCTCTTTTCTATAGAAAACTCCCCCTGAACCTATCAATCTCTGGCCCTGTTCTGTTAAAAATGGAAGCTATGGGGCCAGTAGGTGCTTGCTGGTTAAGGCACTGGACTCCCATACGGCCAACGGCAGATCAAGTCCCAGACCTGGTAGCTTGCTTTCTCACTTTCCTTCTCTCTCTCTCTCTTTGGTGAGTGCACATGTCCTATAGCTAATTAAATAATAATAATAATAAATAAAATTAAATAATTATTCTCACTTAAGAAAGGAATATATGACAAATAAATTAATTTGCTCAATACTAATAGGAAGTTATTAAAAGAAGAGGCGTAATGGTGACTCTCACATGTTACTTGAGAAAAAGTATTGTGAACTTTTTACTTTAGGACCCTGCTATATGTACTCACAATATACAAAAGTGCTCAGCTGTAGAAATTATTTGAGTTTACAAATGCTATTGCTTTGAGAGGAAACATTTGGATCAGAAATGATTGTTTCTGAAAGTTGCATGTCAGCAGTTACTGACTTTATCATCTAGAAAGAGGAGAAAAGTCAGAGAATCAAGTTCCAAGTAACATCTCAAGAAATACTTGAAGGGGATAAGAGGTTTGTTATACCAATGCCTGGAGGAGTATTCCAGGCAGAAGAGTTGGATGGTGCAAGACTCCATTCCCGGTAGGTTTGAGGAGGGTCCAGAAGTTAAGATGCCTCCGCAAGGTGAGTGCGAAGGAAGGTAGTAGATGAGACCAGTGGAAATTAGTGACTGCATGTTAGATCATGAAGGATTGTACAAGTTTGGGCTGGATTTTGACTTTAACTCCAAGATAGATGGGGAAACCCTGCATGGTATTGAGCACAGAGGTGATGTGATCTGGCCATGTAAGATCTGTCATGCTTGTCATTTGCTGAGTAAAGATTTCAGGAATTCCAGGATAGGAGTAGAGACCAGTTAGGAGACTGTGGAGTCATGGATATGATTCTATGGAAATCTAAAACAGCTAGGTAAGGGGTATAGTGAGAATTAGTGGACTCAAGATACACGTTGAACATGCAAGCAACAGAAATTCTAGTAGGTTGGAAGTGATCTATAAGGCAAAACAAGTAAAAAATGATTCCAATGATTTAGGCTAAGCAAGGTTATCTTTACCATCAATAGAAATGCATAAGGCAGTTTGAAAGGGAGGATCAGGTATTCATTCTTTTTTACTGTTCACGTGGAGACATTAAGTAGATCATTGGCAGAGATGGAATTTTGGAGTGATGTGCGCTATGAAATTACCAAGAGTGATGGTGCATGGAAGAAAGAAAAAGAGGAAGAGCAAGCTCTTGGGATTTCTGTTAGGTTGTCGGAAAAGTCAGGACATGTTTTTCTGTGCAAAACTGTATCATGACTTTCTAGACAACCCAATAACATTAAAAGAATGTGGAGAAGAGCTGGAATCAATAAAGAAAACTGAAAAAGGGACACTACTGAAATCAAATGAAAACCTAAAGCTGAGAGAAAAGTGAAGAAAATTGTATTTAAGAGTGAGTGGTCAGTGTGATAAACGAGTCAATTCTATGGTCTTTCCCCCTCATTAGAGAATAAATTATAAAGGGCAAAGTTTTGAAATCCCATACTACATATGTTTGATTTCCAGCATGATATTTGGCACATGACAAGTGCAGTAAATATGTGGTGAGTAATTTTATAGATGATTAAACAAGAATCAATTATAGAACAGTAGGTAGGTTCAAGGCTGCAACAAGTACTAAAATTAAAAATAAAGTAGAAAGTATTTAAATAAAGTAAAATAAAAAGAGTTGCAGAGAAAGAACAGGTAAACTGCAACAAACTTAGATAGATCAGTGGTTGTGTTTCCTAACACTGACAATAATTGAAATATATCTCTAGTCCAGATCTCTCATCTCAGCTTTAGCCATTTGTATCCAATTGCTCCCCAAATATCACCATTTGGATGTTTAGATGATTTTTTGAACTCACTCCTATCCACCCACGCATTTCCCTCAGTAAACACTGGTGATGTCACTGTGACCTGAAAGGCCCTAAGTGGTCTGATTTGTTATACAAGTTAAGAAACTTTAATCATGAAGAATTTGGCTGTTTTTCTTTCTCTGAGAATTCATAAATTTTAAGAATAAACATTTTCTTTTTAGATATAGATTATCTGGAATTAATTTTTGTGCTTTATAAAGGTCTGGCTGACTTTGTATCCTTTCCTAGGGAGAGAATCTTTTCTCCACTGTACATAGTATCGACTTTGTCATGAATCCTGTGACTCTTATTTACAGGTCTATTTCTGGGCCCTCTGCTCTGTTTATTCTTGTACCAAATCTACTTTGTCTTAAATAACCAAATACATTTTTATTAAAATAAAATTAAAAAATAATAAACATTAAATGCTTTAATACATTGGTTAGAACATTCATTTAGGACAGAGACTCATAGACTAATATGGATTTAATTCCACTTCTGTTTCATACTGGTTGAAGGATCTGAGTGTTACCTATTTTATCTCTTAGAAAAATTCAGATAGTAATAATGTATATAAAACAACAGCTGTAGGACTGGTTATATAGTAAATCTAATACTGATGCATGCTGACATCCTATTATCCTCTAGAGGAAGCATTTTATGGATCTGAAATCTAAAGATCTGTGATTACTCTTATGTTAAACTCAATCTTAAAATTTATGGCCAAAATGTCTCATAAGGTCTTGGTTTGATACTCTCATCTACTCAAACACATACAAATAATGGGTGAAGTCATAAAAATGAAAAATGAAAAGACATGTTGCTGAATTTGAAAACAAGAAAAACCTTATGGGAACAGAAAGTTCAGTGAGCAGGATGAAGCCGCTGAACAGGCAGAAGCTATCCCCAGTTGCTCAAGGTTCTGGGTCCTTAAGTCAAGAAGGGCAACCAGAACTGGATTATTTCTGTGGGTAAAAGAGAATGAAAGTATCTCATACAAGTTCAAAGATAGGCCTATAATGAAAGCCAGGGATGAGGGTGAGATGAGGCTCTCTCAAAAATGCAAGGAGACTGAATATGAAAATGTGCTGGCCACTGTCTGGGATACAGCAAGCTATAAACTAGGGAGGTAGGAAGACATATGCTCAGCCTTGTAAACAGGAAATGAATCAAGCTCTCTGATGGCTCTGGGATTTCCCAAAAATCACTGCAAAGAAACTCAAAATTGAATTTAAGAATCTACTTCTGTAGTTGAAAAATGATCTTGCTATATAGGCCAACTCAAAACTGCTATCATGTATGTATATGTGGTAGTTTGTGGTGAAACCAGAAGACGATGTATATATTGGGTTGTGGAGAAAGTCATGACACATTTTTCTATGCAACACAATAGAAATATAGCTGCTATTCAAACAAAATGAGTCTACAACCTAATAGAAATATAGTTGCTCTTCATACAAAATGAATCTACAAACAAAAATCCCAAAACACAGAAATAAATCTAAAGGAAGATAATCAAGAAACCCCCAAATTAGACTTCTTCCACATGAAATTCTTCTTATAGTTTTCAGTTCTGATGAAGACTTTAAAATTAGGCAGCCAGGACACTATAGAAAGTAGAATAAGAGTGGTCATGTAGATCTCAATATCCTCTCAACTCCTTCAAAAACTGTAATGGATAATAACGAAAGCAGATACACATATGCACAATCTATACTGAAAGAATTCTCAAGGGGCAAAGATTACAAACACCAACCTACAAAAATGTGGAAAAAAAAAACAAAACTGTAGTTAAGTAGAGCTGGGGAGAGTAGAAAGCGCTAGTGATATAACCAACCAGCCAACCAACCAACCAAAAGAGGAGAAGCAAGAACCACTGTCCAGGAACCCCTGAGAACAGGTCTGAAGCCTGACTGATCAGAAACACTGGAGGCAGAGGAGATGAAAGAAAGGGATTGGCCGTGTTATGGGACCAAAGGGCACAGTATTAGGAAGTTATTTGCTTCTGAGAAACGGAGATAGACACATAGGGAGCAAACAGTGTCACTTGATAGAATTACCTTCTGGTAAAGAAGATGAATGCACTTCAGTTGAAGAGGCCTTAATGAAACAAGGTGGTATAAAATATTTCACATGGGTTGGTCCAATGCCAAAATAATGTAGAATAAAAAAATTGGAAAAAAAAAAGTAAAACTTTCTAGCAGATAAAACAAATGAGAAATCACAGCAGAAAGTGGAGGAAACCTGCCACATAAAATCTTAATGTGAATGGTTGATTAACAAAAAAGCACTTGTAGGGAACCAGCAGTTAGCTTAATGGTTATGTCGCCGGACTCCCACGTAGTCAACCGCGGTTTGCGTCCCGGACCCGGTGGCTTAAAACTCACGCCGGGCCCGTGTACTTGAGTGCCCAAGATCCCGAGAGGAGAATGGAGGAGAAGGGATTGTGGCGTGACCATCCCCCCTGGGGGGTGATTTCTCGCTTTCTATCTCTATGTCTCACTCTCTCTGTCTGGCGAGCGTACACGCCCCATAGCGAGCGTAACCAAAACCCCTTTAAAAAAAAAAAAAAAAAAAAAAAAAAAGCACTTGTAGATATGAAATAACATAAGGAAAAGAAATTTAAAGGAAAAATAAGGAAAAAGAATAAGAACTGACAAAACTTCAAGAAGGAAAAAGGAAAATAACAAAATTATCTTTTTTGAAAAGAATTATTTAATTTTATTTATTAGTATTATTTTTTAATTTGCTACAGGGCACATGAACTCACCAGAGAGAGAGACTGAGTGAGTGAGAGAGAGAGAGAGAGAGAGAGAGGAAGTGAGAAAGCAACCCACCAGGTATGGGACTCAAGCATAGTCTACCATGTGGGAGTCCATTGTCTTAACCACCACACCACCTGCTATCTCCAAAATTATCTTAAACTTGAAGATTATGTTAGAAAATGCCCAAAGAAGAATGATTATAACCAAAAGAATAGTGAGTCTAAGTGTTAATGAAGACATAAATAGGAGAAGCCAAGAAAATGAAAGATAAATAATGAGATTATATGTTCTTTCAAAGAGATATACCACAAGTCATATGTGCTAGGCATATACACATACACTGCATGAAAATGAAGAATCAAAAATTAGCTATTAAATAAAAACAAAAATGATGGTATTGATATTAAGATGAGATAATATGGAATTAAAAGCAAAGCTTACTAAAATGGACAAAAAGGGATAACTCAGTATTACAAGCATCAATCCACCAAAAAGATGCAGTAACCATAAAATAACCTTGTATGAGCCTAACAATATAGAACAATAAGAAGCAAAATGGTCATAAATTGATTGTAACGTATGCTTCTTTGGAAATGAGAGATCAAATAAATCAAATACAGAAAAAATAAATATATATTAATTTTTAATAAATGCATATATAGAAAACTAGGATTATATAATGAATGTGGTTGGCTTAAAAGACCTATTTAGAACTTTGCACCTATGAATACATATGTGGTTTCTAAATAAAGATTGACCAAATGACCATACAAAAGATCTCACCGGCAGTCTCAACATATTTTTAGAAATAAAGGTTATTTAGACTTAAATCTGACCATAATGCAATTAAATTGGAAATCAGCACATTTAAAAACATACTTGTAGACTTGAAAATGCACTAGCAAATAATTCATGGGTAAAGGACAAAAATTTCAATGGATTATTTTGGCATTCAGACCTGAATGGTAATAATAAAATATCTGAAAAATCATGGAATACAGCTCATATATTTATTAGAATTAAATATAAAACTTAAGGGCATTGGGGCCAGCAGGTGGCATGGTAGTGAAGGCCACTGGACTCCCACATGGCTAACCACAGTTCAAGTCCTGGACCTGGAGGCTTGCTATCTCACTTTCCTTCTCTCTCTTTCTGTGTGCCCTGTAGCCAATAAAACAAAACAAAACAAACAAACAAACAAAAACACCTTATAATTATAAATTATAAATTTTAAAAAGTCGTAAGTAAGATCCAGTTGTAAGGAAAGAAACTTAAGTTCATGTGTTGAACAATGGTTCTGGTGGATGTAAAACTCCATGGTTATGGGAATCTTTTAGTGTGTCCTCTGGATTTGCAAAATCTAGAAAGAGAACAATTGCAAATCACAACATCCTAGAACTGTGGATGTATTTGGGTTCAGCTAATAAGATTCAGAAGTCAGACTTGATTAAAGAACAAATTTGCTATGCTCCTATTTGTGACAGTATATCATTCTAGACACATTGGAGAAAATTTGACGACATCTAGTAAAAATGAAAATGCACTCCTTGTATTGCCTAGAACAGTGGTACTCAAATGTTTATGATACCTTTACATTACAAAAAATTAATGAGGACTTCAAGGCACTATTTCTCTGTAAGCAGAATGGTTTGGGGTATCAACTGGACTAGACTAAAAAATATCTAGAAACCCAATAAAGCATCACTCTAGGTATGTCTGTGGAAGTGTTTTCAGAGGAAATTTACATGTGAGTATGAGTTGACTAGATGTAGAGGATATTCTCTCAGTGTGGATGGCCATGATCCAGTCACCAAAGGGCCAGGGAACAATAGATACAGAAGATAAATGGGTCTCAACAGGATAGCCTGTTTCTGTTACCTTAGACATCAGAACTCAAGGCTTTAGACTCCAGAAGTTATATCAATGGACCCTCAGGTTTTTAGGCTTTTATCCTCAGATCATGAGTTACATCACCTGCCACTGAGACTTTTGGAATTCTACTGATCCATGGCACCAGAATTTCAGGATCTCTACATTTCAGATGGCCTGTTGTAGAACTTAGCTGCCTTAATCCTGAAAGCTGATTCCCCTGTTAAGTTTCCTCATATGTCAATACGTATCTTATTGGTTCTTTTCCCTAGAAATCTCTGAATAATACAAATGTTGATGCTGGAAACAGGGCATGTCAACATATCCTTTCTAAAGTGAAAGATACATTGTTACATCTTGGCCCCTCCTATAATCATGGCAAAGGCACCATAACTATTTGGGTTTGGGACACATTCCTCATTTGGTTGTATTACCCTGGCCCATCTACCAAGTGACCTCAAAAGCTCCTAGCTGTGAGTGGAGTTCAGAATAGGCATAGCCTTTGCAATAGCTCCAGGCTGTTATGTAAGCTGCTCTGCCACTTGGGCTATATGATCCAGCAGATCTAATGATGTTTGAAGTGTCAGAGACAGAGAGGGACACTGTTTAGAGCCTATGACAGCCCCCTATTTGTGGATCACAGTGGAGGATCTTAGGATTTTGGAGCAAGGCCTGGCTATATTCTGCAGATAACTACTCTCCTTTTGAGTGATAGCTCTTGCCTGGAACTGGGCTTTGGTAGAAATTAAACAATCAACTACAGGCTACCAAGTTACTGTACAACCTGAACTATTCATCATGAACTGGGTGTTATCTGGCACACTATGATTTAAAAGTGAATGTGCACAGCAGCGTTTCAAAACTAAAGTGGTAATATATACAATTGGGTCGAAGGAGGTCCTAACTATAAATTGATTCATGGGTTATAATTAGTGATTTAGCTGGATGATCAAGGAATTGGAAGGAACATGATTGGGAAACTGGTGAAAAAAGAATTTATAGAAAAGGTAAGTGGATAGACCTTTCTGAATGGGCAAAGGATTTGAAGATATTTATGTTCCAAGTAAATGCCCACCAAGGCATGCTTTAGCAAAATAGGACTTTAATAATTAGGTGACTAGGATGATCTTTACTGTGAGTGATAGCCAGTCTCTTTCCCCAAGCCACTCCTGTTATCACCCAAAGGCCATAGTAGCAGAGATGGAGGTTATGAATGGGCTCAGCAACATGGACTCCCATTCACTGATGGTGACTTGGCCACAGCCACTGCCACGTATCTGATATGCCAGCAGCAGAAACCAACACTGAGCTCTCAATATAGCACTAATTATCAAGATCATAAACCAGCTACCTGGTGGCAGGTTGACTACATTGGTCTTCTGAGGACCCGAAAACTATGGAGCTATCAGCCTGTAGTGCAACCCTGAAAAAAGTGCTTTGAGGCCCCACCTTCTCATTAATCCAGGATACAACACATGGAGTTTCAATTATCTAATATACACTTACTTGTATCTTGAACTGCTTGGGGCCTATTACTCCTTTCCTTTAGTGGAATGACAATTTTTATTCAGTGCCTGGTCCATTATTGTATATTGGGAGCATGTGATTTTTTTAGACTTTACTGGTTCATGGATGGAGAGAATATTCCTTAGTCTCAAATGAAACTGGAACTTGGAGTTCATATTGGAATGAATTGAGACTTTTGGGACTATTGGAATGCAACGATTATATATTATATATGAGAAATACATGACTTCGGGGGGATCAGTTATGGCTTGGATAATGGCTTGTTCCCTGAAGGGTCATGTTTTGGAATTTGGTCTTGATAGTAGTTGGACTTACAATGTAGGGACTTGACCGTATTGTAAGGGTGTTAACTGAAATCTTAATTCCTTCATGATGTTCTAGGGGGGTTCTTTGAGTGTGATAATACCATTAGGGTAGGGCCCCTGTAACTGGTTTCTGGTAGGTCTATAAACAGAGACTGAGATCAGAACAAGGTGTAGAAACTCATGGACAGCTACTCTGCTCAAGAGCCTGCCCTCTGCCATGTTGTGGCCTCACCAGAAACTGAATCCTAGAACATTGACCTTCACACTGAAAACTTGATAAACCTCTATTTCTTTATAAACCATCCAGTCTTAGGTATTTCAGTAAGCAACACAATAACGGATCAAGACAGTGAGTTATATACAATAATATTTACTGTATTGGTAATAAAAGCTGTGTTTTCAGCCCATGGCCTGATGGTTAAGGAGCTGGATCCTATGTGACTGACTATGCAGCTTGAATCTCAGACTTGATGGTTTGAAAAAGATGCTGAACACATGTGCCTGCATGCCTAAAATCCTGAAAGGAAGCAGAAATAAAGGAGAAGGAATTGCAGCTTGACCAGTACTCACTGGAGTATTTTTTCACTTTCTCTCTCTCTGTCTTTATCTGGTGAATGAACACACTCTCTGGCAAGTTAAATTTTTTAAAAAAGAAACCTGTAAAAAAATTGAAACATAAGAGTATACAAATACTCATTCTATTAGCTGTCAGAGTGATGATATTACTATTCAGTATGTAGTATCTTGAAAATTCCCTATACTCAGGAGAAAGTGAAAATGCAAAAAAAGGCAAATTACGTCTTAGTATTATTATGAAAACAGTTTTGTCTTTGCTGAGCTTATAACTGGTATCAGGGTCCCAGGTGTCTCCTATTAATAATCAACAAGTTAGAACAATATACAATCAATATCTCATATGCAGATGAAAAATCTGGAAGTGTTGATTTTTCTTTGGTAGTGCACTGTGTATTTCCAATTCTCAAACTTATTCATAAGGCAACAGTTATTTTAAAAAATCACTTCATTAAATATAGTTTCCATACAGCACAGTCCCTAGCATTAAAGTGTACAATATTGATATTGTTAAATATCAACTTTATTTACCTATGTAAACATCACTCTAAAAGGTAGGTGATTTTTTATCATCACAGAAAGTTTCCTCATTCCTTTTTTTTGAGAGAGTTTCACTGTAGGGCGCGTGCGCTCGCCAGACAGACAGAGAGAGACATAGAGACAGAAAGCGAGAAATCACCCCCCAGGGGGGATGGTCACGCC
>NW_006159814.1:3695003-3697604 GCF_000334495.1 Tupaia belangeri chinensis
GACAGAAAGTGGAAAATCCCTCCCCCCCCCCCGGGGGGAGGGGGAATGACCATGCCACAATCCCTTCTCCTCCATTCTCCTCCTGGGATTTTGGGCATGCACACACACATGCCTGGCATGAGTTTTAAATCATCGGGTCCAGGACTTGAACCAAGGTCAACTATGTGGGAATCCAGTGACATAACCATCATGCCATCTGCTGGCCCCTCCTCATGCCTCTTGCAGTCGATCTATTTTAGTCTGCTGCATTAGAGCGTCATATAAATAATAGAATCATACTATATAGATAAGTTTTGTATATAGCTTAAGTTTTAGTTTTCTTTTTAAAAATTGCTAATTTCTCCATGAGTGAGAGAGAGAGAAAGAAAGAGAGAGAGGGAAAAAGAGAGCACCCCCAGGGCCCTGATTCACCTCTAATTTCAGCCAGCCCTGAATTATGTGCACGTGTATGTCTGGCATACTCAGAGAAGTCTTTGTACACTAAACTAGAACCTTCCCATATGGGCCAGCCTTGCAGAAAATCATGTTTTACCACTGTACCACAATCTGATGCTATATTTTGTTTTGTTATCGGTATTTCTTCCCACCTATTGCTGGATTTCATTGTAAACTTGTGTGACAATTTGTTGTCCATTCACCTCTTACAGACATTTGTGTTATTTCCAGTTTTGGTTATTATACCTAAGTGGTTACGAATAATTGTATATAAGTGTTCATGAGAATATATATTCAGGATCCTTTAAGTAATTATTCAACAATTTATTTGATGAATAGTAAGGTAATTGTATATCTAACTTTATTAAAAAAAAAGATCTAAACAAAGTACTCTAAATTTCCACTGAAAAAACAGAAAGCAACTCAGAGGCAATATTCTGTGGCATAGAATATTTTACTTTAATTTTCCAGCTTCTGAAAATCACTGGTGTTCTATAACTTGCCCTTATTAATTTCCAAAATCTGGTGTCATGACTTAATAATTTAAATTGTCCATGTAGATTTGACACATTTTGGTAAGTAACTGAGAGTTATTATTGTATAAATTGGTCACTGTAAAATTACTTAGAATTTAGTTTAGTTTAATTTTTTTCTTGTCAGAGCTGAAATGTTATTTTCTGTGGCTCAGATAATGCTAAAATGTAATGGAAATGCCTGATATTATTGTGGATGTTATTTTCTATTGCCTTTTCTTTAAGAAGTTTGCCAGCAAGTAAGCGATATAAAAAAATAAATCTTATTTTTACTGGGGACAAGGTTTTGTTTTTGTAAAATGAAGTGAAGTGATTTATTATGCATAGGTGAAAGTGAGTAATTGGTGATGGGTCATGTGCAGAAATGAAACATAAGAACATATATCATGTATAGCACCTTCTTTCTGAGACTTCTTGTTGACATTATTCTGGAAATTCTTCTTATGGATTAATGAGAGAGACTTATCATGGAATATCAATTATTTGCTATACATAATGCAAATATAGCATAGAGTAGTTAAGATATTTATTTGAGATGTTAATGAACGTTTCCAGAGGATAAAGTTATCCAAGTTCTTGGATTTAACTCTGTAATCATGGGTAGTCACTTAAGGCTCTAAGTTTGGTCCACAGTCTTTAACATGAAGATAATATGGGTACTTACATAATATAGTTTTTCAGTACCGATTGAGATTGCTTGGCACGTAGAAAGAGCCATGAATGTTAGATATTACATCATCATCATCGTCATCAATTATCAAGTACTTTTTTCTGATACTAAGTACTAGTCATAGCATGATTATTTGTCTACAACTAGATACTTGGCTATTTTTTCAATTGCTTATGTTTGCATTTTGCCAAGCTCCTTACTGATTAAAATAAGATGAAAATTTAATGCTACATGGTAGGCTAGATATTTTTGTTAAATGCAAATTCCTTTGACTTTAATCAAAGAGATCAGAGAAAAATCTAGGCTTTGGCTCTAATATGTGCCTCTGCTTTACATATGGGACTGCATCATATTAATATTAATTTATATCATAGCATCTGACCTTGACTGCACTCTTGGTCATGCTAATATGGTATCTGAGCTCTCCTCTGTGTCTGATTTTTGCTTTTACTCCAACTTCATACTGGTCAAAAACAAATATGACTGAAATGTAGCCTGTTTTTTTCTTGAAAACCTTTTAAGTAGTTCTTCACCTTACTAAAATAATAACACTTAAAAAGCCTAGTATAATAAAGTATTAGAAACTCTACTTCCCGGAGTTAATTATCTTCTTAAACTACCCCTGGAGGAAACTTATAGGCTATCATGACTGATAAGGATTTATTATAGACATTTTTATTAGTGTATAAACTTTTCGAGGACAAAACAACACTTTATCCTTATTTTCTACCTTGTGTCATAAATTCATGACCATATGGGCACAGCTTGCTTATCGCTCCTAGCTGGAGATTAGTGGGACAGTAGAGACACTAAATAGTACAGAAGAAAGCAAGCCACAGATACCCAGCTTCCCTGTCATGCCATATGCATCCACATACACGTGCACACACAAACAAGCTGTGACCAACCAGGGAATAAACGAGAGAAGTAAATTTCCTGTTCTCTTGTCTTCTGTCCTCTGAA
>NW_006159814.1:3697801-3728171 GCF_000334495.1 Tupaia belangeri chinensis
GGTGTCTCCTCATGACTAAACTAAATACAAACCAGACAACCTAGAGAATATAGGTTTTTTTGAGGGCATCTTCTTAGGGCACAGGATAGAGAAGGAAAATGGAGAGAAAAATGGGGACCTTGATTGTTAACTGGATAATAATCATATGATCTGAGTACCTAGCATGACTTTGATTCTTTTCTGTCACAGAAAATGAGATTTTACTGTTCTGCCTGAATTATTTTAATCCTGATACTTGGATTGTCCTTGCCTTTTTTTTTTTCTTAAATCATACTCTTTTTCATCACACAGTACTCATCTATCAATGAAGATTTCCATTATGTTCCCTTCAGTTTCTTTTTTTAAGAGGTATTTTTATTACAGGGCATGTGCATTCGCCAGAGAGACCCAGAGAGATAGAGGGGTGAAATCACCCCCAGGGGAGATGGCCATGCTACAATCCCTTTTCCTCCACTCTTCTCTCAGGATTTTGGACATGCATGCACACATGCCTGGTGTGTTTTAAGTTGCCGGGTCCGGGACTTGAACTGCGGTCAACTATGTGGGAGTCCAGCGATGTAACCATTATGCCATCTGCTGGTCCTGTTCCTTTCAGTTTTTGTTAATCTTTCTTTTTCTCACTTTTTAAACACTCTTTAAAATCTTTAGTTGTAAAATTAATGTATTTCAGTTTTTGAAGCTTAACCTCTAGAATAGCTTGTGGCAGAGATGCTTTACATGTTCTGTAATAAGACAAACATGTGTGGCAGGTGATTATGTTAGTTCACAGAGGAGAGGCGATGTGCTGAGCTGAGCGAGAAGATACAAAAGCTCTGACAGAAGGCAGTTTCTCTTTAGTGTGGGTTGTGAGCTTCGGGGCACAGTGGCTCTCCTTATAGTGCTACAGGGAGTCGTTATCCACCAGGAGCCACCTCCCATGTACTCTTTGTTGCCAGCACAGACAGCGTTTATGTGCCATCTCCCCTACACTGCTTAGCCAGGTTTTATTCATATATTTATATTCTTTGTATAGTGTTTCCCCTTAGAAATGAGTGAAAAATACTGATTTTATGGAAGGTCATGCCCACTAGCATCTTGGTGAAAAGAAATGTACACTTTAAGTTACGGTTAGTGCTGAGGCATCCTTATGAATAATAGCTAAACTTGGTTCAATGCTCATTAGTTTCTGGATATTTGGTGAACAAGCCAATCGTACATTCTTTAAGACAACTTTTGTTATTTTTTTGTCTTTCCTATGTTTACTTTACAATACATGCTACTGAATACAGGCTATGTAAAAAAATTTAGCCATTCAAATTTTGTTACTTCTTCCTCTTCCATACAGAAGCTGGCAGGGAAATGAGAATAAGCCACAGGGAAGAGAGTTACTAACATAGGAGGGAGATTTTCAAGGGGAAAACGTTCTCAGAATTGGTGAGAAGTTCACCTGAAGGATGAATAAAGAATGCCTACATGCTTTTTAGAACTAGAAATATATTCCTGGTTGCCAGAAGTCCTACTAGGTTCCCAGTGGTGGAGATTAAATCTGTGATCCCATCGTGTGTCTACATTGTATTTATTGCTCTATTATATCACTTTTTGCCATGTTAGGTAGGTATGCCTGTGCCTGTCTCTTCTTCTAGCTTACACATGCTTTAAGAAGTCAAAAGGGCTGTATTTTTTTCTGTATGTCTTACCCACTTGGCAGACAGCAAGCATACAGTGAGAGAGTGAGAAACCAATGGAAACGCTCAGATGTGAGGTCATTGACAAGCTCCTTTACAGAGCCATGCCAGACTCACTGTGTTCAGCCAGCAGAGTGAGATAGGGCGTGCTAAAGGAGCCAGACTCCAGATTCTGTGCAAGCAACATTGCCCATCCAGCTGGATCCTGGTATTCCCTGTCAACACAGATATTGTTTAAATGATATGTCTGTCCTCTTCAGAACAGAGCAGTTTCTGTTTTATTTAAAGGCAGAAATCACCAATGTATTGATGCTGTGGTGGGGAGGTGGGGAAATGAACAGGGATATCAGTAGCATGGGAATCCCAATTTGGGTAATCTATCCTATTGCCATTTAACCTTTCTTTGCATTTTTAGAGAATCCTGCCTTTATTCTCAGCATCACAGGATAGGATCACAGATTTAATCTCCACCACTGGGAACCCAGTAGGACTTCTGGCAAACAGGAATATATTTCGAGTCCTAAAAAGCATGTAGGCATTCTTTATTCATCCTTCAGGTGAACTTCTCACCATTTCTGAGAACGTTTTCCCCTTGAAAATCTCCCTCCTATGTTTGTAACTCTCTTCCCTGCAGCTTGTTCTCATTTCCCTGCCAGCTTCTGTACAGTATGAATCGTCACATTCTTTAGAGTGGAGGATCTACTTTTTAAAGGCCAATTGCTTCTCACAGCCAGAGTATGATAAATTCATTATGCTAACATGCTTCTTTCCCCTAAGTTGTGAGGATGCCCTGAGTTAAAGGAACAAAGGGACAAGAGATGTTATCTGACCATAAGTTGTTTCCTTGGAATATAAATGTCTATGGTGTATTGTTTAGAAATGCTCACAGCCTTGTTGCTGTTATATACACTTGTTAGCTCTTACAAGTACAAGATTTGAGATTGCAATGTACTCAATATTGTAGATTCCTTACAACAAATTCATAAAGTAACAATTGTTTATTTCCAACTATAGTGTTTAAGTTGACTCATTTCCTTCTTCCATGAGTGAAAGAGACAGAGAGAGAGAAAGAAAGAGAGGGAGACAGAGAGACAGACACCCTGAAAAGGATCCTCACACAGTGATCCACCTCAACCTCAACCAGCCCAGCTCATGGTCATGCCCCTTATTTGCTCAGGGGCTTCTCTGATGCAAACCTAGACTTCTCCCATGTGGGTCAGCCTGTAGTGGATTGTGTGAACCACTGTGCCATCTTCTGGCCCCTTCCAACCATATTTTCATTAGTCCTTTTAGGGAAAGGAAGATAATAAGTATTGATTTCTTACTCATCGTCAAGCACCAAAGGTATTTCATCTTAGTTCTAGAGGCAAGAATACTACTGGCTCAGATATGTTAATTAACTTTTTAAAGATGTCATGGATAGAAAGGATAGATTTAAGACTTGAAGTCAAACCAATTAGACCCATTACACTATAACCCTCAATTTCCTAAATGCATTTCTTCATTTAGAATATATTTCCTCTTCTACCTTTCGCATACAATGTACACTTCTAAGAGAAAACCCCTTTAACTACCACAACTCAGAACTTCTTCCTTTTCCTAAATTCTTATGTCCCACACATTTTTATTCTTGTTCTTTATTGGTCAATACTCATTATTTCATCCTGTAACTAGATTTCATATCCCTTGTGGTTAGTGCCTTATGAAGAATCTGCAGCACATACAGAAGTCGGTAACATATTCTTTGCGTGTTTTTAAGGCCTAGCCCAAGGATATAGGATGAAGATTGGATCTTTACAGGCATTTAATACTTAAAAACAAGTACATGGAATTTGGAGACATAAACTTTTAGCTTCAAGAAAATGTAACACAGACTATATCTAGATATAAGATACACAGCTCTAAGAAAAAAATCAGGATCACAGAGAAGATGACAACCAAGACCAAAACTGGGATTAAACCAAAGGCTACTTCTAAGTCCCTGTGCTTAACACTGTTTTTGCAGATTAGCTCTTGAAGGACAACTTTTTTGGTATTATTTCTGAAGGAGCACATTACTATGCAATTATCATGTGAAAATATATTGTTTCTTTGGAAACTTTCTCTCTCTCTCAGACACACACTTGGCTTCCTAACCTGTGGTTTTTAGAAGAAATTAACTGCTGTAATGTAGACTGAAGTCCACAAAAACCTATGTCTAATACTGCTCTGGCCCTATATCAAAGAAAGAAGTGATTGGCAGACTCTATACCTGCTTCTTGTCACTCCTTCCTCATTCAAATGATTGAGCTAAAGCCTGGATGTAATGTTTTACAACTGACACAGACATAATCATGAAAATAATTATAAGTAGATGTAAGAACAGGAAAAAATGACAATCCAAATTAATGTTGTTTGGGTGGCCTGTTTGTCACTGGGCATGACTTATTTCATGTATGAAATCCCTTGTGTGCATTGTCAGAGAATGTGATTAGTGGCATTTCACAGTAAGTGACGTGTACCCATGTCTCTGCTCAGGGTGCAATTGCTTTCGCTTTGTTGCTCACATTAAAAGGAGAACATGGAATGAAATCCAAAGGAGTTTAAATAAGTATATAAAACTTACATAGGGTTGACATTCCAAGCAAAAGGAATGGCATTTTCAAAGGCAAAAAGAATAGAGAAGGACAGAATCACAGCTCAAAAGCCATCATCAGACTAGTATATAAAACAGTCACCATCATTTTATATAGCATGTTGGAGGGGAGAACAATTTTCTTACAAATACAGCAAGGCACCAGGAACTAAGCATCATTTTAAAGTAAGAAATTGAGACTTCTCTGCAAATTGTAATAATTCATTGTGTGAAAATTACTTTTGTGTGTAGCTCAGGGTCAGAATATTCAGCAAACAAATGCAGAACTCAAACATTGAAAGGAAATAAATGTGCAATATAGAAAATGACAACAACATCCTATTATAATAAATCTAAGATAAACATATTTACTGTTGCAATCTGACACATAGAGGGATACTTTTTAAATATATTCTTTAAAAAATGATTTTATATGACTTTATTTATTTCTTTTAATTTGACTAGAGAGGGGGCAGGGTGAGAGAGAGAAAGGGAAAGTGAGAAAGGAAGTCGCCAGGTCCAGGACTCAAACTGCAGTGGGAGTACAATACCTCCAACCACCATGCCACCTGCTGGCCCTAGGATATTTATGTTAAACTGCTCACTATGGGCCTAATTTATCTTGGATAGTATTTTTCAAACTGCAGGTTGCCATTCATTAGAGGGTCATGCAATCATTTCATGGGTCATGAAAACATTTAAAAACGAGGCCCAGTGAGGTGGTATAGGCAGTAAGAGCACTGCTGTGGCCATGCTGTATGGCATACAGAAAGGGCTTGGGCTCACATCCCAGGTCTATGTCAGCATGCCTGGCATGCCCACAGGTACTCTATGATCCTAGCTGGCTACAGAACTCGGAGAAGGATTGTAGTGTGAATATCCAGCTAAGAGTGCTTCTCTCTTTCTCTCTCTCTTTTTCCTTGCCTCCTCTCTTGAAGGAAATAAATACAATTAGAGAAAACTAAACACAATAAAATTTAAAACTAAAGCAGGCTAGACTAGAATAATAGGCTGTAGAAATTGCCTGTGGTAAAGGCAACTATTCAAATTGTTTTTAGCTGTCTGTTTCTGTGTCTATCTTTCCATCCAAGGTCCATGTGTGAGTCACGGTCAAAAGTCTTTCACAGATACTTGCTTTCTGTGAGGGGAATCATGGAAGGCATTGCAGTGATGGTGATGTGGGTGATCGTGAATAAAGAAATAGAAATGTTCAGGACAGAAATAAGATAGGTTATAGGATTAACATTCCAAGCAAAAGGAATGGCATTTTCAAAGGGAAAAATAGCTCATACCTATACTGTTCCTCTAGTTATGATAATTATGTGTAAGAAGTCTCTGGAAACACTTTTCGGTAATACCTTTACTGAGATGTAATTCACATATGAGACAATTCACTTATTTAAAGTGTATAATTCAATAGTTCTTCATATATTTAGAGTTGTGATGCTAGCAATCAACTTTAGCACATCATCATTGTCCCTCAAAGAAAGTTCCTACCCTGTGGCAATCACTACCCCTTATTTCTGCCATTCTACCCCTCCTACCCCAGCGCCTGGCAACCACTAATCTATATACCATCTCTACAGATGTGCCTGTTTTGAACATTTCCTTTAAATGGATTGAATCATTATATTAGCAGATTTTCAGATGTTAAACTTACCTTTTGTTCCTGAATAAATCCCACTTCATCATGGTGTACAATGCTTTTTATTTTCATTTATTTATGTTTTTTATTGCCAGAGGGCACATGCACTCACCAGAGAGAGACAGAGTGGGAGAACATACACACACACACACACACACATGTGCCTAGCATCTTTGCATGTTTTTCAAGCTTCCAGGGTCAGGACTCAAACTGTGTCAGACATGTGACATCCAGCTCCCATAACCACTAAGCTACAGGACCACCCCAATCATGCTTTTTTCTTATTGGCTAGAGTGCATGCACTTGCCAGACACACACACACACACACACACACACACACAAGGAAAGTGAGAAATCACCGTCCATAGGAAGATGACCTTGCTGCAATGCAGTCTTCTTTGTTTTGCTCTTAGGATCTTGGGCATGAACACACACAGCTTGATTTTAAGCCACCAAGTCTGAAACTCAAACCACAAAGTTGGCCACATAGAATCCAGCTGCCTTAACCTCTGTGCCACCTTCTAGCCCATCCCAGTCGGGCTTTTTATATGTTACTGAATCATTCATCCTTAAGTTTTATTAAGATATAATTGAAAAATAAAAATTACATGTGTGTGTGTGTATATATATATATATATGATATACCACATAATGTTTTAATATATTTATGCATTGTGAAATGTGACATATCCATCACTTTGCATATGTATGTTTTTGTGCATGTGTGTGGTAAAATCATTAGAGATCTACTCTCATAGCAGTTTGTAAGTATACAATACATTATTACTTACAGTCACAGGCTGTTAATAGATATCCAGAAATTATTCATCCTAACCAAAACTTGTTACATTTTGACCAACATCTCCATAGCCATCACCACCCCTGCCTCTTGTAATCATCCTTCTACTATAGGCTTCTATCAAATCAACTTAAGATTCCATTAATAGGGGATCAGCAGTTGGTGTGATGGCTATGTCACTGGACTCCCATGTAATTGATTCAGTTCGAGTCTCAGACTTGGGGTGACTTAAACTTACACTGGGAACATGTGCATGTGTACCCAAAAATCCCAAGAGGAGAATGGGGGAGAAGGGATTGCAGTGTGGCCATCCTCCCTGGGGGGTGATTTCTTGCTTTCTGTCTCTCTGTCTCTGTCTGTCTTTCTGGTGAGTGCACACACCCTATAGCAAAAAACAAAACAAAACAAAACAAACAAACAAAAAAAACAACCTCACTAAAGGGGGAAAGAAAAGATTCCATGTATAACTAAGATCATACAGTATTTATTTCTCTATGCTTCTCACTTTCTCACTTAGCATAATATTCTTCAAATTCCCCCATGTTATTACAGATGTGAGATTTGTTTTTTTTTTTAATCTGAGTAGTATTCCATTGTATATATGTACATTTTCTTTATCCATTCAGTAGTCAGTGGAAGCAGATTAATTCTATACCACGACTTTTATAAATAATGCTGCAATGAACATGGTACTGTGGATCTCTCTTAGACATGCTGATTTCATTTGTGTTGCTGGATTTTTTTGCAACAATATTCATAAGAAATAATGATCTGTATTTGCCTTTTGTCATGATTGCTTTTATCTGATGATTTTTTTTAAATGTTAGGACTTCTAAGAACTTCTAATATGCTCATGGTTATTGTGAATCTTTATGTAGGTTCAAAGATTTTTTAAAATTACTTAAAAATGAAATCCTATTATCTTATCTCAAGGGACAAATGTTCCATGGAAAATATTTTATGAAACACTATTATTGAGTAATAAATGAGCATGGTATATTTTGGATCCTAGAATAGTTTAGTATTTATGAGCTTTTATGAGTTTCATGGTGAGAAGAGAAACATAAATTAAAATTATATGACTTTTATAAGAGCCTCACTCTAGAATTTCTGAAGTTTGTCATTAAACTTAAAACACTTTCATAGAAAGCAAATTATAATATATAACTCTCCTTCCATAATTTTCATTCAGGGATTTTCATCTAATTCTTTGGTTGTTTTCATGGAATTCAGGAGTTTCTCTGTCTTCTGTAAGCTGATATCTAAGACAGATGGAATATTCATGTGTTCATGTAAATATTCTGAAGGTAGCATCAAGAAAATTAGGTCAAAACTGCAAAACATAATTAGATTTAAGTTTGCCTATGTATGATGGACAGTCTTTCAGGGAATGTCTTTGATTTTTAAATTTAATTTAATTTTATTTTTAGAGAGGTTTTTGCTATAGGGCACATGCACTCACCAGGAAGACAGAGAGTGTCAGAGATACAGAAACCGAGAAATCACCCCCCAGGTGGGATGGCCACCCCATAATTTCTTTCTCCTTTATTCTCCTCTTAGGATCTTGGGTACGCATGCACATGTACATGCACCCGGCGTGAATTTAAGCCACAGGGTCTTGGACTTGAACTGCTGCATGGTCGACTGCATGGGAGTCCAGCGACATAGCCATTATGTCAACTGCTGGTTCCTGTCTTTGATTTTTTTAGGGTGCCCCTGTCCTTTTTAAACCCTTTTTACTCCAGACAATGGTAGAAACTTTGGGTTTTTCCTCTGCTGGGTTGATTTGCACGTGTGTTACCTTTTTCTTCTGCCTGTATCTCCTCAGTGGCTTCATGGCAGAGTGTATATAGCCCTGATATATTGTCAGCTATCCACATGTCCCGTGAGCATTTGTGGTGGTCATTAGGCTAACGAGCATATGTGCTGTGGTGTTGAGTGCTATAAAAATAATCAATGGAAAGTCAGTCATGTTGCTATTTTTTAACCAAGACATTAACTGCCTCAAGTTAAGGGTAGGCACAGTTTGTTCCTCCTGAGTTATTACAGAGCCAGCAGTGCTTCCTTTGCAAGCATGCTGTGGGAGAATGCGTATAAACACAGCCATTGGATTAGATGACAGATCTTCTGTCTCCTCATCACATTAGAATAAGGCTTCTTCCTGTTTGGGATTCCCAGGATTTAGATGTTTCACTTAAATTGCATCAGTATTTTTTCTTAAGCCTGTTAAAGCTTCAGTAATATCCTAACTCTTAGTTTGTAAGGAAAAGTGGCACTTTTAGCCTTTTGTAATTCCAAGTACTGTATTAATCTCTGATGCTGGTGGTAGGACGTTGTGTTCACTGTCTTGTCAATGGAAACTTGCAGAATGTTCAGCAACAATGTGTTATGCTCTGCCTTATTCATAGAGTCCTATATTTGCCACTTTTTCCTGTCTGTGAATTTTCCAGTGACAGTTGTTGGCCTCATCTGGAGAGACAGGTGCACAGTTTGGATTTACCGATACATTACCTATGTTAGTGTACTGATTCATAACTTATTAGAAAACAAACAACACATTTCCTCTGTCTCGAAAAAAAGAGAGGAGAAAATGAATGAGTAGCAAGAACAATTGAGACATTTGGCTCCCATTGTACTGTCTTTTGTGATTTACTTTTTTTCTCTTTGGAGGAGTCCCTGTCTACCCTCTGTTCAAGGTTTGGTTTCAGGCCCCAAACTGAGAATCCTTTGAAAGTGGATTCCATTGACTTCAAACCTCCAGGAAACTATAATATTATGGCAATTCAAGAGGAGTGGGTGACTAAGGGCAGTACCTGTATTGCATAATGAAGAGTCTAGGTAAAGGGTTTTGCTTTGTTCTCCTCCATAGTCCATAGTTCCTCTAGATAAAGCATCAGCTGCATTATAGTTCTCTCACCTAAAAGAGGGGAGACAAAAACTAACTTGCTTTCCAGGATTTATGCCTTAAGAAATTATAAATGATAAATTCATGACTTCAGAGTATCATTTCAATTCAAGTAGGTTTTTTTTAGAGGGGTGGGGTGGGGGAGTCTTCTGGAATATATGTGAGTTGACATTAAAATTTTAAGAGAGGGAACCAGCAGTTAGCGTAATGGCTATGTCGCTGGACTCCCACGTAGTCAACTGCGGTTCGTGTCCTGGACCCGGTGGCTTAAAACTCACACTGGGCGCGTGTGCGTGCGTGCCCAAGATCCCGAGAGGAGAATGGAGGAGAAGGGATTGCGGCGTGACCATCCCCCCTGGGGGGTGATTTCTCGCTTTCTGTCTCTATGTCTCTCTCTGTCTGTCTGGCGAGCGCACGCGCCCTACAGTGAAAATCTCTCCAAAAAAAAAAAAATTTTAAGAGAGAAAAGTCACCAGCCAAGTAAAAACTACCAACAGAAATGCAGAGATTCTTTTATTTATCAGCATTGAAATAACATTACCCTCAATCTAACAAGCTTTCTTTTCTGTTTACCCTGTCCCCATAAATATAAAAATGACTCACTGAGAATACCATGATGAATTATTTGGTTACTGCATGTTACCGCATGCTTTGTTTGTCCAATTAGTGGAAAAGAGATAAGTATATTTCATCCTTTTGCCTCTCATTTTCTGTGAAAAAAAAAAAAGAACAAAAAAACAAAATAAGACCATATAACACCAATTTTCAAAATACTTGACTTTATGTATAATTTATTATCATTTTTATATCCTATGGAAACTACTAGTAAAAGGATGACCAGGATTAAGGAGTCATTAATTAATATGTGATAGAAAAACAAGAGCTTACTCTAAACATAGTTCTTACCTTTTGTATCTCTTCAATTAAGTAAGCCTATTACTTGCAGTTGTACAAATAACAAAAAAGCTCTTGTCATGAACATCCCTAAAAATGAGAAAGTAAACTGGTAAACTGGCAATTACAGATCATCAACAGCTTAGTACAAATTAGCCATAAACTATCAGCAGACCCAGCTGCCCTGACTACAATCTTGAGGATGGACAACAAAGCCTGCCAATCAGATATCACTTGAGATTGTTAGGCCCAGTTAGCATATGTTAGGCCGAGTTAGCATATGTTAGGCTGAATTAGTACAGGCTGATCTAGTGATCTAGTAATCACAGCCATGACAGGGCTTCAAGAATGGAGCCTGGGAATTCATAAATAAACAGAGGACAGGAACTCATAAATAAGCAGAGGACCCGGTGGGCCATATGTTGCCAGAACAAGGTTTACCTAACTTTAACTGGGAGTTCTTATCTAAATTCAAGCAAGTGATAACACCTTGGCCCTAACTGCATATACCCCCTCCCTTGTGTGCTGCATACTATGGAAAGTTACTAACAGTATATCCTGTATTGTCTCCTGAGCTATAAAAGGCCCCTCTATCCTAGATTCAGGGTCCTTGTTGCAACCTGCTGTGTCGGGCATAAACTCGGACCCCAGCTAGCTGGAGAAATAAATGTCTCTTATGCAGTTGCATTGTCCTTGTCTTCTCTGCATCACCACTAGATAAATCGATCTTTGGACCCTAACAAGATGTGATTGAGTTCCATTGAAGATGCTCAAAATGCCTGATCTGATTATCTGGGTCTAGTTTCTTTCTCTTTATGCTGGTGAAATAGTTGAGGATGACAAGAATCCCTTTTCAAAATATTTATTGATTTACTGTTGAATTAATTTGTTAGAAGACATTCAAAAGATTTAACTTCATTTGGTTTTAGGATAAAGGCTTCTGGTTTTTATTGTCTTTAGAGTTGTGAAATGAATTATGCTCCTACTTCCAGCTCCAGGGAAATAGTTAAAATATTTTGGTTACTACACCTTCCAAAAAGTCACATTGAAATGCAAATTCTATCCACTAATTTACATGAAAACCCATCTCCCTTTAATCAAACTGTTCAACAAATTAGGATCCAGAGCAGCTGTCTTGGCTTCACCAATATATTTTGCTCTTTATCCCATTGATTATGTAAACCTTCTGGCTGATCTGTCACAAGCAACACCTCATTTCCTCAAGATTCCTAACACTATCTCTTTTTATTTGTATCTTCAAATTAACATTAATTAACATTACAAGGAAAGAAAAAAATTAAGGCTACTTCCTGTAAGATGCAGATGATTCCCGCCCCCACCCAGGCAGTGTTTTCTTATTATTGTTGTACTCAAAAAGGTGATTTCATTCTTAGCTACTGTCTTGGTTACAGTGCTACTTAACGTCTAGTTTTCTCCCTTCCATCCCTCACCTGGTATTATGACTCCTCCAGCTCCTTTATAAGCCCCTTGTTTGTTCAGACCTAACATTTATGAGAACTGCCCTTTTTATTACTTGAGTTACCTAATAAAAATGTTGCAGTGACTTACTGTGGAACATGGAGGGACTTTTTTTGACTGGAAAAATAGTTTTAATGGTAACATATATATGGGGATAGAAATGGACAAGTCCTTTTTAAGGGCAAAGATCATGACATTTACTACTTTTGTTTTCTTATAGCCCCTAGTATAAGGAAATGACACAGCAGGAGACTAACAAATCTTTAGTGAATTGAATTGAACATTCCTAACAGTGTTTCTAATGCAGACTGACAGTGGATTTTTGTACCTGCTAGATGAGATAGATGGGTTCAAGACAGGTTTTGGATTCACAGGGCAATTACTGAGATATTTTAATGGTTTATAGCACATATTGCAGCACACTTCACATAATTATATATGGCCAGCACATTCAGCATAGCCACATCTGCTCCACAGACATTTCCTAAGCATTGTCTCAGATATAATATCCAAAATACTCTCTCTGCTTCCAAGGAGCTCACACTCCAGTGCACTTAGCTGGCTTCAGGTATACTTTTAGACAAAGATGTTGTTGCCAAAGGAGACAAAGCATTCTGAAAACAATGTTCCTGAAAGCAGCGAGTATATCCTACTTTCCTTTCAAAATTTAAAGGCAAATCTTGAGTCATGTTAAATGGGTACCCTTATCTAATTTCTTAAAGTATATTATTTATATGCATTTTTCCTTAATATTTATTTGTCTAGTATTGTTCGATCAGTCTAATATGTATGAGTAGATTTCTCAGGTAACTGAAATACTTATGTATTTATCTTTATTTAGTATTAAACTTTTTCAAGAACAATGGACTGTTCTTTGCAATTACTCTCAGCTTAGGTTATTTCTCTCTTTTTTTTTTTGGAGAGGTATTTGCTCGCCAGAAAGACAGAGAGAGACAGAAAGCGAGAAATCATCCCCCAGGGGAGGATGTCCATGCCGCAATCCCTTCTCCTCCATTCTCTTCTTGGGATCTTGGGCACGCACACACGCACAGGTGTGAGTTTAAGCCACTGGCTCCGGGACTCAAAGTGCGGTTGGCTACATGGAAGTTCAGCAACATAGCCATTATGCTAACTACTGGTCCCAGCTTAGGTTATTTCTGAAATACACTATGATGCCATAATATTTGTAAGTAAAGTTGCTGTAGACTGTGTATCCCTTAAATGTACAAGCTGAAATTCTAACACCCAACATGACAATATTAGGGGCTGGGGCCTTTATGAGGGGATGTTAGCACAAGGCTAAAGTCCTTATGAATGGGATTAATGCCTTTTTAAAAGAGTTTGTTATTGTGTCACTTACAAAAATACTGGGAACTGGGTGATTTATTAAAAAAACAGAGGTTTTCTTAAGTCACAGTTCTGGTGTCTGGAAAGTCCAAGGGCAGGAGTCGGCATCATCACATGACGAACAGAAGCAGAAAGGATAGTGAGTGTGTGCAGAGAGAGAGAAAGGAGAGGGAGAGAGAGAAACTGACTTGGTACAACCATCTTCCTGTTATAATAACCTGTTCGTGTGAGAACCAGCCCCTTCTAACTTGAGAGCTAGAACTCTCTGGGTCTCAGAAAACATCACTAATCCATCAGTGTGAGTGATGCTTCCAGGATTAAATCACCACCTAGTGGGTCTCACTTCTGAACACCTCCTAACATCATTACATGGGGGACCAAGGTTCAAAACATGAACCTCTGGAGCACAAACCATTATCCAAACCATAGCAGCTCCCGAGCCCCTTCTACCATGTGAGAACACAGTGGTAAGACTGCCATCTATGAACCAAAAAGTGAGCCTTCACTCAACACTGCTCCTGCTGCTACCTTGATCTTAGATTTTCTAGTCTCCAGAACTGTGAAAAATATATTTCTGTTAATTATAACCCATGCAATTTGTGGTATTTGTTATAGCAGCTGAAATATGAAAAAGTACTAAGGTCGTATAGACATTAACTTGTAGACTGTAGAATTTGATGATAGCATTAAGTTGATGACAATAGCAGTTTTTATGTATTTATTTTGCTATAGGTCATGTGTGCTCACTAGAGAGATAGAAAGAGAAGGAAAGTGAGAAATCATCCCCAGGGGAGATAGCCATGTTGCAATAATTTCTTCTCCATTCTCCTCAGGATTTTGGGCACACATGCACATGTGTCAGGGGTGTTTTCAGGCTCCTATGTCCAGGACTCAAACCAAAGAGTTGATCATGCAGTATCAAGAACTTTAATCACTATGCCATGTGCTGGCCCAGCATGATCTTAATAAAAAGACCTGTGCCAGTTTTAATAATATGCTGATATTTTAAAAAACATATTTTAAAGATTGAAGATGAACATACATCAGCATAGCAAATTATTTTACATATGCAGTGCTAATATTCCATGAGCTTAAATGACTTGCAATTATAATCCAAACCCAATAACATTTACAGTACAAATACTATGTGTAAAACACTTGGTGAATATCCCACACTTTATTATATTTTAAATTTTGAGTAGAAGAGTTAAAAGTGGAACTAGAATTCTATTATTATTCATAGTAAAACATTTTAATATTGCCATCCTATAAGCTGCAACTAAAATGGGTTAATTATAAATCTCAAAATGTTTATTAAAAAATTAACAGTTATCAGGGGCTAGCAGTTGGTGTAATGGCTATGTCACTGGACTCCCATGTAGTAAACCACAGTTCGAGTGACTTAAACAGACAGACCCAGTGACTTAAACTCATGCCAGGAGTGTGTGTGTGTCCAAGATCCCAAGAGGAGAATGGAGGAGAAGGGATTGCAGCGTGGTCATCCCCTCTGGGGGGTGATTTCTCACTTTCTGTCTCTCTGTGCCTTTCTGGCGAGCACATGTGCCCTATAGCAAAACTCCACCCCCCCAAAAAAAATTAATGAGCAGTTATCTACAATAACATGACTTTGTTATAAGCTTACTGCTTTTAAGGTTAATATTTAATACATTTTCAAAGCATGGTTTCTAGATTCTCCATCATCTGAACTGATTGAGAATGAATGCTTAAGTTTTGTTCTTTTGGTTACCAACTATTTATTGAGCCCCACTCTTAGACAAGCATCATTTACAACACTATTAAAACAGTGTTTCATGAAATAAAGCAGTTTCTGTCATGGAATTTTCATTGTAATGGGTGAGATAAAGAAAAAAACTAATGTACACGTAAATCTAAAAAAATTTAATATAGTGGTAAGTACTATGAGAAAATATATGGAATTTCTCTCATTTTTCATTATTTCTCGAATATAATACACAATATTAATCTAATTTTTGTTTAACTACTTATAATTCATTTTGGTAATCACTGTAAGAGTAGTTTTTTTTTTTTTTTTTGAGAGGTTTTTGCTATAGGGTGCGTGTGCTCACCAGACAGACAGAGAGACAAAAAGCGAGAAATCACCCCCCCCAGAGGGGATGTCCACGCCACAATCCCTTCTCCTCCATTCTCCTCTCGGGATCTTGGGCACGCACGCACACACACCTGGCCTGAGTTTTAAGCCACTGGGTCCGGGACGCAAACCACGGTCGAATACGTGGGAGTCCAGCAACATAGCCATTACGCTAACTGCTGGTCCCCTTTAAGAGTAGTTTTAATACAAATAACTTTACAACTTAAAACTGCTCATTCAATCTGTAGGAGGGGAAGAAAAATCTTTTTTTTTTTGCCTGGGACCCTCTAAATTAGACTGACAGAGGCCTATTAACAAAAATAAGCATATCCCAATTTATTCAATGTGAATCTTATGTGTGACTTAAAGAAATGAAGACCAAAGAGATGGTTAAAACTTAGTGGTTTTTACCAGGTTTGATGAGGAGTGGAAGGTTGTGGGAAAACATGATAGAACAAAGGGCAGCTAAGGATAGTCAACTATGTGAACCCTGTCAGGACTTGTTCATGTAGATTCCTCTTGGCAACCCTCCATCTTCAGAAAAAAGGACCGTCCTTTCCTCTGTGTATGGAAAGGGCCCTGCTCCCACAAAAATCTTATGACATGGTTAAAGGGCGAAGGGGGATTTCAAGAGTCTTTTCTGCCTCTGCTACTCCTTAATTTGCTTTGTCTTAAAGTAGTCTATACATGGAGGCACCATGTTTTGGGGTAGCATACTCTGAATCCTATCCCTTCATTCAGTCACTCATTCATTAGGTACTAAGTCCTTGCTATGGGACATAAGAAATAATGATGAAAACAAAAAGTCTAGCTCACATGGGTTTTAATTACGTATAGCCTTTTTGTTCTGGGTTATTTTCATAGCATTCTATAGATACATTTGGCATTGCGTCTTCCTGGAATCTCAGCAAAATACATGACGCAAATGATATCAGAAAGACAACATTATATTTGTGTAATAATGTAATTTTCTTAGCATATTGTTCCATTCCATTCTTCACTTGAAAAAGGCATACAGATTTATTCTAAGAGCCTATCTCTAAGATAGAATTGTTAGTTATGTGCCGAAATTTTAAATGAGATCTTCCTAGTACAGTAATTGTTCTTATAGTCAGGTATCAATAATAATGTGGAGAATTTATTAGCAGCTACATATTTTTATTATATCTAATAAATTAATTATATTAAGAGACTTCAAAAGCTTGTAAACATGGAATTAAAGTACAAGTTTGTTTTGGTGTAAAAATTTTCAAATTCATTTAGAGTTTTTTTGTAATGCACATTTTTCACAAAGTTGTTGAAAACAAGTTTATCTCTGATTCTAAATCTATGTATTTTTTTCTTTATGATTAGTAGTAATTTGGAGTCAGTGTTAGAATTTTGTGCCAAAATAATTGTTACATACCATGTATACCTTTAACCTTTTTGAATATAGTAAATTTATTATGCTCTATATAATATTACTTTTACATTTTTAAGAGTTTTTTTTTTTGTTTGTTTGTTTGTTTGTTTGCTATAGGGCACGTGCACTTGCTTGAGAGACAGAGAGACAGAAAGCAAGAAATCCACCCCCACCAAGGGGAATGAACATGCTGCAATCTCTTCTCCTCCATTTTACTCCCAGGACTTGGGCATACATGCACATGTGACCGGTGTGAGTTTTAAGCTGTTTGGTCTGGGACTTGAACCATGGTTGACCATATGGAAGTCCAGCAATGAAACCATTAAGCCAGCTGCTGGTAACCCCTTTACAATGTCTATTTTTAACAATCAGGTCATAGTTTGTCATCACTTTTGTTTTTATGTTTTATATTTATTTGATTCAATAAAGAAAAAAATTCCACATTTCTCTGACATCTGGTAAATTGCATTTCTAGGTCAGTTTCCTCATATATACTTCTAAGTAATGATCACATTTGAGACCCTATGACATTTTACTGAAATTGACATTTTCCTATGACTATACCTACTATTTAATAATATGGATCAACAAATTATTTGAAGTGGGTATTAGTCTGTACAGGCGGCTCTTACCAAGTACCATACACTGGGTAGTTTTAGCAAGAGTAATTGATTTCTCCAATTCTGGAGGCTGGGCATTCCCAAGATCAAGGTATTGGCAGTGTTTGTTTAATTCTAAAATTTTTTCACTTGGCTTGTAGGCAGCCCCTACTCACTGTATTACTCATATGACCTCCTCTTTGTAGGCACTTGTGAGACAGAGAAGGGCAAGAGAGATAGTAAGGGAGAAAGAGAGAGAGAGAATACTCTCTAATCTCCCGCCTTTAAAAGTTTACCAGTCCCCTTGGATTAAGGTCCCACCATTGTATCTCATCTCACCTAATTAGCTCCTGGACATCTCAATACCACTGCCTTGGGGTTTTAGAGCTTCAACATATGAATTTTGGAGGAACACAAACATTTCTTAACAATATGCAATATCAATAAAAACTTTAAATGTCAAAGTAATTTTTTATAAACATAAATTTATTTGTATCAGTTGCATTTTTAAAATTACCTTATTATAAAGTAAGTGGTTTGTTTATGCCTTTATATTGAAGAAATGATAATTATCTGTGGGCTATGAACTAGAGATAAGATCAGAGGAGAATTCAACATGCGGAAAATCAGGGCTATGTGCTTATTACCAGTTCCCCACAAATGCCATTGCCAAATCATTAACCAGTTCTAGCTTATGGTTAATGAGATAAGAAATCTCCCTGGGATTTGGGAGGCACAGTCAACTGTTGTAACATAACTAAAACCTGTGTTTCCATTTCAAATTTCTTTTATTAACTGAATATCTAATTTTAGTACATTTTTTTAAAAGAGATTTTTGCTATTGATAGGTTACGTATGCTCACCAGAGAGACAGAAAGCAAGAAATCATGCCCAGGTGGATAGCCACGCTGCAATTCATTTTCCTTCGTTTTCCGCTAGGGATCTTGAGCACGCGTGCTCACCTGCTAGGGGTGGGTTTCAAGCCACTGGGTCTGGGTCTCCAAACTCAGTCAACTACGTGTGAGTCCAGCAATGTAACCATTACGCCATCTGCTGGCCCCTGTAGTACCATCTTTTTTTTTTTTAAAAAAAAAAACATTTGGGTACTACCATTGAGATAAAGTTACAGTCTACTGGAAGGCAGCTTTTTCTTATCCTGTAAATTATAAATATGCAAATATATTTTAAGGGCAGAGGAAAATGATAGTAGAAAGAAGAACTTAATGTAATAATGTAGATTAGTCAATGATCTTATTCCTAACTATAATTCTTTAGGAGAAGGTCCTGTATTTCCCTACTTCATATCTTACCATGACATACTACAGTATATTTTCTTCAAAAATTCATCCCAGAGCTTTCATTTTGAGTTTTGGCCTATGGCCCCTTCCACTCCCATCTTCTGCACTACCGTGCATGGATATTTAGTGCAGGTCTACTAACACGGTCACTTAACTGCCTACCGTGATGCTGCACTATTGTTCTGAGAGTAGAAATACAGAGGTGCCAAACAGTATGGGAGGAGTGAGCCATATCTTAACGTACAAGCTGTTGGGAACTGGTACAGTTATCCCGGTTCCCGTTCCAAACTAACATGCTCTAAGAGTACTTGTCACTAGCCAGTTTTCAAGTCTTCAATTATAGTAGCTCTATTTTTCTGTTTAAATCTGAATAAAGAAAGATATAAACTAAAAATGATTTATATTATTTGATATGCTAACTTAAATCTTGATCTCATTTCCTTACAGATAGTATTGATATATAAAATGTATTGTGAATTTGTTTTATCTCTAACACTGGCGTTTTTTTGTTTGTTTGTTTGTTTTTTCCCTTGGATACAGACTCTCCCTTATCACTGAGGCTGGCCTCTAACCTCTGATCTTCCTGCCTCAGCCTCCCAAGTAGCTGGGATTACAGTAGCTGGACTTGTGCCACAAGACCTGAAGCAATTCTTTTTAAAATATATTCATAAAAAGCAAACAATATAGTTGGACTATTTAAAACCAATGTTTGAAGACCTATTTAGAGAGTTACTTCTTGGCTCAGATGTATATATGAACCAGCTAGGGATCTTACATTCTTAAAATGCCAGTTTGGATTCAATAGGTCTGGACTGATAACCTGCAGTTCTATATACTGCTTGAGGACACTGCTATTGTTGGTCTGTGGACCACACAGTAAGCAGCAAAGCACAATTAATTTTTGCTCAGAAATTAAGTCATCAACCAAATATTTTCCAAATCACCAATGGAGTAAAGAAATTAAGTAGTGTTTGTCTTGGAGACTTACTAGCATCTCCGTAGAGAGATTATCTTTCTTGCATTAATTAAAACCCTACAAAGATATCTCTTTTGTGAGTGCTAGAATGAATGGATAAGAGCAGATTGCTATTTTGTATGGCTTAATTTACCCGATAAGCCTCAAATAATTGCAATTGTTTTACTAACTCACTAACTTGAAAGATGAAAGCAACATACTAAAAATTTCCAGATAGCAACTTTTTTATTTCAAGGGAAAATTTGGAAATTCCTTTCTTCTACTTTCTTTTCTTCACTTTTTTTTGTTTTGTTAAACATGTTGGTTAGAGTTATTTTTCTATCTTCCCCCTGTTTTCTGTTTTGTTTGTTTGTTTGTTTTGTTTTGAAATGGTAATAATTGCAGGATTAATCCAGGATTTAATAGTGGAAAAAATTTCTTGAAGAGAACAAGCCTATAGGAAAGCACCCCATCTTTCTTCTATTTTCCTGCTTTCTTAAGACACTCTTGGGTTCTCTCTGCATTACATGCCATGGGCATCTCTGTAAGATTTGGGAACTTTATGTGATTTGTGTTCCCCATTTAAAAAAAAAAAAAAGAAGGAAGAAGGTAGCATCTGGACCTGTTCTGTTCAAGTTGTTCTGTGAAGCACATTTCTATCTGAAATTATGTGAATAATTCACTTCTTGGATAGAAGAGAAGGAATCCACATTTGACTCTATGTCTAAGCCAAGTTTCCCAATCCAACCAAAGTATGAGTTACTTCATTTTGGGCAATAAAGCAATCCCTATTTATTTTCTGTGTTTACTATAAGTAGTTGGGGAAAAATTGTGGTAATTTTTTTTTTTTTTTTTTTTTTTTTTAGCTCTCCAAACCTTCCTTTTGGTACATTTTCTCTCTAGTCCTCTTTCCTCATCATATTCTACCATCTTCTCAACTTCTCTTTATTTAAAGGTTATTACATTTCTTTTCCTTTGGAACATTTAGAGTCCTTCTTGACCTATGTGTTGTAGGGACATATGAGAAAAATTCTTTTTTGTTTAAGAGAGATTTTTTGCTATAGGATATGTACGCTCGCTGGAGAGAGAGAGAAAAACAGAGAGACAGAAATTGAGACATCGCTCCCCAAGGGGGATGGCCATGCCATAGTCCTTTCTCCTCCAGTCTCCTCTTGGGATTTTGGGCATGCACACACATATGCCCAGCATGAGTTTCAAGCTGTTGGGTCCGGGACTTGAACCACAGTCAGTCATGTGGGAGTCCAGTGATGTAACTACTATACCATTTGCTGGTTCCAAAGAAAAATTCTTAGTTCTTGAATGAAGCTTAAAAGCAAGGGAGAAATCATTATTCTACATGTGTTAGTCTGGAATATAAGAACATATAGAAGGAAAAGGATTGAATAATAGAATTAACATAATTTTGTTATCCTTCTTAGATCTGGGGCATGCACACACAAACTTCCAGCATGATTTTCAAGCAGCCAGATCCAGGACTCAAAGCAGTTAACCATGTGGGAGTCCAGCATCTTACCAACCATACTACCTGATGTTTCCAGAATATTGAATTTCGATAAACCTATAAATAAAAATAATCAGTTTACTAAGACAGGTTGAAGGATAAAGAATGTACGTGATATTTATCACTGAGTATGTTTTTGTAACTTAGAAAATAATATTCTCAGTGTAGAATGGATGATAAAACTATTGCATTGATGATTATGTATCTGTGCATTTTCTCACTTTTTTTAAAATCAAAGATTAAGTAAAATAAAAGAGTCATCTTGTTAGATCACAACTGATTCTTCTATGAAAGTTCAGTAGTCAACCATTAGAATAAGATTCTAAATGTTACAGAATCTTGTGATTGTGACTATATTTCCTCAATGTAATAGTAAGACAATTTACCATGGAATTCATATAAAATGCCTTCAGAATAAAGCAAAGGCTATTTTGATAAAAAAAAAAAAAGATCATTTTCTTTCATTGACGTTGAAGAGATGCTTAGTACCAATTTAAAAAGGATTAAAGGAAGTTCACTGCCAAAAATGGGATTTAGTTTTAATAAAATACTGGGTTAAAGTAGCACTGCTCAAAGAAATATAAAAGCAAGTGAAGTTGGCAGAAAACTGTAAGGTGAATGAGGCAGAGTTTTCACATATATTGTTATACATATTTTTGGACATTATACTAATGAGGATTGATGATGAAGAGTCAAAACTACAAAATGCTTTCACTACTCTCAATTCTCTAAGATATTAATATGTAGATTAAAAATACTAGCAAATGTTCCAATTCTTTTTAAATAATAGGAAGCCTTGACAATCAGAACACTATGTGCCTCATAAAAAGCACTTCGGACTACGTTATTGGGTCCTATCAGTTATTATTGGGAAAGTTTTGAAGAAGCCTCAAAGACTGAAGGTCACATTCAAATGATTCTTAAATAAGCATATAATAGTGAATAGAACATTTGTTGATTATGATTTTGTAACTTGAATTTTGTTTGAACTTTTAAAAAACTATTTCCCATTTTTAGAGGAATTCTTTCAAAAGATCATTAATAGCAAAATATAAAAATGTGTCAGGTTTGTTTGATGGTGCGGCACTAACTCACTGCTCAAGTGATGCTGGACCTGATGTGGATCCATATGGAAGATAGGGTGTTAAGGTCCCTCCCTGATTGACCTATGCATGCCAGGATCCTGGTTAGCTGGGAAGGCTGGGGGTGGGGGAATTGTGATTTGAATCCCTGTTGAGGTTGCTTGCCTTTCTCTTTCTCCCCCATTCTCATGACATAAACTTAAAACAAAGCAAAAACTATAGAAATGTGGCTTTAGCATTTCATAAATCCCAAATCTTGCACTGAACTAGGATCCCGTGCACCACACAGTGGCCTTCACCCTGGATCAACTGAGCGCAGCAAATGCCCATTTTGCCTTGGACATATTCCTCAAATAAAAACAATCCAACTGGGAACATCTTCATCTTTCCCTTCAGCATTTTGTCAGCCATGGCCATGATCTTCTGGAGATCAAAGGCAGCACCTTCCCACAGCTGTCCAAGACTTTCCACTTTGATATGGTTGAGGAGATTCATTCAAGGTTTCGAAGTCTGAATGCTGATATCAAAAAACATGGAGTGCCCTGTATTCTGAAGTTTGCTAATAGGTTATATGGAGAGAAAACCTACGATTTCCTCCCTTTGTTCTTGGCTTCAACTCAGAAAATGTATGGAGCTGAACTGGCCAGTGTGGATTTCCAACATGCCTCTGAAGATGCCAGGAAGTCCATAAACCAGTCGCTCAAAAGACAGACAGAAGGCATTCCAGAACTGTTGGCTGCAGATGTGGTTGATAACATGGTTAGATCTGTGCTAGTGAATGCCATCTACTTCAAAGGAAATTGGCGGGAGAAATTCTTGAAAGAGGCCACAACCAATGCACCATCCATGCTGAATAAGAAAGACAAGAAAACAGTGAAAATGATGTATCAGAAGAAAAAATTTCCATATGGCTACATGGAGGATCTTAAGTGCCGTGTGCTGAAACTGCCTTACCAAGGCAAGGAGCTCAGCATGGTCATCCTGCTGCCAGATGACATCGAGGATGAGTCCCAGTTCTGAAGATCAAAGAACTTTGGAAAAGCTATGTGAGTGGACCAAACCTGTGATTCTGAGTAACCTTGAAGTTCGTGTCACCTTGCCTAAGTTCAAACTGGAAGAGAATTATATCTTGAACCCCCACCTAGCCTACCTGGGTGTGCAGGATCTCTTTGATAGTTCTAAGGATGATCTGTCTGGCATTTCAGGAGCCAGAGATATTTTTACATCAAAAATTGTCTGCAAGTCATTTGTGGATGTGAATGAAGAGGGGACAGTGGCAGCAGCTGCGACAGCAGGCATTGCCACCTTCACCATGTTGATGCCAGAGGAAAATTTCCTGGTCCACCATCCATTCTTTTTTTTTATTCAGCACAATCCCACAGCTAATGTCCCATTCTTGGACAGACTTACTTCTTTTTAGAAGAAAGAGACTGTGGAAATACAAGGTCAAGCTTAGAGCTATATTTCCTGAAATTGTAATGGTGATGCTTTTATATATTTTTAGCAATAAAACTGCTATGCAGAAACAGATCTTTAATATCCTTGATAAGTTCAGCCCCATTGGCTTTTATCACTCATAAATTTTGGTACAAGAATCTATTTTTCTTTATCTTTCATTGAAAAATATCAAATGATTGCTTTTGAATATAACAACAAACAAAAATAAATCAGATGTGTAGATTTTTTTTTTTTTGCTATAGGGTGTGTGCACTTGCCAAAGACAGACAGAGAAAGGGAAAGTGAGGTGAGAAATCACCCCCGCCCCCCCGCAGGAGGATGGCCACACTGAAATCCCTTTTCCTCCATTCTCCTCTTGGGATTTTGAGCATGCATGCACACACACCTGGTGTGATTTTCAAGCCACTGGATCTAGGACTTAAACCTCAGTTGATCATGTGGGAGTTCAGTGCCTTAACCACCATGCCACCTGCTGGCTCTGATTCTTCTTCATTTTTTTAATACGAGGGCATATTTATGCACACATGTGTGAGAGTTTGGGCAGGTGCACTTACAACAGGGCCTGGTCATGTAACCTTATTTTTTTCTTTCTAATTTTCCATTCCATCAGAATCCTGGACTTGTGTATTTCTAGTACATTATTCAAGCCACCAGGGTCAGATCTTGAATCCTGGTCAGTCCTGTGGGATCTGGCCTCATCTGAGCAGTGCATAGTGCAGTGCTGGTTCAGGTGTTTGAATTTTTGATAGGAGAGTATAGTGGTCTATAGAATTGCTAGAAATCGTGATAGAGATGGCCATTTACTTTACAGATAGATGTTTGGAAGTCATAGTAGACACCCTTGACTGTTGAAGAGAGAATTAAAAGCAAATATGCAATTTCAATAGAGCAAGTGTCCCAAATAAGAGCCAGATTTGAAGAAAAACCTGCCTTACCTGATGTCCCTGTCTTTCTGTTCTACAGAAACAAAATATCCTATTACAACTCTCTAGTTTTTAAGCTCTTCAGAGAATGGATCACATGGTCAAAACCTGCATTATTTTTTCTCCTTCCCATGTGATATGGAGTTCATGTATGATCACATAGAATCAAGAAGTAGGTGTCTTATGATAAAAGATGCCAAGAGACTACCAAAAGAAACATGTGGTCAGAGAAACTTTTAAACAATGTGTAAATCGCTCACTGTTACCTGGATTCTTGTGTGTTTTCTGTAAAGCTTTTGATATCCCTAAGAGAAAAATAATTGCAAATTCTATAGATGGAATAAATATATTTATCTTGCTCTATGCATCTCTTTAACCATTCCTGAGTTGTAACCCTTATAACAAATTGATAATAATAAGTTAAGTGTTAAGTGTCCTCAATTCTGTGTTATTTTAGCCAATTATCAAGCTCAAGAAGTGCGTAGTGGGAACTCCCAGTTTATAACCAGTTGGTCTTAACTACAGGTGGAAACCTGGCACTTAGGGTTGACATCTGAAATGGGGGCAGTCTTGTGTGCCTGAGCCCTTACCTATAGAATCTGCACTGACCTAGGAAGTTAGTGCCAGAATCAAATAGAAGTATAGCATACCCCGTTGGTGTCTGGAGAACTTGTAGTTGGGTGGAGAAAAGGGCTGTGAGTAAAACGGTTTATAATATCATAATGATTCAGAGTGCAGAATTTAGGGACAAGGACCCTAGATTCCAACCTTGGCTACATGGCTTATTAGATTAAAGGTCCATTTAATAGAGAGGCTGGAAGTAGACAAGGAGAGGAGGGGAGAGATGAAACAACAGCTTTGTATTTCAGGTAAACTAGACTTATGATGGTGTTTCTGGATTTTAGGAAGACTATACCTACTTGTAAACACCATAAAGAGGCATGGATTATCCACTCTAGTAAGAAAAAAGAGAAAATAGTTTATGCTATGCAAGCTTCTTACTAGAGGACAGGAGTGACTACTTACTACGTGTTTCAATTCAATTTGTCCCAGACATGTGGACCCTGTTACCAGTTTGGTTTTAAATGTGCTTTGAGTTATCTATGAAATTCTTATTTATCTATATTTCTCTGTAAATCAAGATTTGGTTTTATATAAAAACCTTTGCAAATTGGTGTGAATGTAAATTAGTACAGCCACTGTGGAGAACAATATGGAGATTCCTCAAGGATTTACAAATTATGGGACCAGCAGGTGGGAAAGTGGTTATATCACTGGACTCCCACATGAATGACTGTGGTTTGGTCCCAGGCTTAGTGCTTTGAAAATCACACTAGGCAAGCATACATGCATGCCCAAGATCCTGGGAGGAGAATGGAGGAGAAGGGATTGTGGCATGGCCATTCCCCTGGGGAATGGGTTCTCACTTTCCCTCTCACTGTCTCTATCTTTCTATTTCTCTCCAGTGAGCACACACATACTTAGGCAAAAGCCTCTAAAAAACAAAAAAATCTACAAATACAACTACCATATGATCTCGCAATTCCACTCTTAGGTATCTACTCAAAAAATAGGAATGCACCTTGTCCAAAGAACACTTGCACATCCACGTTTATTGTGACATTATTCACAATTACTAAGACATGAAACCAACCCAAATGTCCACAGAGAGATGAATGGATTGAAAAGTATGGCACATATATGTTATGGGATATTAACCATAAAAAACAATGAGACCCTATCTAGACTCTGGCAAGTGGATGAATATGGAAGATTTACAGCTAAGTGAGGCAAGCTAGACTACGAAGGAGAGGCATTGTATGTCCCCACTCAATATATACCATCGATCTGTACTCTATAGCAGAAACTGAAAGACTTGACAATATAAAGGCATGGAGACTGTGGATACCAGAGACAATGTGGGACGAGGGTGGGAAATGGAGGAGTATGAGAGGGAGGGAATCAAAGGGAACGGGGAAAGAGAAAGAAGCAAAACAGTTCAGGGACATAAAAATAGAAAATTATCTGTTGATGATAACATGTATGGTAACATCTTTGATCAAACCAATATACAGTGTATTTAGGATGACAAGTTATTTGGTATGCTATAATGATACACAGTGATTGAATGTAAAAAGAAAATAATAAATTAAAAAATGAAACCCCAAAATAATATAATTAAGTAAATTTTCAAAAGGAACATTAAAGAAAAAAAAAAACTTTTCAAACTTTTAAAAATGGCCTGTCAAGACCTGAGATAAAGGAAAATAAAAATGTTAGAAATATTTAGCTTACATTCCATCAGATCTGCACTGTGAGATTACATTATAGTCCATGAGCACAAATTATTCAGTAATTGATGATGGGACTGTAAACTAGAAGTTACCACACAGTCCAGGACTCTGCTGCGATCCACTACGTGGGAGTCTAGCAACGTAACCATTACTCTGTCTGCTGGTCCCAATAACCCTCATTTTGACTCGTTTAATTTCTGTTGGCTTATCTGTAGTAAACTGAGTAATTTCAATACTTGTTCCTGTTTCTTTGCTTTCCAATTCATTGTCTTTTGATTCTGTGCCAATGTTGGACTATTTTGATTCTAGTGATTAATTCTAACAAATTCACTAATGTTTATGAGCATTTAACTATATATAAGAGATTATATAAAAAGCATTGTATGTTTTATTGGATTCAATTTATGAGAGATATTTTTGAGGTGTTTATTATTTCCCTCTTTGGAAACATTAGGAAAAGTTAATGACATTATGCAACTTGCCTGATGATGTGAATGGGTTGGTGGTAAAGTCTAGATTCGAGCCCAGGTTAACTACCCCTGATTGGATATTTGCATCTCTATGAAAAGATAGATCTCATTTCTTTTCTTTATAATTTTTGGCTATTTTTACACATCAGTCTTCCTTATTAGTCTTAGTGTCACTTTGACATGTCTTTCTTTCATCAAACCCTGTCCCTCATATTCCACTCTTATTTTGTTAGTATTCCATTTTTGTGAATATATTATCAAGGGAGATTTCTTCAAAGGTTTTATTTTGTAATATTTTTGTCAAGATTTATTTTCGTGGCTATACAGTCTTTGTAAAATAAATTGTGAAGTGTTCTATATTTTTACATGCTCTGAAGGAATTTATATGCAATGGGAATTATGAGCTACTTCAAAATTTTAAAGAACTTATCCTTAAGTCATCTGGCCTTTGAGCTTGTATTTGAGAAAAGTGTCTGACACATGAAGATTTTTTCAGTTTCACTCTCCATTACTAAGCTATTTTGTTTTTCTACTCTCTAGTGAATCAATTGCAGAAATCCATTTAGAATTTCCCAAGTTTTTCAGCACAGTTATAAATAGTATTTGATTATAATTTAAACATCAAATTTGTTAAACCCTCATTTTCATCTGAAATTTTTCCTATTAAATTTGTTTCTATTTTCTTTATTAGACATGTTTATTTCATTTTTCCTTAGAGAACTAGCTCCTATATATCAATTCTGCTCCTGTTAATATTTTTCTATTGTAATTCAGTGATTAAAATCTGCATAGTTTTTTTTTAGCCTAGTAAAATTTATTTGCATGAATTTTTAGTTTTTAAAAATACAAGTATTGGGACCAGCAGTTGGTGTAATGGCTATGTCACTGAACTCCCATGTGGTCAACTGTGGTTCGAGTCCCAGACTCAGTGTGCTTAAATTCACACCAGGCACATGTGTGTGTGTTCTCAATATCCCGTAAGAGAATGGAGGAGAAGGGATTGCAGCGTGGCCATCCCCCCCTGAGGGTGATTTCTCGCTTTCTGTCTCTGTTTCTCTCTGTCTTTCTGGTGAGTTCATGTGCCCTGTAGGAAAAACCTATCACCCCAGAAAAAAGAAAAATACAAGCATTATTTATTAAAATAAATAGGTTTACTAAAAATTATTTTTAAATGAGCTCTAGGGTACAGGTGCTCACCAGAAAAAGAAAGAAAAAAGTGAGAAAGTGCCTCAGGAAGGATGAACGCACTGTAATCCCTTTTCCTCCATTTTTATTTAAGAATTTTGGGCCTACATGCATACATGCCTGGCATATTTTTCAAGCCTCCAGGTCCAGGACTTGAATCACACTGTTGGCCTTATAGGATCAAGCCACTTTAACCACCATATCACCTGATTGGCTCAAAAAAATGCAACCATTTATGAAAAGTATGACTGTGATTACAGTTTGGCCGTACATCACATTGTTAGGATTATTCTAAATGACATCCAATTGAGGTTTTGCTTATGTCTTTTATCTAAAGTTAACATGTACATTTAAAATTGATCACAGATTGGGACCAGCAGTTAGCATAATGGCTATGTCGCTGGACTCCCACATACTCAACCACGGTTCAAGTCCTGGACCCGGTGGCTTAAACTCACGCCGAGCACGTGTGCGTGCATGCCCAAGATCCTGAGAGGAGAATGGAGGAGAAGGGACTGTGGCGTGGCCATCCCCTTCGGGGGGTGATTTCTCACTTTCTGTCTCTCTGTCTGTCTCTGTCTGTCTAGCGAGCGCACACGCCCTATAGCAAAAAAAAAAAAAAATACAAAAAACAACAACAAAACCACCTCTCCAGAAAAAAAAAATGATCAAAGATTTATTAAGATTGTATTCTTTTTGATTTTCTGATCTTATTGTAAATTCCTCATAGGTATGTTGTACTTTGGGAGATTAATAAAGTTTGTCTTTAGAAATGATAAGATCAAAATTTTAAATCATTCCACAAACTTTCGAATAAACTGTGTTTTCTCCATTTGCATATAGACAGCATTTAGCAATTTAAATCAACCTGATTATAAAATTTTAACGTAATAAGAAATAATATACTATAATGTACTCTCAGTGTTGTCATATATGACATAGTCCCATATCATACTTCACAATAGTCAATGAATATCATTTACTATATGCTATTGAATTCCACATTATGATTATTTTTTTCCTACTAGATGAGTAGAAGAAAATTGATTCCACTTCTTAACTTTTTCCTTTCTAAATCCAGCTTTCCCCTCAGTGTTGTTTTATTCTTTGCTTAATGGAAATTCCTCCCAGGACCCAACAGATTTTTGTTACTGTTTTTCATTCCTAGTACTATTAACTTTTTATACCACAATATAGTTTCATGGATATTTCATTGAACACGTGGCAAAGATCAAATCTAGTGCTGTGGGCTGGTTTTCTTTGTTTTATATATTTTTTTCACATTTTCTCTGATGCCACAAACGGTGCCTTACATGTAGCCAGTGGCCCATATTTGAGGAATGAATTATTGAAAGATCCTCCAAGTCTTTTCAGTTTTAATACAGTGCCAGTATTTGATGCGTTTAGTCTATCAATGTCTCTCCTTTTCAATCCATGAATTATCTAAAATACCAACTTAAATTTGTGTCAGTCATTTACTAGCTTGCCCTAATAGATTTAATTATGCATGGCATGAATTAGTTAACTTGGCTGCCATAGCAAAAAACAATTTGCTGGAAGGCGTAAACGTAATAATTGATTTCCCCTAGTTCTGGAATCTAGGAACTATAAGATCAAGGTGCTGGCAAGGCAGATTTTTTTCTGAGGCCTATAGTTTTGGCTTATAGATGGTAACCCTCTTGCCATGTGCACTTGTGATCTATTTGTGTGTTCACTGGAAAGAGT
>NW_006159814.1:3728202-3732504 GCF_000334495.1 Tupaia belangeri chinensis
TCTGATATCTCTTCTAAGCTTACTAATCTTGTCATGAGGGTCTCACACTCATGATCTCATCTAACCCTAGTTAACTTCCAATAACTCTGTTTCTAAATGCCACCCCATTGGGGGTTATGGATTTGACATATGAATTTTGAAAGGATGTAGACATTCAGTTCATTACAGGTACTTGTTCCTAAGTAGCATATTGTTAAGTGTTAACTGTTTTTTAAATGTAAATAATAAAACTATAACGTGTATTGTTCATATGCTTATTTCAATATTGTGTTTTTTTCAGAAATTTTTAAAAGAATTTTAAAAAATTTTATTTAACTTTATTTAAATTTGTCCAGAGAGGGACAGAGACAGAGACAGAGAGAGAGAGGGAAAGTGAGAAAACAAGCCGCCAGGTCAAGGACTCAAATCACAGTCAGCCATGTGGGAGTCCAGTGCCCTTAACCACCAGACCACCTGCTGGCCCCTTAACATTTTGGGTTTTTTTTGAGATATTTTTTTACTACAGGGTGTGTGCACTTGCCAGAGAGATAGAGTGAGACAGAGAGACAGAAAGTGAGAAATCACCCCCTGGGGCAGATGACCACTTCGCAATCCCTTCTGCTCCATTCTCCTCTCGGGATCTTGGGCACGTATGCACATGTGCCAGGCATGAGTATAAGCCACTGGGTCTGGGACTCGAACCATGGTCGACTACATGGGAGTTCAGCGACAGAGCCATTACACTAACTGCTGGTCCCCTTAACATTCTTTTTAAAATGAATTCCTATTAAAACCTATAGTCATAATTCATTAATGTTTACTATTTTGCTTTATTTTATATTAAAATGTATTTCATTATTGATAAACATGTGGGTTAGTTCTATTTTTAAGCATTTTGGAAAAGGTTGCTATGAACATTTTCATACATGTCTTCTGATTGTATATAGGCAAAAGTTTTTCTAGAATATATTAAAAGTGTAGAATTACTGTTTTGTGGTTGTTCACAAATTTATTATATGTCACTAAATAGCTTTTCAAAGTACTTGTAGCAATTTATAGTCCTATCAGCAAAGTGATCTTGTTTACATTGCTTTACACCCTCTCTAACATTTAGTATTTTTAGATTTTAAACATTTTCCAAGCTGGTTAAAAAAACAGCTTTTAGCATGTTTAAAGGCCACTCATGCTTTCGTTATTTTGAAATGTCTATTTATGTCTGCAATGGTTTATGTCTCCTCTAAAATTCATGTATTGAGCCACTGTAACAGGATTAGGAGGGAATTTATAAGAGGAATTGGCTTATGCAATTATGGAAGATAACTCCCACAACAGGCACCTCCAAGCTGGAGATCCTGGGATGCTGTTACTGTGGCTCAGTCCAAATCCAAAAGCCTCAGAGGCAGGGAAACCAATGATAGAACTCCCACTCTGAGACTGAAAGCCCAAGAACCTGGGCAGGGTCGGGGTGCTTCTGGTATGAGTCCTGGCATCCAAAGGCAGATGAGCCTTGGGTTCTGATGTTTAAGGCACCAGAATAAGTCCATCCAGTCCCACAAAAAAGACCCCGTCTGCTTTCTGGATTTGCTCTCTCTGGGCTCCTTGTTGGTGACACTGTACTTGTCCACATTGAGGTTGAATCTTCCCATGAGACACTCCCACAGATGCACCCTGAGTAATGCTTTATCAGGTTTCTAGGTATTTCTCTGTCCAGTCGACACCCCAAACTAAGCATTACAATGTCTTTTGTCCACTTTTTCTAATATCATATGTGTTTCATAGATATTTTCTGTAGAAATTTTTTGTGTCAGAGTCTGTCTCGAGTTTGTCACTATGCTGAGAACTTGAGAAATGTATTTAATAAGTAAACAAATTTGAAAATAATTGGTGGAAGACTTACAAAACCAAGTCTTTCTGTCCATGAATGTGCTGTATTTCTTTACATTTTCTTTAATAAGTTTTCAACCATGCTTTATCTTTATTTCTTTAAGAGTCTTGTGCACAAATTGAGGATTATTGCCTCAGGTGATATAATTTTTTGCTTATTGTAAAATGAGTCTTAATAAAATAATGATTTCCTTTCCTGGTATGTAGAAATGTGTTCAAGATGTTGCATGTAGACTTTTTACCAAATTAAATTACTAAAAATCTTATTAAGTCTATCAACATATCTGAATGTTTTTTTTTTTGGAGGAGAACTCTCCATATTAGGTCTTTGGGAAAGTCATGACCGAAAAAAAGGATGCTTAGCATAATACATCATAACTTTCTCAACATCTCAATAGATAATTATATCATTTATAAAACAGAGCTCTGCTTCTTCCTCTAATCCTTATACTTTTTATTTCTTTGTCTTTCTAATTACTATGAATAGTACTTACAGTAAAATGTGTAATAGAAATGTTGGTGTCCTTGACGTGTTAGAAATTTTAAAGATAATTTTAAAATTTCCCTTTCATAGATAAACAATATTATGTTTTATGGGTATAACATATTCTGTTAGCATGCATTAATGAAAATTTGGTTTGTTTACAGTACTGACTTTTACAAATAAAGCTGCTAGGAAAATCATGTACAGGTTTTTTGGTGATGACAAATGCATGGATTTCTCTTGTGTAAATACTTAAGAATGGAATGGCTGAATTGTGCAAATTTACATTTCAATCAGCAAAGTATGAGAGTACCAACTATTGCACAATACTTTATGTACTCCATCACTTCAGTTTTAGCTATTCTCGTGGGTATGTAGTGGCATCTCATTGAATTATTAAGTGTTTCCCTGATGTCTAATATTACCCAGTTCACTAGTTCTTTTCTTCATTTGTACTTAATCTGGTGCTATGCTATCTTTTAAGTCAATTCAATTATATTATTACTTATTACTTTTAATAGCTCTGTAACCCTCAACAGGATCTTCACCCTACAAGGTACCCTCACATATCAGCCACCTTGCTCATGCACACATTTGCTTGACACACTCAAGGAGTCCCCAGAATAGAGACATAGAACATTTCCCATGTGGGTCTAGACGTCTTACCACTGTGACACTACTGGACAATGTCTTTTATTCTTTCAATCAAATTAATTCTTTATTTGTATTTATTTTCATAATGCATTGTCTGAAATGTCATGATGCATTTTTGCATAGAAAAATAGAAACAATACATCATGACTTTTCTGACAACCCAGTATATTAGAAGAGTTACTTTATTTTGTGTTTCTATTAATTTCATGTCTATAGATGCTGTGAGTCTCACGTTGCCACATGCTTTCCATGCTTATTCTTATTCCTGTTGGCTTATTTCCTCATAAATTTGGTAATTTTGTCCCAATACTTGAACTCCTACATTTTTAAAAGATTTATTTATTAATTTATTTATTCAGTCCTCCATTTTAATTTGACCAGAGAGAGACACACAGAGAGAGAGAAGAAGGTGAGAAAGCAAGTCACCAGGTCCAGGACTCGAACCGTGGTTGGCCATGTGGGACTGTCCAGCGCCTTAACCACCATGCCTCCTGCTGGTCCCGAACTCCTACACTTTTAAACTTTGTTGTAGTTCCAGACTTTGTATTTGCTCTTGCTAGGCACTGCAGCCTGGAATACCATCAAACTAAATTGTTTGCTGTGGGTAGGAGTCTTCAGCAGACACGGGTTACATAAATGAAGGCTTGTGTCTGGGAATCCTAAGAGTAACTTTTTTCTTTCTTTCTAACTAGTTTTACCAAAAGGGAAAGTGAAGTTAAAAATAGCAATATTTGCTTTTTTTCCACAAGGAGGAATTTTTCTAGTTCATCTCCCAAGGGTGTCTAAACTTTGTGTGGAAATTTCCATCTGACCTCTCAGTTTGCTTAGGTCCAGGCTTATTGTTTTGCAAAAAAAAATCAAAGCTCTCCATGTTAATAGAGGTTGACAAAAGTCCTCAAGAAAAATGGTGTCATTTCTACTGGAGGTTTGCTACCTTCTGTGAAGTTTATTTATTTACTTTTTTCATTTTGATTGTAGCATTTTATAGGTGTTCTCAACAACCAGTTAGGCTTCAAAATATATTATAGGAGCCAGAAGGTGATGTGGTTGTTGAGGTGTCCTGGACCTGGTGACTTGCTTTCTCATTTTCTCTTTTTCTCTCTTCCTATCTCTGGTGAACACATATGTCCTATAGCAAACTTAAAAATAATATATATGTGTATATCTGTGTGTCCTGTAAGAACAGATTGTTCTCCACTCAATTTTTCTCACCATATAGCTGGAAACTGAAATCCTGAATCATTTCTTAAGAGGTTTAATATGAGGATGAAAATATGTTCAGATGAGGAAAATTATATATA
>NW_006159814.1:3733289-3744373 GCF_000334495.1 Tupaia belangeri chinensis
AGAGAGAGAGAGAGAGAGAGAGAGAGAGAGAGAGGGAAAGTGAAAAAGCAAGCTGCCAGTTCTGGGACTAGAACGTCGATTAGTCATGTGGGAGTCCGGCGCCCTTAAACCACCATGCCAGCCACCTGCCATATCCAAATATATTTATAATATATTTTAAAGCCTAACTGGTTGTTGATAATACTTATAAAATGCTATAATCAGAATGGAAAACAAAACAAAACTGATAACTCTAGTAACAAAAAAAAATCACTTTTTAAAATCTCATCCAATTCTTTCATGCTAAAAAAGTCACAGTCTCTTTTCTAGTCACACTTATCAAAAGTTACTTAAAAGAGAGTTTTTTAATGACAGATGCATGAGATGATGTGTATACTAATTATTCTGATTTAATAGCTATGCATTATATTCTTCTACTGTAAAATCACATTGTACCTCACAGATAAGTACAACTATTTTATGTTAATTAATTAAATACAAAAAGTGTTTTTGAGACCTCTATATGACAAAAAATAGGTATCCATACTTGATGTGTAGGACAACATTCCTTTAAAGCAAATGTTAAGGACATAATTTTCTATAGAGTTTTTCACTATTTTGTTCATCTCAACTTTCTTTTTTTAAAATGTAGTTTACAAAGTGGTTTAATAATTTTTGTAGACTAAATGGTAACCTTGTTTTGTTTTATGAGTCATATAACAAATTTTGTGTAAATTTTAAACCCAAACCATAGTATTCTTTTGTAGTGAAAAGCTAATAAATAATCCCATATTGTGGTATTAAGCTATATAAAGCTGTCTATGCTAATGTAGTTATGGTAACAAAGAGATTTACGGAATCTGAGTCAGTGAGTCCAATTAGTTCTTTCTTGAATCATTGTTAGGATGGTAAAAATTTACTATTGACCTCCACATTCAAGTCATACAGCCACCAGCAATGCTTTTATCTAAGTGCCTTGAAAGTGAATAAAAGCTGCATCACAAAGGATAATTCTTTGAATTGAAGATTGATGTGACAGCCACTGTAATACAAATAAAATGTAAATGTTTTATCGAGAAGATAGGGGGTTATGGAGCCTGAGAAGTAGAGGATATTAGACTGTGGGTCACACTGATGCACAAAGCTTTCTAGTTTTCAAAGCTGTCACACACAGTCCTACTTACTGATAATTGGACTGGGAAGGTCACTATAATTGGCCTTAGAAAGTATATTTCCTCCATTTTTCTTGGGCTCCTGGCCTGATCTTTATTTTCTCTGTTTATATTTCTATTAAGCCACCCTGGGCAAAAGATGGTGGCTAAGACTCACTATTGCCTAGTGTCTGGGAGTCGACAGAATGTCATAGTGAAACCCATGACATTCACATATGTATCTGTGGTATAAACAAACCCACTACAGCTCTAACAGTCATATTAAACTGGCACATGGACCAGACTGGTGGTGTAGTAGGTAGCAAACTGAAATGCAATGCTGGAAGCCACATGCCTACCAGAGTTCAGATCTTTATAGATCTGAAAACACACTGGGTGGGTGTATACATGTGCAAGATACTCTCAAGCTGGAGGGCTTGGGGAAGGGGATCATGGCATGGGGAGACCCCATCGAGGGTACTTCTCTCTCTTTCTCTTGTGTGTGTGCATGTACACTGTTTCATGAATTTACAAAATAATTTAAGGTATAGCATCTATAATTAAATATATAACACTTGAGAATAATAAACAACTATGTTCTTGGCTTACATATTTACTATAGTATACTTTCTATTGTTATTTCAGTGTGTATGCCTCCTAATTATATACTTTAAAAGTTTACTATAAAACACTATGCTGTACTTTACTGGCAACAGCTTCATCATCTTGTGCTGACTGTGTTTCTGGATTCCATTGGTTTCTTTGGTGCTTGATTTAATCTCATGTTGTTTTATATATAAATGACATCTGGAAGAAGACAAGAACATTGTTCATGACTTTCTAGGGATGAGGAGTTGACTATAGTTGACTATTCTCAATGGTATCTTAATCTAAACCCAGGTTAAAGTTGTAAAAATCAAAAATACTATGGTTGAGATGGCAAACAGCTTTAACCTGGTTATGGATGAATATACCATCGAGAATCTCCTTGAGGTGATTCCTGAGGAATTGGCTAAGAAAGAGTTGTTGGTCCTGGAATAGGAATGCTTAGCTAAAGAAGAGGCAAGAGAAAAGGAAAGTACAAAATAGGAAAAAGAATATCCCCTAAGAAAATTTACTAAGAAGGATTTAGTAGAAGCTTTTGTAGAATTCAAAGAACTGCTTAAAAAGTGAAAATACAGATCTCAACACTGAAAGGTTTTCATTAATAGAGAGAAATTTTCATTCATGATGCATTACCTCTTATAAGATCTACGATGAAACATAGAAAAAAAGAAAAAAAACAAGCAAACCACCATGGACATATTTATGAAAAGAATGACACCTCCTCAAGAAGAGTCTCAGCCAGGTTCTTTAGGAAGTATTCCAGAGGAAAGTATTGTTATCATAGGTTATGGCAACTCCATGAGCATTATTGCCCTTGAAGACCTCCATGGGAAAGATGTGGAGGTTGCAGACTGTGTTATCCATGATTCTAACCCTGTGTAGGCCTTGGCTAATATGTGTTTTCATGTCTTATTTTTTAACAAAAAAGTTTTTAAAATTTAAAAATTGGAAGAAAGCCTATAGACTACCGATATAAAGAAAAATACTCTTGTACAGCTGTACAGTATGTGTTTTAAGCAGAGAATGATAAAAGATTCAAAAAGTTAAAAAAAATTAGGACCAGAAGATGGGGTGAGGTTACATCACTGGACTCCCACATAGCTGACTGCAGTTTTGAGTCCTGGACCCAGCAGCTTAAAACTCATGTCAGGTGTGTGTGCATGTTTGCCCAAATCCTGAGAAGAGAATGGAGAAGAAGGAATTGCAGCATGACCATCCTCCCTGAGGGTGATTTCTTACTTTCTGTCTCTCTGTCTGGTGAATACATGTGCCCTATAGCAAAAATCTCTCAAAAATAAAATTAAAAAAATATTAAACTATGAAGTTACAGTAGGCTAAGATTCATTCATTTTGAAGAGAAATATTTTAATATTAGTGTAGCCAAAGCATACAGTGTTTATAAGACTACAGTGTTTATAAGACTACAGAGTTTATAAGTAATGTCCTATGTCTTTCTGTTCACCCACTACTTACTGACTTATCCAAAGCAGCTTTGAGAACTACAAGCTCCTTTCATGGTGCCTTACACAGGAACTTTTAAAAAATCTTTTATATTATGTTTTTGTTGTACTTTAAATATGCTTAGATATATAAATACAGTGTTACAGTTGAATACAGTATTCAGTACAGTAACATACAGTAGAGGTTGTAGCTTAGAAGCAATAGGACTAACCACATGATCTTGGTGTAGAGTAGACTTATGGCATCTAGATTTGTATTATGTGTTAGTATATTCTGTGATGTTTGTACAATGATGAAATCACCTAATGTTACATTTCTCAGAACATGTTTTTATTATTGACACATAATTTTATATCACTGCCCTTCTAACATTAGATTTTTTTTGGCTAACATTTCCATACAATTCAAGCCATTCTTCTCCAACTCCAAGATTCATCTCTTTAAAACATTTTAAATACATCACTGAAATGCCTTTGATGACATCTAGAGAATATATTTCAAGCCTATCTTATCAAATTTCCAAGCCCTCTATAGTTTTGTCCAAGAATCTTATTGCCTTCCTCACACTCCTTCAGGTACCCAATATTCCAGTGTATTGATCTCCCTGACATAGTTCTTTCTTCTTCTTCTTTTTTTTTTTTTAGGAGAGATTTTTGCCATAGAACATGGGCACTCATTGGAGAGACAGAAAGCAAGAAATCACTATCCCCCTCCAGGGGATGGCCATGCCTCAATCCTTTCTCCTCCATTTTTCTCTTGGGATCGTGGGCATGCACATACACATACCCAGCATGAGTCTTTAAGCCACCGGGTCCAGGACTCGAACCACAGTTGACTATGTGAGAATCCAGCAACATAACCATTATGCCATCTGTTGGCCCCCCCTGCCATATTTCTTTTTTTTTTTTTTTTTGAGAGGTTTTTGCTATAGGGCGCGTGCGCTCGCCAGACAGACAGAAAGAGACAGAGAGATAGAAAGCAGGAAATCACCCCCCAGGGGGGATGGCCATGCCGCAATCCCTTCTCCTCCATTCTCCTCTCGGGATCTTGGGCACGCACGCACATGCGCCTGGCGTGAGTTTAAGCCACCGGGTCCGGGACTCGAACCGCGGTTGACTACGTGGGAGTCCAGCAACATAGCCATTATGCTAACTGCTGGTCCCACTGACACATTTCTGAAAAAAAGAAAAAAGGCTATTACCTTGAGTGTGAAAGACTGTCAATTTTTCTAAGATATCTGCATTTGTCAAACTATTTAATAAAAACTAAGTTATCTTAAACAATAGTCAATTTAACAATGGAAATTAATCCCTCTCCATCATCCAATTGATCATTCAGATTGCTTTCTTTGCTTTAGAATAATATGTTCTTGGTTTTAAAACTCACCATAATATTGTGAATTATGTTTGACGCAACAGTCTAAACCAATGAATGAAAATGAATAAATAAAAATTCCATATGTTACTGATGGTTTTACCTTCATGTGCATTTATTGGTTTTAATGAAGAAGGAAACAATGACTTCTGGAGGAGAATCGATTTAAAGACACAATGGTCCTGTTCATAATTTTTTATAAACTCTAAGTCTGAGTTTGTTTGTCTACTTATTCATTTATTTTGAGAGAGGTTGCTATAGGGTGTATATGCTCACAGTAAAGACAGAGAGACAGAAAGTGAGAAATCACCAGCCAGGGGGATGCCCATACCTCAATCCATTATCCTCTTAGGAGCTTGGACATGCATGCACATGCATCTGGAGTGAATTTTAGGTTCCAAGTCTGGGACTTGAACTGCAGTCTACTATGTGGAAGTCCAGTGACATAAACATTATGCCATCTGCTGGTCCCAACTTTGAGTTTATTTTTATTGATATTTCTATAATTGACTAAAGTTAAAATATTTCAATCAAAAGGATAGAAATTATTTCCAGGACATTGACTAGGACTGAGGAAGAATTATTTCAAGAAAAAAAAATATATGCAGTGTTTCTGGGCAGACAAAAGTCTTGATGCTTCTGGGAGGGTGCAGAGAGTCTGGTTTGATCTGAGTGTAATCCAGGTAACACAGAATGGAGGGAGATGAGATTGTCAGGGACAGACAAAAATAGACCTTGTATGGTATGAAGACTGTAAGATTTATTGAAAGTTTAAAGCAGAACTTAGGGTCATTTCTCCTGTAGAGTAGATGAAGAACTCATTTGGCAGTGAAAGAGATGTACTGGATATAAATACAACTTGGAGTACAGGTGCTAATTAGTCCATAAGATAAATTATTTGATGTGAACAGGGGAAATGGCAGGAAAAACACAGCATCGGGGAGATAGCTTAGTGTTAATTAAGAAGTAAAACTGATGAGACTAGTTTATTGATTGAATGTGAAGGGATATGAGAATAGTTGAGTTAATTAAAGTTTCTAGGTTGGGCAGTTGGGTGGTTGACGATGTCATCAAATTAAACAAAAATGTGTTGATCACCTTCAGCACTGTACGTCTGGTTCTGTAGAACACTTGAGGGGTGTTTAAAATAAACAAGCGGCCCTGAAGTAGCTTACAACCTAGTGGGAGGCATAATTACATACCAGTAAGTAAAAAGCCAGATATGGAGGTCTGTGTCTTCATTGTTATGACTTGACACATTGTAGGTACTCAATAAATGTAGCTAAGACTGAAAGGGAAGGAATACAGGTAGAAGATCAATGCCTCTGCATTGGTTACATCCAGTAACTGATTTTCTCTGTTGTTTTCTTGACATGAGACACACTTTTGAGACAATGACTTAACTATCTCCGGGGAATCTGTCAGATGATGGGATACATATATAATTTCTAGTACTTCTTAACTGCCTTATTGCATGCTTCATGATTAACTTGAAGTCTTCTTTACATTTTTTCTTTAGACAAGGGAGCTTCATAGCACAAAAGCTTCCTTCAAGCCTAAAGCAAACTCTGGATTTAACAGTAACCCTGAATGACTGCAGTTTTTCTAGTAACTGAATGCCAGTGGCTCTTGTGAAGTTTTTTCCCCTCTTCTTGTAACAATACTAAGAGATCAAAGCTGCTTCTATGTGTGTGTGCATACACACAACGCCCCTGAGAGGGAGCAGAAAACAATATTGAATTGACAATGCTGAGAGATAAAAATAAATACATAAGAGTTATATCTTTTTTTTTTTTTCCAGTCGAATAAAGTAAAACCTACAGGCAGTGTTAATTAGGAAGTGTGTGTAAGCATTGTGGAAAACTACCTCAGTAAAATATTCTTTAAAAAATAAAGCTTTTTTAAAGGGTGCATTTATGAAGTACATTAGTTTTTTTCCATATTAGGTTGATTTATTGCCTTTTTTTTTTATAACAATTTAATGCCTCTAGGATTATGAACTATAGTTATTACCAATCCTGGTTAGAGTCTGTGTATAGCTAGATGCATGTTTACATATGTTGGTCTGCCAATAATATTGATAAAACAGTCTCATCAATCTCTGGTGAAGCAATGGAAAAACACTGAAAAAATTATATTCACTGCCTGGAGAAATGAGATCCAACCACAAGAGTCTGAGCAAAGTGGACATCTAAGTAGGGCAATAATAGCATTTTGATTGCTTTTGCTAATAAACTTTTCCATTTTCTTAAAACAAAAGAGTTGCTGATTTATTTCAACATGGCATTTCTGATGTTTATAATGTTTCATGTGCTTTTTTGAAGAAAAAAATTGTTAAAAATGTAGACACGTGTAATGCACCACTTTCATGCTACTATTTCTAAAGTTCAATGAGAGGCAAGACTGGCACAAAAGCACATGACAGCGTGTTCTTATAGGGATTAAGGTACTGTTCTACAAAGGTAGAACATAACAATAAAAGGGTTACATAGATACACTGATGTACCATTCCTAATCAAAGTATTGGATTTTACTTCAGTTAGTACTTCCTTTTGCTATTTTTTTCTCTAAATAATTTCAGTTGCACTTAGTATTGTGTGCCTCTGATTAGAAATCCTTATAGTATCATTAACTAACAAGTATAAAAATAATCGAATTTTGAAATAACTGAAATGAATGGGTTTTTCAATGGGAAATTATTTTTTTAACTGTAAAAACTGTTGGCATAATGAAGTGAGTGAGTGAAGATAATTTTTCCTGAGCTTTAGAATTATACCAGTTATAACTGAAATCTATTGCTGTAATTGGTGCTGTTTATTAACCATGCAGTCACCAGGGTTTGAATACAAGAGTTTTTGGTAGGGGCTACAATGTGTGTGTGTGTGTGTGTGTGTATGTGTGTGTGTGTGTGTGTGTGTGTGTGTGTGTGTTCGTGTGTGTTTTAATAGCTTCAAAGGAAAAAATGAGGATGGCCAATTTAGGGAACAACTGCATTAGACAACATATCATGTTTCATAAGTTGTATTCTGTTCATCACAGGTGTATGAGAAAGATTTACTGACTTAGTGTGACATTTACCAAAAATATTCGACCATGTACTTTGTGTATGTAAAGTTCTCAGTTATTCAGCACTGACACTCATTGTTAAATGCTGGTTCAGTCTCTGGTTCCAGACAACTTAAAATAGTGTGCTGGGTGTTTGCTTTTCAACAGTTTGAGTAGTTGACATGTAAATATTTTCTCAAAAATATTTTAAATCATACTGTCTCTATTATAGAGTCACAAACAAAATTACACGAAATATTTTGAACATTATTTTTAAAATTCAGTTTTTTGAAATTTTGGAAGTTGTTTATTAACTGTAAAGAACCATAGAACGTGAGCAAAAGTTTTTTTTTGGTATGTAAAGGAAATGTTTCTGGAAAAATGTAAAAGTAAGTAAATGATTAGAAAAAATAAAGAAAAACAGTTTGTACTTTCTGTAAGACTAAGAGCACAGTATCTGAATACAGACTACCTGCTTCAAATGCTAGCTCTGCCATTGGTTAGGGGTATGGCCTCTAACAAAGTCCTATGACATCTCCTTTGTCTTACTGTTCTCTTCTTAAGATTACAGTAACAAATGTAATGTCCTAGGATTGTGGTAAATTTTGAATGAACTAATACATAACAAGCATTGAGAATGGTACCTAACAGTGGATCCCCCTTTAAGCATTTGCTATTATTATAATTATCAGTAGTAGTCATAGCATTGGGTTGTCTAGAAAGTCATTTTTGCAAAAAAAAAAAAAACATAGAAAAATATGTCATGACTTTCCTGATGACCTAATAGCATGGTATTACCACTGTCATTTAAGGACGTTGCACACAAATCTAATTTTGTCCTGTTAATAGCAATATATTTTATGTACCTTAACTTCTGCCTCCGAAAACTTCATTTCAAAATAAATTAAATACATTTTTATTATTACTTCCTTGCAATTGTTCATTATATGCCCAATAAATGAAAATATTTTGACTATTGTACAGAAAAGTGATCAGTAAGATTTAATCTTGAGGCTTAAAAACTAGTAATATGAAGTCAGTTTTTATGTGGTACTATTAAACTGTCACTTACTATCTATATACTCATAAAGGTCTGCAATCTCTGTACTTATATAGGTCTGTAAGTAGAAGTCTTATAAATATTTTACTTACAAAACATAAACACAAATAAAAACAAAACACTGCAGGCATTTCTATCCATTGTCTGGAGAAGTCCAGAGGTAGTACACTCAGAAAAAAAAAAAAAATGAGACAAGCTCCGCTATGATCAATAATATAAAAGTGAAAGAACTAAAGAGTTAATGGAGTCCAGAGGGGTAAGAGGATCCTTTAAGGTGGAGTAACTGAGGAAAGATTCATGAAGGGAGTGAATTGAAGCCAGATCTTGAAGGGTATTATTTTCAATTACAATTCTACAGAGGTAAAAAGTTGATAAAGTAATGAAGAGTAGAAGAGACTATGGGTTTTTAAAAAATGGATTGATGGTTGGAACCAGTAGATGGTGTAATGGCTACATCACTGAACTCCCATGTAGTTGACCATGGTTGGAATCCTGGACCCAGTGGCTTAAATTCAGGCCAAGTGCGCATGCGCGTGTGCCCAAGATCCTGAGAGGAGAGTGGGGGGAAAGGGATTGTAGTGTGGCCATCTCCCGTGGGGAGGGGGGTGATTTCTTGCTTTCTGTCTATCTCTCTCTGTCTGTCTGGTGAGCGCATGTACCCTATAGCAAAAATTTCTCCAAAAAAAAAAAAAAAAAAAAAAAAAGGATGGATGGGACGAGCAGGTGGCATGGTGGTTAAGGTGCTGGAATCCCACATGGCTGACCATGGTTTAAGTCCTGGACCAGGTGGCATGAAAATCATGCTGGGTGTCTGTGTGTATGTCCAAAATCCCAAGAGGAGAAGAGATTCCAGTCACCTTCCCAGGGGGTGATTTCTCACTTTTCCTCTCCCTGTTTCTCTCTTTCTGACTAGCACATACCCTATGACAAAAACCTTTAAAAAAGAACAAGAAAACACTGATACAGACAAGTATGCAGACAGGAAAAGTCTTTATGGGTGAGGAAGACCAGCTTAGGTATGAAAAGTAGAGAAGACAATTATGTTTCACATTAGTCCAAATCTCTAAAACCTAGACTGAAAAAATCAGCAAGTAAATCCTTTTAATCTTGTTTGCTAAAATATAATTAATGTTTTTAATTGCCAGAGACTATGTGTGCTTGCCAGGGAGAGACAAGAGAGAGATCAAGTGAAAGCACCTCCCAGTGAGGCATAGTCATGCTGCAATTCCTTCTCCTGTATTTCTCCATCCTCCAGGATTTGGGACACGTGGCCAGTGTGTTCTTCAGGCTTCTGGGAATGGGATTTGAATTGGGTGGTTGGACATGTGAGATCAGCTCCCTCAACCATTAGGCTAAAGAATGGCTTATGATATGATTTTTTTTTTAATTTCATCAGAAAAAATTGAACAAGAAGGCTTTTACAGTTTTTTAAAGTCAGTAAAATAATTTTTTAAAGGCCAATGCTTAAGAGGGAATTACTAAATTTATGTTCACTTATAAGTGACTTTTTATTTTTATTAGAGAGAGATTTTTGCTATAGGATGCATGTACTCATCAGGGAGAAAAAGAGACAGAAAGCTAGAAATCACCCCCCAGGGGGATGGCCACACTGCAATCCATTCTCCATTCTCCTCTTGAGATTTTGGGCACACATGCACATGCACCTGGCATGAGTTTTAAGCCACCAAGTCTGGGACTTGAACCGTGGTCGACTAGGTGGGAATCCAGCAATGTAACCATTACACCATCTGCTGGTTCCATAAGTGACATGTCTTAATGTCCACTTAATGTGAGGTGAACTTATCTATAAGAACCTAGATTGTATGAATATACACTGGAGAGCTAAAATTACTGTTGCAAAATATAGTTATGAGAACTAGGTTGAGCTATGGAATATAACAAGAAAAATGTCTGGAAGAGAAAAGGATAAGGAACTTTGACCAGGAAAGCTTTCCCCACCTCCATTTGATTGAACTTTACAGGAATTCTCACAGGATGCAAAAAATGAATTATCTTGAAGACATCGTCTCATAAGTGGTCTATCCTAACATGTGTTATGAAGAGCTATTACTGATGAAGTCATAGTGTCTATTTAGATGTTATCAGGAAAAAGCCTACCTGGAAGGCTATCAGTGAAAAAAATGTTCTCCTCTGAGGAAGTGATATTTCACAATTGCCTGGTAAAATGGGAAAGGGCAATAATTCAATGACAAAAGAGAAGGGTAAGAGGAATAGGCATCCCAAGGCTGAGAAAAAAGAAATTTGGAGGATAAAAATGTGTCTGATTGTCATTACTACTGTTAAGGGGAAAAAGTTCTAAGGCTTTAGTGAATCCCTATGGCTCTGATTTCTCTGGGCCCTGCCAAGACATAGAGCCTAGAAAGTGGAATGCTGGCTCAATTTTATTT
>NW_006159814.1:3744601-3790471 GCF_000334495.1 Tupaia belangeri chinensis
GATCCTCTCAGCGGGACCTTGTATAGGCATGACCATCACTAATGTGCATGGTTGCCCTGATAGGCTTATCGTAGTATTTGGTAGTGTTCTTAGAAATAACCTCATCATATAACACGGTCATTTCCTTGGATTATCACAGCTCACAGGTGACATTCCTGAAGACTATCCAACTCATAGTCTGATCATGCAGTTTTGCTTAGCAAACCTCTGAGTTTTACAGTATCTTCTAAGAAACAGCATGAATGTAAACTCAGGCATGTCCAGCAGTATAAGTTACAAAACAGGCAATTTGACTAACAAAAGAAAAAAAGTATAAGCATTGTGGTAGGCAGAATAATGCCCACCCTTCCTCATTCTTTCTGAGATGTGCATGCCCTCATTCTTACACCACAGCAAATATGTGACTATGTGATCTTACATGGCAAAGGGACTTTGTAGATACAATTAAAATTAAGGACTTCAAAGTAGAAATAAATCATAGATTATCTAGCTGGGGCCAATCTAATCACATGAACCTTTAAAGCACAGAATTTTGTCTGCAATCACATGTGGTGGAAAAGAATGCAGAACAATGTCATTGAAGGAAGGGGATTCAGGTGTTAGCTGGGGTGGTGTTTTGCATACAGTGGAGCCTACTGTAACAATAAAGAGAACTGGGCTGAATAAACTGCGTGAAATGGGTACGGATCAAAAGAAAATCTGACAGACCAATTAGAAGATGCTTTAAGATATTTTACACTCTGTATCCCTCTCACTTATATGAGGTTTGCTGCATGCATCAATTTTATAGATAACTACCTTGTAAAATAGTCTCAATAGATTTATTATAGTGAAATGTTGAGCTGTTATACACCAGGGATCTCAATTTAGCAGAAATTATACACGCCCTTCTGTGGTTAAATGCTGCTGGAACTTTCCCTATCCAATTAGGTTAATGAAATTCTTCAGACACAAGTTGCCTGTTGGAAAGACCTCTGAGGTCCCGAAGGAGGGAAATTTCTCCTGAGAGGGGAGGAGAGACAAAAGGGAAATCCTTTGCTGATAATCCCACAATATAAGAGCAAGAGTTTAAGGGGACAGGTGTGTTGGGTCCCTGCACATTCAGTAGCAGAGGATTCAGGTTTCTTCTTGATTTTGCCATCTTCATGGGTGGTCGAGTTTTGGAAACATGGGCTAAATATTGATATGTTAAGAATTATAAACTTGTAATAAAAATACAAGACATCACTGTAGTGAACTTGACTAGCCAGGGGAACATGGCAAAAATGGACAGACTCCTTTGAGCTGTGAAAAATTATTTTCAGTAGTGATCATAATCATCATTACAAAAACAAGAGTTGTTACTTCCTTTGGCCAACTTTCGGCAACAGAGCCAATACCATTGGACTTATTAAACTTTCAAATGATCATAGGAAGGTTAAAACACATGAGTCCTCTAAAGGGAGGTGCTCAAATATATCTTTCTGCCTCTCCTGGTGTCTTGTTAATGCATATCTTTGCCACCTTTCAGGCTTTTGCTTCAATTGTTACTTAATACTGTTTACTAGGTTTACCTCTTATAAGGAACCCAGTGCCTACTGCTAGGGTCAGAAGCTAGGGACAGACTGAGATATTCCCAAATGGTTAAGATTGATAATGCCTCCCCACAAGAATCTATGGCATGTGGATCCTTTGGAGTAACATTTCATGCAACATCTTTTAAAAATATTGAATTTGGAGGCTAGGAAGCTTGGGGCTAGTCTGATGATAGAAGCACAAAAAATAGATTTCACAGAGGATGGTAGGGGGTGAAGACGAATATAGGGAAGCTGTGTTAATATTTTATAGGATACCTACAGCTTTTGGAATGGACCAGGGGGCAGAGGCAAGAGTTAGGACTGCTGATGATCTGTAGGGAATCAGTGAACCGAGTCTGGATATACCCCTATGAAGGTTCAGTTTCCCATCCAGCATTTCTGTAACTCCAGATCTAATAAGAATTTTACCAGGACAGGAAGATTTTTGAAGAAAACTGTCACAGGTTGGAGTAAGACTCAGGAGGCATCATTTCAAGAGTAAAAGGGAAGTTTATTGAGCAAGAGCGCCTGGGGTTCTGAAGCTGGAGGTGCTTCAGGGCCTCTGCCAGGAAGGCGTGGGTGTCCTCTTATGGGGCAACTGATTAAGCTGTTCTGGGAGATTGTGTGCCACATTTCACACACACGAAAACGTTTCGGGGTTTCTGCTTTATTTTCTGCTGTTAGACCCTGGGCTTGTTTTGTGTCCTTGTATGCTCCTCTCTGGATCAGTGTGACTTTGCAGTAGCACTACCCGGAATAAAGGCATCTGCCAAGGCTAGATCTACAGAGGTCTGGCCTTGGGTCCTTGTCAGGTCTGGGGTAACAACAATGACAAAAAAGCTCTCTTGGTGCTCAGAAGAGCTTTACTGAATGTGATCTTACAAAAACTAATTTATACAGGTAGGTATTAAATGAGTAAACTTAAAAGTGGCTTCAGCTGCAATGTCATGGTACATCAATGTCTTGGCTCTTGACGTTGTGTCAGGGACATGACCCAGAAGGCCCTGAGATCCTTATGGTACTCCCAGTATTCATATTCTTCTGGTTGTACATGTGGGTTCTCACGAATATATCTGAGTCTCTCCAGTTATGAATGACCTTTGACATCCTGTCAAGGAAGCCTGGTTGTGCCATGAGGGACTTTGCCACATACCATCACCCCAGTTTTCTCTTCTTAGTGCAAAAAACAGAATGGATCTCTTGCACATCAGTTTTGAGAGCAGCAAGCGTGACTGTTCATATTGGATCTTCCTTTCTGATAGCACTGAAGGTGCACAGCTCTGTGTTTTTTTCATAGGCTTTCAGATTGAGAAGATATTTTAAGGTCACTGAAACATTCACTGATTTTTGCTGCAGCTTCTGAAGCAAAAGAGTCCACCATGCAATTGAACACTCCTTGGGCTGCAGACTTTTTCTACAGAAAGATACCTGTGGAGTATTACAGAGCATACTATTATTTTTAACCCCCTTAGTCTTTTTCAGGCCATGGAGACTGGGCACAGAACCATCTGCTGGAGCTCCTGGGTGTTCTCAAAACACTTCACAGATAGCCCCACTGAATGAAGTGCATGTCTTCATTCTCAATACATCCAAACCTAAAGGGATAAAAATATGTTTATTCAAAATCTCATCTATTTTTTTTAATTTAAAAGAATTATTTAACTTTATTATTATTGTTATTATTATTTTAATTTGATCAGAGAGAGGGGGTGGGGGAGTGAGAAAGCAAGCCACCAGGTTTGGGACTCAAACCATGGTCAGCCATGTGGAAGTCCAGTGCCTTTAAACACCATGCCACCTGCTGGTCCCTCAAGATCTCATTTATTTTAATATGTCTCTGTGAGGAAATGGCCAAAGAGAATCTTTGCCATGAGGTGTAGAATTCAGGGGAATGGCACTTATTGAATCCAGATTACTTTGGGAGTATGACTTATTCCCTCAGACATAAGGAGGAGGAACTCAAGGCTTACTTTGGTCCCACATTTTCAGTGGAAGAACATTCATGGAGAAACAGGCTCTCTTATGGAAAAGAAAACATGCTGAGAGCTACTAAGTACCATGCTCAGGAACAAAGATGAAGGAATCAAATCTATCGGAATACCCATCGGCTTGCCTAAAAGAGAATGAGGCCTCCATGTTGTTCTTGAGACTTAGCATTACTATTGAAAACATGGAAGATTAAGGAATCATTCAGTGTTCCCATACGTGTTGTTTCCATATGCTAGAAGTCTTTTAACAGTTAGAATAAAAGTCCTTATAATCATTAAGTCTGTACACTTTTTAATTTAATTTTATTTTGAAACAGAAAGAGATAGGTAAACTGAAAAAAAAAATTCCTATAACTAAGCTTGTAGGGAACACAGAATTTTATGGAAGTTATTGGTAGTAACAACTTTCAGGAAGAGAAAGAAATGGTCTTAATATCCTGGAAACTGTTGCAAAGGGAAAAAAAAGAGAAGTCTGAAATATAGAAACACACTGTTGTAAAGGGGAAAAAAAAGAGAAGTCTGAAATATAGAAAGAGATTTCCAAATTATTTTCAAAGCATAGAGATAATACAGGCTAACTGTTCTAAGATCCAGAGTATCTCTCTCTTTGTTGTTGTTGTTTTTTCTCAAATTAATCCATGAGCTAACTCCATTAGCAATTTTGGGTTACATAGCACTGATACTCCAACATTAGAATGATCAGTCATTAGCTTACTTGTGGCTAGCCACTTAGAAAAACCTGCATGGCTTATGAGGGGAATCCAAATATTCAAAGTACAAATTTATTATGGTGCAAAAAATTGCAATCTGTGCATAGTTTTTGCTAACTTTTTGAAGCTTCCTCATATCAACCAAATCTTTGATTTATATAACAAGCTTCTTGACTATACAGCTTTTTTTTTAATGAATTCAATACACTTACATTAATTCCAAGTGTAACTACATAGTTACATATAGTATGTTTCTGAACATTATAATTTCTTTTTTGCTAGTAGTGCTATATACAAGTGATGAAAACTACTCGAGATATTTTCAGAGTACTTAACTTGCCATGAAGGAGTAATGGTATTGTGATCATTATCTGGTTGTAACATTATAGCCAAATATAAATTGATTTCTGACAGTTTATGGGTCATTTAAAATAAATTTCCACAGCAAAGGTATATAAATTAGTCAAAACAAGTAATACTATCTCCTTAAGGGACAGCAAATGTCCAATACCAATCCAAAAACTGAATTTAAATTTAAGCCAGACTGTGGGCAACCTACAAATGACCCTGTTAATTATAAAATAAACCTAACCTAATCTATATCTAATCAATAAAGGACTCTCAAAGGGAAATCTCTGCAAATGTGAGTAGAGACTGCCAAGTTTACAGGGCAAATGTTATTTTTTCAAATGTCTTAAGAAGTCATAAAAATGCTCGATAACCACTTTAATTGTAGTGTAACTGTTTTGCCCGCAATGGAATTGTGTTAGTGAGTGGGTCCAAAGTCACTTACAGTATTGAGAAGAGCACAGCCTGTCTGGTTTTCAGTACATGTAATTGAGGAGTAGTGGCTATGGATGGGGCTGAATTGGTATTTTAAATCCTGCACTCACTCTTCATTCATTAGTTTTTCTCTTGTACCTTACATCTCTTTATTGACCCTTTTTATCATTGCTTACACTATGCTTGACAGGTTCAACAGATTCCTGAAAAATGTGCCTGTGAACTTACATCGTCAATGGGCATGGAAACTAAATAATAATCTTAGTTTTTTGTTTGTTTGTTTGTTTGGTTTTTGCCATAGGGCAAGTGTGCTCACTGGAGAGAGAGAGAGAGAGAGTGGGAAGGCGAGAAATCGCTCCCCACCCCGGGGTGATGGCCATGCTGCAATTCCTTCTCCATTCTCCTCTTGGGTTTTTGGGCATACATGCATATAAACCTGGTATGATTTTCAAGCCACTGGGTCTGGTACAGAAACCACGGCCAGCCATGTGGGAGACCAGTGCCTTAACTAACTTGCCAAATGCTGGACCCAGTTAGGGTCTTAAAGGCTACAATCCCCAAAACAAAACAAAATGAAAACCTGTAGGTAATACTGTGGAAATGAAATGTCAATGCTTCTGAATTATGTAAGCTTCTCTGCTCGTTTTATTTCTATTATGTTTTCTGTTTCTTTCATCACGTTTGGCTGTCTAGCAACTTCCATACTTCCATGGCCTTCTTTTTAAAATTTGTTTATTTTATTCATGATAGAGACCATGTATGCATGCATGAGATAGAGAGAGAGTTAGAGACAGAGAGATGCACTCTTGACAGGATCTTATTATGCTGCAGTCCCCTCCCCCAGGCCTCTAGATCCTCAGGATCTTGGACATTCACATGTACCTGGCATGCTTTCATTCTGTCCCAGGAAACCAAACTCATGGCTAGCCATATGGCCCCCAGCACTATAGTTAGTTTGCTACCGACCAAGCTGGGTCTCCATAGCATATTTTAACACACACACAATGCATCTAATTATATACAGACGTTCCTACGACTTTAGAAGGATACGGAGAAATAAATAAAAGTGTTGGTGATGTGTATCAGAATATATGCTTGTCAATTACACTTAATTAGCTATTACCCTTTTTACTCTTTTTCCGAGTAATTTCAATATAGATTGTTGTTGAAAATTAAGTACTGAGCCAATCTTTTGGAGTCCCTAAAAGTCTTGCCCTGACCTCTCATCCAGTATCACCACTTTCCACCTTCAGAGCTCAGCCTAGCTGACTCATTTTATTCTTTATTATTTCTGATCAGTATTCTTGCTTTTTCTCGATAAATATCATCATAAGAAGATAGGAAATAAAACTTTCCTACATTCTCTAAATTTCTTTATATACTGGGTCATTGTGAAAGCCATGAAACAAAGCATTTTTACATAGAAAAAAAACAGAAAAAAATACATCAAGACTTTCCCAACAACCTAATATTTATCTCAGTTTAGAAAATTTATTATTAATGACTCTCTAGTGTGGAGAGAGGAGGCTTTTCAGACAGCGTTTTTTTTTTTTTTTTTTTTTTTTTTTTTTTTTTTAAATTTCTTTATATACTGGGTCATTGTGAAAGCCATGAAACAAAGCATTTTTACATAGAAAAAAAACAGAAAAAAATACATCAAGACTTTCCCAACAACCTAATATTTATCTCAGTTTAGAAAATTTATTATTAATGACTCTCTAGTGTGGAGAGAGGAGGCTTTTCAGACAGCGTTTTTTTTTTTTTTTTCTCCTTTGTAAGAGTTTAGATGTGAGAATCAGGCAGCTCAGATTTTAAGATGTTTCTATTATATAATGTTATGACCTTGAGTACACTTCTTAATCTCTGTACAAGTTCTCTTCACACATCTTTAAGCTTAGCAAGTAAAACAGTGCAGGTCATCTCTGTGTACTTAATAGCATCACTTTTCACTCTCAAAATGTTCTGGTTTGAGCAATAAACTATATAACTCGCAATTGATTAAGACTGCAAGTTGTACAGATAACATATATTAATGTTACTCTTTTGCTGTAGTGTCTTTTGATGTAGCAACTGAAGATGATAGAAAATGGCCTCCTCTGAGCTTCATGTCTTCTATTAAGGAATAATAACTACCAACAGGAGAAGGGAAAGGATAAAATATGCAACTTAAACATTTTCTGAATACTTCAAAAATTACTGTGTCGTTGTCATGTAAATGGGCATGTCAGAAATCTGATTATTTATTCTGTTCCTGGTTATTTTCCCCCTTTCCCAACATTTTATTCATATTTAGAGCTACTTGTGTCTTTTGACTGATATGCATATTACATAATTTTTATAGAGGTAATAAAAACAAATATTCCATTTTCTTCTCTACATGTTTAGCCCCTTTACTCTCTGTGGAGTAAAGTGGAGTCATGGTGACTAGTTCTAGCCAATCCACTGTGGGAGAAATGCTGTGTGTCAGTCCAAGGCTGAGACTTCCTAAAGGCATGCTGCTGTACCAAATAGTGCAAATACCAGAGCAGAGGCCCTTCGTTGGGTTTTCTAGAGCAGAAGCCTCACCCATAAGCAGGGGGCATCTATGGAGACTGAGAAACACATCTTCGGCATGCACAGCCACAGAGATTGGGAGATTATTAGTTAATTTAGTATCACTGAGCCTGTCCTGACTAATATATTGGGTCGCTGGGAAAGTCATCACACATTTTTCTATGTGAAATTGTGTCATGACTTTCCCTCTGACACAATGGAAACTGGTACCAGGGAAGAGATGCTGCTGTAACAAATAAACCAAAATCCTAAAATGAAATACAGTGGCTTAGGGGGCACTCAGGAAATGATAATTAAGCAAGCAAGAAAGCAATCTCTTCTTTTTTAAACAAACCCTTTTAATTTAGTACTGATTTAGGTTTACATTAGAAATCTAATTTTTCAGAGTAAAATATTTATATAGAGTAAAATATTTTAACAAACTGGAAACTGGAATAATTTGGGAAGGAGATCTTATAGCATACCTGGTATAGGTCTATGAGAGGATGTTGGAAAATAGAACTTTAATAGGATGTGTTCATTGCTTCTTGGTTGTATTTCACAAGGTGTTATGAGAAAGAGGTGATTTCAGCAAAGAAACTGTCAATTTACAGCTTAATGAAAGACAGTTAGGATAGTTAGGCCTTTCAGTAATGCTAGCAACAAGCTGAAGTATTTCTGAGAAACTAACTCATTGCAACCTTTTAATTAATTAAAATGCTTAAGGGCAAAGTTGAGCTAAGATTGGGAGCCCGAAACTAGCTCCCACCTTCACTGCATACTGAAACCCAATGGGACTCTAGCACCATCAGTAAATTCAGAGAAAGTTACAATGATAGGAGTAAGAAAGCAAATAAATATTTCATACATGAGGACTTTGCTTCAAGTAGAATGCTGGATGTATGCACTGGCACATAAAGCCAGCTGGAATGGACTAGTTAAGAAGCCTGAGGCCAGATAGTGTCATGGTGCGTAATGTTCAAGAGGCCAATCCCACTTGGAAAGGTTCCCATACACTGTAAAGTTATATGTAATCCAATGTAATATAAAGAAGATTATGATGATAATAAAAAAAAACATGAAAAAAAATGCTATGTGGCTTTGAACAGACACCAAATTACATAGAGTAAGAATCTAAGTCTTCTTTCTGAAATTCCTGGTGTATAATTTAGTAGTCTCTTTTTACTAATAAACACTATGGTGTTCTATTCCAAAAAAAAAAAAGAAAAAAAAAGTCTTGAAACTTTCAAGAGTACACTGGGCATGCTCGTTCCCAGGATTAGGCCTGACTGAAGCTATAAAGTAAATCTGTACTTCCCATGTGACCCAGTAGTTCTAGTCCTAGATATTTGCTCAAGTGTAACAAAAATATAAGACTATTCAAAAATGTTTATAATAGCCAAAACAGGTGATAACTTCATGTGTCTTTCAGCATGAAATACATGATGTTAAGCAAATGAAGCCAGATTTAAAAAGACATGTATTTTCTGATTCCTTTTATTTGACCTTCTTGCAAAGTTACTATAGGATCAACTCCTGAGAGAAGATGAAAATGTTAGGATGGTTCATATAATAAAAAACAGGGGGAGTTTTTTCTTTTTTGAGTAAAGGAACTAATATTTTATATCTTTACTGTGGCAATGACTATACACTATATACAGTTGTCAAAAGACACAAATTAACAAAAATTACATTTTACTTTATAGTATGGCTGAAAATAAGGACATAACATATCAGAATTGGTCAGTTTTAACTAATATTGCCTACTAGGAAATTTATAACACTAATGTTCATTTATTTATTTTTAATTTGCCAGTGGGCTCAGGTGTTCACCAGAAAGAAAAAGAAAGAGGGATAGACAGAGAGACAGAAAGCACTCCCATGGGGTATATCACATTGCAATCCCTTCACCATTTCTCTCCTCTATCAGAATCTTGGGAATATCTGCACATGTGCCTGGAATGTTTCTCAAGTCTCCAGCTTTGGGGACACATTGTTGGTGGGAATGTAAATTAGTACAGCCACTGTGGAGAACAATATGGAGGTTCCTCAAAGACCTACAAATAGAACTGCCATATGATCCAGCAATTTCACTGCTGGATATCTACTTAAAGGATAGTAACACAGTCAGTAAAGCACTTGCATATCCATGTTTTTTGGAGCATTATTCACAATTGCTAAGAACTGGAACCAACCCAAATGACCACAAACAGATGAATGGATTGAAAAAGTGTAACACATGTACATCATGGAATATTACTCAGCTACAAAAAACAGTGAGACCCTGGCATTTGATAGAAAGTGGACAAATATGGAAGATTTACTGTTAAGTGAAGCAAGCCTTACTATGGAAGAGAGGCATTGTATATCCCCAATCAATATATACTGAAGATCCACAGTCTATAGCAGAAACTGAAACACTGGAAGATATAAAGGCATGGAGAACAATTGTGGATACTAGAAACTGTGGGAGGATGATGGGAAATGGGAGAGGGTAAGAGAGATGGAATCAAAGGGAAAAAGAAACAAAACATTTTTTTTTTTGGAGAGGTTTTTGCTATAGGGCGCGTGCGCTCGCCAGACAGACAGAGAGAGACATAGAGACAGAAAGCGAGACATCACCCCCCAGGGGGGATGGTCATGCCGCAATCCCTTCTCCTCCATTCTCCTCTCGGGATCTTGGGCACGCACGCACACGCGCCCGGCGTATTTTAAGCCACCGGGTCCGGGACACGAACCGCAGTCGACTATGCGGGAGTCCAGAGACATAGCCATTACGCTAACTGCTGGTTCCCAAGAAACAAAACATTTAATGGTCACAAAACCAGAAAATTATCTGTATGTATGATAGTATCTTTAACTGGACTAATATACAGTGGATTTGTGATGGGAAAATTCATTTTGCACGCTGTAATGAAATTCAGTGATTGTATAAAAAATATATATATTGGAGACCAGCAAATAGCTTAATGGCTACATCACTGGACTCTCATGTAGTCAACTGTGGTTCGAGTCTCAGACACAGTGGCTTAAACTCATGCATGTGTGTGTGCCCAAGATCCCTAAAGGAGAATGGAGGAGAAGGGATTGTGGCATGGCCATACCCCCTAGGGGGTGATTTATCACTTCTGTCTGTCTGTCTCTATCTGTCTTTCTGGCGAGTGTATGCACCCTATAGCAAAAACCTCTCACCCCCCAAAAAAATTAAAAAAATATATATATATAGTTTTCATTGTTAGCTGCAAGAAAAAAATAGAAAAAAGTAAGCAAATTTAAAGCTGAAGGAAAGCATACAAGTAACTACAAAAACTGGGACCAGCAGTTGGAGTAATGGCTATGTCGCTGGACTCCCATGTAGTCGACCACAGTTCGAGTCCCAGACCTGGTGGCTTAAACTCACACTGGACGTATGGGCATGCATGCCCAAGATAGCAAGAGGAGAATGGAGGAGAAGGGATTGCGGCGTGGCCATACCCCTGGGAGGCAATTTCTCACTTTCTGTCTCTCTGTCTCTCTCTGACTTTCTGGCGAGCTCACGTGCCCTATAGCAAAGGCCTCTCCAAAAAATAAAAATAAAAATAACTGCAAAAATCAACAAAGTAGGAAATAGAAAAGTAGTATAGAAAATGAGCTAAGGGCTGGTTCTTTCCCCTGATAGTTAAGGGAGCCATATTGTACATAGCTAAACATGTGATTCAAATCCCAGCCCTAGCAGATTAAAAAAAAAACAGTCACATGTGTGTGCATGCTCCAAATTCGAACAGGGCTAAGAAATGGAGAAGAGAGACCAACAGTTAATGTAATGGCTATGTCGCTGGACTCCCATGTAGTTGACCATTGTTCATGTCCCGGACACCAGTGGCTTAAAACTCACGCCGGGCGTGTGTGTGTGCGTGCCCAAGATTCCGAGAGGAGAATACAGAAGAAGGGATTGTGGCATGGCCATCCCCTCTGGGGTGTGATTTCTTGCTTTCTGTCTCTGTCTCTCTCTGTCTGTCTGGCAAGCGCAAGCACCCTATAGCAAAAACCTCTCCAAAAAAAAAAAAAAAAAATGGAGAAGGGATTGTAGTGTGACCATGCCACATTTGGGGATGCCTTATCCTTCTTCCTGTCTTTGTCTTTCTTTGGTATGAGTACATGCCCTCTGGCAAAAATATGTGTGTGTGTGTTTGTGTGTGTGTGTGTGTATGCTAAGAACACCTTGCTATATCAGATGGAAAGGAAACTACTAAAGTTTACTAAGGTTATGTCAAAATGACATAGAAGCTAACTTATAGTGATTGTAATAAAATAACAGACAATTTATGCGCTAATAAGACTATTAACCAGGTTTAATTGAAATAGAAAATATATATAAGGCTTTGAGTACATGATAAAAATTAAAAAAAAAATTAACTTTGAAGAATGACAGAGATCCAATTAATTATCTTCAAAGAAAAGAACATTTATCTTAGCTTTTTAATAACTACAGCCCCAGATAAGCAAATAGTAGATGAAGAGAAATACCTTTTAATAAAAAATTTCCAAGTAAACAATAAGGACAAAGTGATGGAAATCATTTCCAAACACTAGTGAATTAATGTATCTGGGCATCAGACACCATTGAGTACTAACATCCCAAGACAGATGATGATGGAATACATCACTGTCTATAAAATTAACTCGCTGAAAAACCAGAAGAAAAGAAAGAAAAGAAAACCAACCACTGTAGACTACTAAGTTTCAGGGAATGCAGAGAACGAAGGACATATGAAACACTACGTGCATCAAATCAGCAACAAGTAGACTATGGGGAACTCTACAAATAAAATCACTTGATTTTCAAAGAAAAACAAAAAGCGGGACCAGCAGTGAGCATAATGGCTATGTCGCTGAACTCACACATAGTCGACCATGGTTCAAGTACCGGACCCAGTGGCTTAAACTCAAGCCGGGCATGTGTGTGTGTGTGTGCGCCCAAGATCCCAAGTAGAGAATGAAGGAGAAGGGATTTCTGTCTGCCCATTCCCCCTGGGGGTGATTTCTCGCTTCCTGTCTCTCTGTCCCTCTCTGTCTTTCTGGCGAACGCATGCACCCTATAGCAAAAACCTCTCCAAAAAATGAAAAAAAAAAAAAAAAAAGGCAAGCTAAAAGGAAAATGAGAATTAAAATGTGTGTGTGTTGAGGAAAACTAAAATATGGTGTGTAAGGGTGCATACTTGGGGGATATGCACCCTTACACACCATTTTTATAGAAGCAAAAACAATTGTAAAAGTCAGGAGAGTGTTTTAATGTAATTCAGCAATTGAATGTATATAAAAACATATATATATATATATAAATTTTATTGCAGAGAGTGGGAGTCAGGGTTAGGAAAAGAAACACTGAAGATTTGTAGATGAGGTTCTTGAACTGGGTAGTTCCCAGGGTTTTTGTTTTATGATAATTTATTAAATTATAGATTGGTTTAAAATACTTTTCTGTATCTTTTACAGTTTTTTTTTTCCCTTCCCAAAAAAGACTTGAGGCCTAAAAACAGATGTTCGATGTCTTTTTCCTGAGTCAGGAGACTGTAAGATAGTGCTAGGCTACCTTATAGTTTGTCATTTTAAAAAATCAGCTTTACTGAGGTGTAGTTAGCATAGGATCTAATCCACCCCTGTCAGGTGTTCAGTTTGTTGCGCTCTGGCAATTGCATTTAATAGAGACAGAATATCTACATCACCCCAGAGGTCCCTCACGCCCCTTTACATTCCATCCCCTCACCTGGGCCCGGTCACTGGCAAGCACACATCTTTTATTTATCCCTATTATTTTGTCTTTCCTAAAATTACTTTTCTTTTTGTCATGGCAAGAACATTTAACATGAGGTCTGACCTCAATGCATTTTTCAGTAAACAATGTGGTGTGGTTAATTATAGGTACAGTGTTGTACAGCGAATTTCTAGAACTTATTCATTTTACTTAAAGGATACTTACACACTTGGAAAAGCTGCTCTATCCCCTCCTTCCCTCCTGTTCCAAGTAACCACCATTCTAGTCTGCATCTATGAGCTTGACTATTCTTTATACCGTGTATAAATGGAATCATGTGTTATTTGTTTTTCTGTGATTGCTTTTGTATTACTTTTTGTCACGAATGTCAGGGTTTACTTCTTTTCTTAAGGCTGAATAATATCCTATTGCATGTATAATACCACATTTGCTTTATCCATTTGTTTGTTGATGGTTATTTATTTTCACAGCTTGGCAATTATAAATAATGCTGCAGTAAACATGGGAGTGTTGATCTCTTCAAGTTTTTTTTTTTTTTTTTGAGAGGTTTCTGCTATAGGCTGCATGTGCTTGCCAGAAGAGAGAGACAGAGAGACAGAAAGCGAGAAATCACCCCCTAAGGGGAGATGGCCAAGCTGCAGTCTCTTCTCCAGTCTCCTCTTGGGATCTTGGGCAGGAATACACACATGCCTGGTGTGAGTTTTAAGGGACTGGGTCTGGGACTCGAACCACAGTTGACTATGAGTAAGTCCAGCAATGTAACTCTTATGCCACCAGCTGGTCCCCTCTTCAAGATCTCGATTTCAGTTCTTCTTAATATATACTCAGAAGTAGGATTGCTGGGTCTTATGGTAATTGTGCTTTCAACATTTTCAAGAATCTCCACATTGTTTTCTTTTATATTTTTTTAGAGAGAGATTTTTGCTATAGGGTATGTGTGCTCACCAGAGAGCAAGAGATGCAGAAAAAGAGAAATCACTCCCCAGGGGGGATGGCCATACTGCAGTCCCTTTTCCTCTATTCTTCTCCTGGGATTTTGGATATACACACACACGCACCCTGGCATGAGTTTAAGCCACCGAATCTGGGAATCGAACCTTGGTCGACTATGTGTGAGTTCAGTGATGTAACCATTATGCCATCTTCTGGCCCCCTTATACATTGTTTTCTGTAGTGGTTGTACCAGTTTATATTCCCACTTACAATGTACAAGTGTTCCAGCTTCCCCACATTCTTGCGAATTCTTACCTTTAAAAAACTAAAAGCACATTGCTTTAAATGTAATCCGTTTTATATATTAAAGCACCTATTTCATAAGAAGTCAATGTACATTACAAAATTTACAAATATTCTCTCTTCTTTTAGGCATTGCTATCACATCTAGATCGTGCATCGAAAATATTCTTAAGTAATATAGTGTAGAGCCAGAAGATTCCACAGATCTCCTATTTTCTTTCCTTTCATTTTGCTAACACTGTCTAAGCGCTTTAACAAAGGCCATTACTTTGCCCATGAACTTTGTAGTGATTTCCAAACAAGAACGAAAGTAAAACACAAAATGGAGCATGATATCAATATATGAATAACTACCTCTTTATTTTTCTAATTCTATAATCTCAGATGAAAGCTACAGACAGTCCTGATGATTAATATTTTGTCTGATGTGGAATAAATTTCAGGTTTTGAAAGATGATAAATTAAGAAAATTAAATTATGCATAGAGACAGTTTTAGCCACAATGTTGGAAACTCCAAAAATTAGTTGCGTGGGGAGTGATAAGAAAAAAACACACATAATGTACTGACTGTGAAACCATCCAAAAGTACCTTGGTTTCCAGAAGAGCTGCAATTGCTGTCAAAGAAGATTAAAATATAACATATTTTTAAATTGTTTTTGTTTTTCCGTAACCATCATGGGAGGGATGGATCAGGAGATGTAGGAGGGCATTACCAGAAGTTCTTGGAAATAATTCGACTTTCTAAATTAATTTCGTCCTATTGTTTTGTCTTATCAAAGTACATTTTAAAAAATCAAAGTACTTTTTTTCTCTCTTTTTTTTTTTTTTTAAATGATGGTTTCACCGTTGTAATTCTTCTGCCTAGCTTTCCAGCAAAGGCTACAGACATGTTACCCTACTTTTTCAGACAGTCTTGCTATGGTGCCCAGGTTAGGCCCAAGCTCACAATCCTCGTTCCTCAGCCCCCTAAATTGCTGAGATTACAGGTACGCCACCACACTTTGTCTTCAGGTTAGACCAGGAATTGAACCCGGGCCTCCTAGGTGGTCCCAGCTTGTGGAACAGCCTTTTAGCAGCATATGCTACTGTGACTGGGCCTGAAGTACTTTTAACTCTGAAGCTAGAGTACTGCAGGGAAGTACTTGATTACCAAGTGCATGTGGAAGAAAACAGCATCCTGTGAGGATGCTCTCTCTGTCTCTTGAAATCTAACTTGCAGTGGATTCTGGTATAAGTGACCTGTCACATACATTAGCCATGAGCAACAGAGGGATCATTAGGTGAGAATGATACCTGATGTAACATTTTTTAAAGATGGTGGTTAATTTGTTTAACTTTGGGATTGGGAAGGCTTTCACACAGTCCAGACATACCAGGAAGAGGAAATAAGCTGGTCAATTTTCTTTGTGTTACTGAGAGCTGCTCTGGGTGGTACAGAATTTCATTGTATCAGGCCAGGTTACAGTTTTGAATTATGCCCTCTTCACAATAAGACAAGCTATCTTTATAAAAAGAGCTTGGACTGTGGGTGTTGCTATGAATAAACATAAATGGACTGACTGGGATGCTGCACTATTAGGAATGAACAATGTGGAGAAATGACCTCTCAAATTTTGATTTGGTGATTTCTGCTAAGGCTTTACCTTATGTTTTTTATAATGTGGTTTCCTTGTATACAGTATTCTACATTATTTATTAATTGAAGTTGAGCTTAACCACAGCATCATTAATAATTAATTCTTCTTTTGGATCTGTGTGCTTTCATGTGATTAAATGTCTGTGTTTTTGCTCATGGAACCCACAATCTGCTATTTTGCATTGATTAGAAGGAATGAGCAAAGAGCAAGCACCCATTATGGAATTCCCAAAGGACTGTTGCGGTAATCTTTTCCTGAGTGTATCTAACCTCTGATGCACCATGATGTGGGAGGGGAAAACAAACTCTCCCCGCATTTTGCTGCATTTGAAACAGCATTTATAGTTAGAGAGAGCTCGCTACCTCTTCACCTTTATTTTTATGATTCTTACTTTTTCCCTCAAGAGCAGAGAGATTGAATAGGAGGGATGAACTACATGTAGTGCACTCATAAATATAAAGGAACATCAAATGACATTTCAAAAACACCTGCTTTGTACAGAATTTCCAGCTTCACACAACATACTTGAATTCATCTTGATAAAAAAACAAATCACAGCTCCCAAAGCTCAGTAACTTAGAGGATTTTCACTCAGGGTTCATGCCCCGTGAAGGCCAGCAGGGAGTTCTGTTCCACCGTGCCTCTCGGAGATGAAGGTTTCCTCTGATGACTGTGTGGTAGAGAACTAGAGGCAGACTCTGTCTGCAAACCAGGGAGAGAGTTGCTGCAGACCATATGGGCTTTCCATTACCTTATACTTGTGGCGAGCCTCTAGTCCCAGTTAGAGTTCCTCTGCCATCACTAATCAAATGAGTGGAAATGGAAGGAAATACAGAAATTTGGAGGGGTATTTTGGTCTTTTCCCCATCACCAGAAGGTGACACTTCCAGTCACTAGTATCCTTTTGCTTTCTTTTTTCAATAAATGTGCTATATTTAACAGTTTCCCCGGGGAGACCAAATAAAAATTCCACCCAGTCACTAACTCAGCTAAAAGTCTAGAGTCTGAGTGTTGTGCTGTCATTTCTGTGTTAGGCCCAGCTACGACTCCAGCTCCTCTAGGTCCAGAGATTTACAGACTAAGAAGGCCTGTTACTATCCTCACTGATAGATAAACAATAGCAGAAAACTCTCATCTGGAGGGAAAAATCAGGAGACACACAGGAGTGATATCTTTGTACCAGTTCCCAAATCCCAGGAACACACACTTTATTTTTAAAGTTGTTGATTTCTTGAAGGTTCTTTGTTTATTTCTTTCATGAGACAGAGAAACAGGTATCCTGAAAAAAGTCCCTACATTCCGATACCACTCCAGCCCCTAGAACCACAGTCATGCCCATGTGTGGACAGGGACACTTCAGGACACAAATCCAGCCCTCCCTTATGGTGTCAGCATCACTTGGATTAAGATGAGGCCTGTAAGACCTCTCAATTGTAGATGTATATTTTTCCCCCTTGGTAATTAAAGTCAGTTTATGATGTGATGCTTTGCCATTGTGAATAACCTGTTTCCCAACATTGATTTTCCCAGGGGTTTTAGCAGCCATCCGTAATCCTTGCTTACAGCAGACATTATGTAGTAAAACAGTGATTTTCTCATTCTGTCTTCCTGTATTTGTTAACTAGCACCCTTTCTCTTCATTTTTTTTCAGAAAGTATCACGGTGAACATGCACATCTTTTTATTGTTATATTTAATTCTATTTGTTCTATTTCGTGGCTGCTGGCAGTTCTTGCAAGCTGGCTCTTCTGTCCGTTTGACATGACCTCACTTACCATTGAGCAATCTCTTGCTTTCTGGAACTATAAACTATCGCAAGATCATCTTCTCTTGTTCCTGCACCACACTTATTTTCCAAGAAGCCCTAGACTTTTTAGTGGAGAACGATATTTAGGAAGCAGATTCTAGGAGTTATGTCTTCATTGTTACTGAAACGGTGTCCCTTCTGGGTCCTTTCAATGAACAGAGCCAATATTTCCTTACATAATTTGAAATGTTTTATATTTGAATCTCTTCTTATTTACAGTGAAATAATGACATCTTTATAGTTGCATTATCTTTAGCCTACTTTATGCATAGTCACACATAGAAGATAATTTTTAAATTACACTGCTAATACTTTTACTGATAATAAACTTACAAAGTTTAACTTCTTTGGGTTTATTTATTTCTGTAGAACACTACGTAATATATTGAAATGTTCTCTTTTAATGAATTATTTTCTGTTCATCGTCAATGTTATCAATTTGCTACAGAGTTAGGTTCATTTATTCTTATTTTTATAAAATTAATAGATTAATTTTTACTTCTTTTTAATTTAATTTTTGGATAGATAAAAATAAGATATTGCTGTAATTTAAAATGTAAACTGCATAAAAATGAGGGTTTACTTCTTACCCATTTTATCCTAGCTACTCTGTTTTTTTTTTAACACCTCATAAGCATCATTTTTATTAGTTTATGGCTTTGCCTTCTTTCCTAACTTCCTTCCTTCCTTCCTTCCTTCCTTCCTTCCTTCTTTCCTTCCTTCCTTCCTTCCTCATTCCCTGCATTCTTTTTTCCCTTGTTTTGTTTATACTCTTTTTTGCACAACACTATGTACTAAGCATACTAATTTTCATCTTTTCACATAATGATATATCCTGGTAACAATTCATTCCTGTTTATAAAAATTTTACTTTTTTTGACTGCAGCCAATTTCATCGTGTGAAAATACCTTAGTTTATTCTGCCAGTTCCCTATGAATAGACATTTAGGCTACATATAATGTTTTGTCAGTACAAATAATGTCTTAGTGAATAGTAAAGATGCATGTTTTTACTTTCTCTAACAAGTTGGAATTAGTTTGCACTTGCATCAACAGTAAATGGAGTATTGAGCACAGATGAGCCCTGGTCTTCAGGGAGCTATTAAGTTAATAGCGTGATACAGAGTAGGATGCAAGACTCTAAGACTCTAAGACAAACAAGACCTATCCTCTAAAAATGTACTAGTTGGACACTCACTCTTCGTTCTGAAGGGACTGCCTAAGCATGGGACAGCAAAGGAAAGTGTTTCTACCTTTGCTTCCTTCTGAGAATGAAACCAGAGTTCCCTTCCTACTAAGGCCTTGAAAGAAACCTGCCACTTCCCAACAACAATGTTTTTGCTGTTGTGTGTTGGCAAAATCAAGGTCATAATATTTTAAATGTGGAGGAGACTGTCCTGCCCTTACTATAAAGCACATCTTTCTAAAGCCTATTTTGTTCTGGAGTTATTCCAAAGCAAGTTTCTATACAAACTTCCTGGAGTATGCAATAATGCCATGCCAAAAAGAGAGAGTTGTTCCTGCTTTACCTGCTTATAAGACAGGGCGATGGACCTCCTGAAAGTTACGTGGCAAGTAATGCAGGTCAGCAATGGAGATGGGTGGTTTCTTGTTTCTTTAAAAAGAAGCAAATATTAGGGCTAGATGATGGCACTACTGTGAAATACAACTCTCTATGAGGCAATCCCATGTGGGAAGGTACTAGGTTCAAGTTTAGAGACCCCCTTTAGTGCTTTGGGTATATATTTGCCCCTGCCAATTTATTGCTTTGGGTATACATTTGCCCCTGACCCAGGTCTGGATGAGGGTTGAGGGTGGATTGTGTTGGGAGGGCTGTCTCTCTCTCTTTCTCTGTGTTTTTCTCACACTTATTGAGGAAGTATTTTTTTATATAAAGAAGTAAATATTTACTGTCATAGAGACTGTTAAACTATTTCACTTTATCCCTTTACAGTTTTATTTCATTATAGAACTTGATATGCTCCACCCTGAGGAAGGAAATAATGAGCAGATCCTCCTTTCCTTAAGTCTATATGGACCTCACGCTGTTAGAAATGACTTACACACGCATCAGTTTGTTTGGTGTAATGAGGCACCAATATATACTTTGCCAAATGCCCAGCCTTAAAATACCACTGGAGGTTTATAAAACTATTCTGAAATGCGGACTATAAAATAAAAATGAAAAATTTATTTATTATGTCTGCACCAAACATCTACTAGATGTATTATTTTTTAAAGACTGTAAGATATAAGCACCAAAAATGGATATTAACTTGTTAAAACAAGTTATAGTGGCTTTACTTTTCCCAGTAGAGGTTAAGAATTTGCTGCAGTATCCATTGTGGAAAAACAAGGCATTTGCAAAATGAGTGAGTCTGTCCAGGTTCATAACATTTCAGTTTCTTCTAAATCTTTTCAATTTGCCTTTGGACTCCTCAACAGTGAATGTTGCACGTTAGCATAATTTTCTACCACTTGGAAACAAAGCGTACTCAGAAATCCTTCATTTTAATTAAAATACTCTTAACCAACTAAGAGGTCTTGTCAGGATAATCTTTTACTTTGTGTCAACTGCCTGTTCTAAATGTAGGTTAATTACAGATAAAATGATTTGGGGGACTAAGAAGAGGGGTATTTTTCATGTTTGTTGATATTTTTCTTTCTTTTTTGCTACTTATAAATAGTAAGTATAATGGCTATTAAATAATAATATTAGGTATGATCAATGAGTTTTCCTACAGAAATCTTACCACCTATAGGTAGTAAGATGGGTATTTTGCTATAGGATGAACATTCTTTATGCAAAGGAATTTCTTCAAAGAAAATGAAAAACAAGTGGAAGCTATTATTACAAAATAAAGGGTCTTACTCCCAAAGCATACACACAAAAACACCACCTAGATAACCAGTTAAATCATTAAACACACCAACGATGCTTTTATTTTTTTAAATATTGGAGGCAGCTGATCATCTCTTTTTATTTTTTTTTAAGTTTGCTTACCTCTCCTGAGCGAGAGCACATGCATGCACCTGCAACAGTGTCCTGACTGCCATCCATTCCTAGACTTTAGCACATGTATGACCTGTATACTTGGGAGGACTCTGGACATGAACTAGGAGCTTCCCCTATGGGATTGCCCCAAAGAGCATTACATTTTATTGCTAGGCCACTATCTGATCCTCACACCAATAGCATTTTGCCCAAATTATGTTAGCATCTCTTTAGGAGAGATGTTATAGTGAGGTACAAATGTGTCTGAGGAAGACTGATGAATTATTAATGATAAGAGATTTAGTATTTACCTTTTATTCCTGGGATGTATATGGCACCCAATGATCTTCATTTATGAGGAAAGGACTTTAAGGATGCTTTCACTTTTCAGAACTTGCCTTGTGATGCCTAGCCTGATCATCAGGGTCCAGCTAGATTCCTACTACCTCCATCTATGAGGGGACTTTAGAAAGTTCATGGAACAACAAGATAAAATTATGAATTTATTTTGGTGCAAAAACACTTTAAACCCTATGCATAGTTTTTTTTTTGAATAATACTCATTTTCCATGAATTTTTTTATTCTCCCCTTTTATGTGAGGAGAACTTCTTGAATGGGCCAGTAAGACCAGAATGCCTTCTTTGCAGCCATCCTTGGACACTGTTACCCCAGCAAGACTTTTTTTTAACTGTTCTATATCACCCTGTATTTCCCCTTTCATGACACAGTTCTTCAATTTTGCTTTTTTCTTTCTTATCATGCCCTTCAAAAGAACAAAGACAAACAGAAAAAATATCCCCTTAATTACTAAATTCTGTATAGAATATCACCATCTATATGCTGGCCTTCACTTATTCTCCCTCAAGTCCATAACTTTCACTGAAATTTTTTCTTCATTATTCTTTATTATTATTCTTTATACATTCAATTGCTATACATCCTATAGATTATAAAGAGACTTTACCAAGCATAATATATACCTCAGTCCAGCCCAGTTGAGAATACTATACACATCCTCATAAATAGATAATAAACCATATCCATGTCCCACAAATGTTTTACTTCTCTATTTTTTCCCCAAATTTCCTTTCCTATGCTCTTCCCCTTCCACACTCTCCTTCCACTTTGTCTCTAGTGTCCATAACAATTTTTAAAAATTTTATTCATTGTCATTATTTTATTATTATTTTTTGAAGTTGACCAGAGAGAGAGAGAGAAAGAGAAGGAAAGTGAGAAAGCAAACTGTCAGGTTTGGGACTCAAACCATGGTCAGCTGTATGAGAGTCCAGCTGCCTTAACCACCATGCCACCTGCTAGCCCCAGTCCATAACAATTTTTAATATTTTTATGTCCTCCAGTCTTTCAGTCTCTACCATAGAGTCCCGACAGTTGTTTATGTTAACTGGAGATATACAATGTCTCTCTTTCATAGCCTGACTTGCTTTATTCAGTTACAAATCTTCCATATTTGTCCACTATCTATCAAACCAGGGCCTTGTTTTTTATGACTGAATAGTATTCCATGGAATATATGTGCCACACTTTTTTCAATCCATTCATCTGTTTGTTATTTGGTTATATGTCTTAGCAATCATGAATAATACCTCAATAAATACAGTTGTGCAAGCGCTTTTCCAACTGAGTATTCTCCTGTCCTTGGGGTAGATACCCAGGAGTGGAATTGCTGAGTCATATGGTAGTTCTATCTGTAAGTCTTTGAGAAATCTCCATATTGTTCTCCACAGTGGCTGGACCAATGTACATTTCCAGCAACAATGTAGGAGTGTTTCCTTTTTATCACATCTCCTCTAGCACTTATCTTTTATTTATTTATTTATTTATTTATGTATTTATTTATCTATCTTTGCCGTTCTGACTGGGGTTAGGTGGTATCTCATTGTGGTTTTGATCTGCATCTCCCTTATGATGAGGGATGTTGAGCATTTCTTCATATGCTTTTTGGCTGTTTGTATGTCTTCCTTAGAGAGTTGTTTATTCAGCTCATTTTCCCATTTTTTAATTGGGTTAATCATTTTCTTCTGGGTCAACCGCTTGAGTTCCCTAGGTATTCTAGTTATCAGTCCCTTATCTGAGGCACAGTTAACAAAAATTCTCTCCCATTCTGAGTGTTGTCGACTCACACAAATTACAGTGTCCTTTGCTGTACAGAAACTTCTTAATCTGATGTAGTCCCACTTGTCTGTTTGGGGGATTATTTCCTGTGCTTTGGGGTCTTGCTCAAAAAGTCTTTGCCCACCCCAATGTCTCCCAGAGTTTCCCCAGTGTTTCCAACATTAGTTTTATAGTTTGCGGTCTTAGGTTTCACTCTTCGATCCACTTTGAGTTGATTTTTGTTAATGGTGACAGGGATTCAGATTCATCTTCCTGCAGATGGATAGCTAGTTTTTCCATCATTATTTTCTAAAGAGGTTTTCCTTTTCCCACTGAATTGACTGGTACCCTTTGTCAAATATCAATTGGCTGTATATTTTGGGGTTTATTTCTGGGGTCTCTACTCTGTTCCATTGGTCCTCATGTCTGTTTTTGTGCCAATACCATGCTGTTTTGATTATCAAAACTTTTTAATAAAGTCTTTAGTTTGGATTTTCGAGATTGTGGGTCTATAGTCTAAGTTTTAATTTGTAGTTCAGATTACTATTCTTAACTTTCCTATGGGAGGAAAGCAAATCCAAATGAAAGGTAAGACTTTCTCTGAGTTATAACTTCTTGCTACATGCCATTCTCATCTCCTTGCGATGATCAATTCCATAGACGATATTCACCCTAGACTCCAGCCCATGCTTCTCTGACTCCTGGTAACTGACCGCATTTCATCTTTGACCACACTTTGTGGCATAACCTGAACTCCAGTCATACTGAACCATTTGTCTTTTCTGAACGTTTCATGCTGTCTCTAGCTTTTTGGTCTTTATGCCTATCATTTTTCCATTCTTTTCCTTCTCATCGATATACCTGTCCTCCCTGTTCACACCTTCTGCTAGGTAACTTCTGTATTTCCCTATTCTAGGATCTTCTGGAATCAGTGTCTCTCTTCTGTCAGAGAATTCTTGCTGCATGTTGTTGTCCACTGTACTAAGCTGCTCACTTGAGGCCAAGAGCTGTGCTGTGCCTCTTGGTTCTATGCCAATACTAACATACAGTGAACACTAAATGCTTGTTTGTTTGGAGAATAAAGGAGTGAATAAAGGAGGGGATGAATGGCTTTTGATAACCTAAGGAACTCATGATCTAAATCTCCAGGTGTAGGAAGTGTTGAGGTTGAAGCTCCTTTTACACTACAGAAGATGCCAGTGACTTAAAATACACTTAATGGAGATTCACATGTTTTTCTCAGCGTTACCTATATCTATAATTCAACAGTTCTTCTGATTGACTTCTGATTTAGCATTCAAGATGCTTTTCTTTTCTAAATTCCAACAGGTATAGGAATGCCAACAGGCAAAGAAAGAAAGAGGAAATATTGCTAATAATAACATGTCCTGAGCATACAAAGCTTGAGCTTTTTCCAAAGCAAACCTTGGGCCAAGATGTGATTTGCTCCTACTCCTCTGCTTTTATGATTCCTTCCTCACATCATGTTTATCAGAAAAGAAAGAAATATGTAAAGTGATTGGGTGAAAAGACCTAATAAGAATTGTATTTCATGCAATTTCTTGCTATATTTTATTAAATTCTGAACTAGAGCCATGGCTAAATATATGTTTTTTATACACTCACAAACATGATTTACATATTCATTGATAGGTATATAGATGCTATATGTATGGAGTTGGGAATCATAGACTATCTTCTCCATGGAATCAGCTATCATATTGCTGATTTATGTTGTGATAGGAGAAAAGACAATAACCTATAGTATCAGCAGTAGGTAGCAATACTGTGAATACAGCTATTTAAAAACCTTGCCTCATTTTTCTGTAGTTTTCCAGATGAACTTTTCAGAAAGATGAAACTTGAAATAAATGGGTCATGCTTTCTTGATGTTTTCTATCCATCTCAGAAAAAAAGAGAAAAAAAAGACTGTTTTGGTTTCATCTCTTGACCCTCAAAAAATTCCAAGAATAATAAAAATTTCTGTGGCTGGATGAATGACTAAGAGCAAATCCTAGAGGGTGAAACATGCTTCACAAGCTTCTGAGATATTTATACTTTTGAGGTTATTCTCATCATTTTACATGTGGTTTATTTTTTCTAAGTTTAAAGGTAACTTTGGAATTATAATTTTACAATTTTTGCATCATATTCTATTTTATTTGCACTTAGTTTCTTTTTATTTATATACATAAATATTTTTCTCCCTTGATTCCCTACCTTTAACCCTCTGCCAACTCCCTTCTTTCTTCCACACTGTCTCTGGTATATATAATTGTTTTCCATGCCATTTTTCTCACATTTTATTGATTCAATAAAGATATTAATTAATTTAAAGACTTTTAATATCAAGCACAGATGGTATATATGTGAGTAAAGTGAACATACTATAAAGTAGTACCTCGCTGGGGCTATATAGCTTACTGCAGTCATTAAATAGGTATTAATAGGTATTTGTAATGTGATTTTTTATTTCAAAAAAGTTTTAGTTTTAATAGAGCAAAATTTAAAAAACATTAAGAGAAATTTGCTTAAAACCTAAAGCCAGGTAAAAGGTTAGGATTCATTTCAAATAGTAGATAGATGAACTTCATTTCAAGAAAAGACAAAAATCCTTAAATATGGAAATTGAAGCACTGAAGAAAATCAGTAATGTTTTAGTCTAAAGTAGAAAAATTCTACTTTACTAGTTCAGACACACGTAATTAATCTCTCTTCTGTTGAATTTGCAATGTTAATGTGGTCTGAGCTTTCCATTTAAACTCTGGAAGTCGACATTCAACTTCAGACTCGTCCCTACCATTAGGCTGGACATCCTCTTGGTTGTTTCTTGTACTCTTATTTCTGTGTCTGACTTTAGTTTTCCTGGTATAGCACTCCCTTCAGCAGTTGTTGGAGAGCTGGTATGGTGTTGGTAAGTTGTTTAAGGTTTTGTTTATCTGAGAATTTTTGTCTTTTTTCCCATATGAAAGATAATCTTGATGAATGTAGTATTCTTGGTTGAAATTGTTTTTCACTTAGTACTTTAAATGTATTTTCCCATTCTTTCCTTGCTTGCATTATTTCCAGTGAGATGTCCAATGTTAGCCTTATGGGATATCCTTTGAAAGTAATTTGACATTTCTCTCTTGCCCATTTTGTATCTTGTCTCTGTCTGTGGCTTTGGTCAATCTGGCTTTGATGTGCCTCAGGGAAGACCTTCTTGAGCCAATTCTATGTGGGGTCCTTTGTATTTCTTGGGTCTGGATATTTGAGTGTCTCTCTAGGTTTGGAAAGTTTTCTTCCAGGATTTTATGAAACATTAGATACCAGTGATCTAGATGTTTGGGCATTTAATGATATCTAGTATTATTCGTATATCATTCTTATTTTTTTGGTTATTTTCTCAGTCTTTTTGGTGAATTTTTCTAGGTCAGAGGTTCTGTCTTCTACATCTGAGATTTGATCTTCTGCATGATCTAATCTGTTTTTAATACTTTCAAGGGCAGTTTTGATTTCCTGTATTACAGCCTTCATCTCTAACAATTTTATTTGATTCTTTTTTTATGATGTGTATCTCCTCTTTCAGATCGTGCAAGAACTTCCTCACCTCCTGAAACTCAGTGTTTCTTTTCTCCTGCATCTTCTGGAGTTCATTGTCTCTATTCTTTGGTATCTCTGTTAGCTTTGTCACTTGAATATTTTAAATTTTTTATCTGACATATCCATAAGATCCTTTGTATTCTTTATGGAGGAAGAGGAGTTATTCTTATTCATTACAGGAAAGATATTTTCTTCATTTCTCATATTTCTTGTGCCTCTATGGTGGTTTCTGGCCATCTGATGGATGTTACACTTTTTCCTATTTTTTGGAGTTAAAGCTGAGCAATCAGGAATGCAAAAGGAGATGACCTGCAGTCTGGCTCCTGGCTAGACTAGAGAGCAGGAGGGTGAAGTCTGGGCAGAGCATCTATGGTGGTCAAAATCCCTGAATGGGGCCACTTGTAACTCAAATGTAGATGGCTGCTGATTGGCTTATCCTTGCTCCTGACTAGACTCGGGAGCAGGAAGATGAAGTCTGGGCAGAGGGTCTTTGGTGGTCAGAACCCGTATTTGGTTTCCATACTCAAAATAAACTTCTCAAAAGGCAAGGATACACAGGAAACTTAATGCTCCACATTAATAAGAAGTAATGTAAAAACCTCTCCACTTCATACCATATTTAATAACCAAAATGAACTCTTTGCAAATATAAGGGGATTTCAAGATATTTATAGAAAATTGGAATTGAAGTAAAAGTTTATTTTGGCGTGACATTATTTTTAAAAATCCATGCATACTTTTTAAAAAACCCACTTCTGCTGACTTTTTGAAGGGCACCCCCATACCTTGTACTCTTTAACCATGTGGATGTCATTTTCAATAGTGTATATCTTCTAAAATCCAGAAATATTGGGCTAGACCCATGACCTAGTGGTTATGAGAGCTGGATTAACATGACTGACCACTCCATTTGAATCCCAGGCTCAGTAACTTGACAAACATGCCTGGTGCATATGAATGTGTCTCTCAAATCCTAATAGCATGAAGAAAATAGAGGACAAGGGATTGTAGCATGACCATACACCTTTGGGGGATGCTTTCTTCCTCTCCCTTTCTCTCTCTCTGGCAGTTGCAATGTGCCCTCTGGCATGCATGCATACACACATAAATATATGAAATTCCAAAATTAGGAGAAGAATAACTGGATTCATCCAGCTTGTCCCCCTCCACTTCCCTTGAACAAACTTAGACATAATTCATCCTATGCCAGATAAAAACCCTCTGCCCCTTGGGGCTAGCAGGTGGTATGGTGGTAAAGTGTTGGATTCCCGCATAGTCAACTGCGGTTCAAGTCCCTGACTAAGTGGCTTTCTCTCTCTCTTTTTCTCTCCCTTCCTCTCTGATCAAATTAAAATAAATAAATAAAGTTCAATAGAATATATTAAAAGAGGAAAACCCTCTGCCCCAGTTAGTTTCTCCTCGGCAACCCATTTTTCTCTGCTTAGTGTTGTTTTTCCTTCCCCCTCTTAATAAACTCGGCTTGCTATCCCCTCTCCACATCTGCACCTCTAATTCTTTGTGAGTGTGAGACAAGACCTTGTGTCCTGCTGTAGATGCTCAGCCTGATCACCTCTGCGACCCCACATTCCTGCATCACTACTGAAGAAATCAGTATGAGAAGCCAAGAAGGTAGATAGGTGCAGGAAACCAGGGAAGCAGGACAACTAACAAAAACTGAACCAGGAAAGCATTCTGTGGGTCGTCTGGAAAATTGTGACTCATTTTTGCATGGAAAACCATAGGTAAAACGTCATGACTTCCTGATAACCTAATAGTTATGGAGACTCAACAAAAGGGAGTCTTTGGAACATCCCTTGAAACAACTAGCAAATTTCATGTGGTAAAGATAGAGTTATAATAATGCCATAGTTGATTGATGATATTTTTTAATCTCTACAATGCTGGACATTTAAAGGGGCAATATGATAGTTGCCTGATGGCTAGCATTTTTGTATTGCATTTTATTTTTTAATTGGCAGAGGGCATGTGTGCTTGCCAGAAAGAGAGAGAGAGAAAAAAACATCCCCCCATAGTGTAGGGTCACACTGCAATCCCATTTCCCCCATTTCTTCATCCTGTCAGGATTTGGGCACATGCACACACATGTATCCAGCATGCTTTTTAAGCATCGAGGCCAGGATTGCAACAGTAGTGGGCTGTGTGTGGTCTAGCTCCCTTTACCACTAGGCCTTGGAGGTTCCTCATATTGATTTAATGCTCCAGAAGAGTTTTATAGAATTGGCTAAAATGTACCATAAACTACATTATTACAAGAATTTTTTTTTTTTACTGATTTGTATCTTATCTATTATGAAACAATTGCTAAGAGTTTAGCGATAGAGCAAATAGACAGCAAAACTTACTACATTTTTAAAAAATTGCCAGAGGGTATGTGTACTGTGACGAGAGAGACAGAGACAGAGAAAAAGAGAGAGTAAGAAAGCACCTCACCAGCTCCCGGGGGAATGGTCATGCAGCAACCACTTCTCCTTTATTTCTCCCTCCTTTCAGGATTGTGGGCATTCACACAGGTGCCTGGTGTGTTTCTCAACTTGCTTTGTCTGGGGCTTGAACCATGAAGTGGGCCATGTGGGATCCAGATGATTTCACCACCACACCACAGCTGGCCCAAAACTTACTGCATTTTAGAAATATGTTCAATGTACTGTTAATTTATCTGATTTAATTGACAGCTTCAAGAGTTAGAATTATTACTAAAGATGCAAATATACATTTTACTGATTCCATATTATCTTTAAGAGTGTTGCTATATAGAATTAATATTATTTGTGGTTAAAAACATTTTAGTACTGGAATAAATGAATAAATTTTACTTATTTAGGTTTGAAAATTTGCTGATTTTATGTTAATGTTGACTAAAATGTTAGATGATCGCATACTTTCAAATATGTAAAATGTATATTTTATCCATTTCCCCAAAATAGGAGGCCTAGAAAACTGAAATAATTTCCCAGAAAAAAAAATATGCTTTTATTCCATGCCAACCAGTAGCTTTCTCATGGAATTTAAATTTTTGAACAAAGAGACTAACTTTTATGAAATTGAGTAATTTACATAATAATGTATTTCCTAAGGCTCCTGACTTACAATATTCATGCCAGTTGTACTTTCAGCTTGAAAGTGTTATATTTGATATTCCTTTGAGATTTGAGAATTTAAAAATTTTTTTGAAAAGGTATTGAAAAAATGTCCTATTCTTATCTATGAAGCAAGGTAAGACTTAATCATCCTAAGGAAGACAACCAGAAAGTCTTCAACAATGGAGAACAACATGGGCTATCTTTTCACTCCTTTTATTGTTTTCTTTGTTGTACAAAAGCTTTTCAACTTGATATAATCCCAGTTGTCTATTTTGGGGATCATTGCCTATGCTCTAGGGGTCTTATTTAAGAAAACTTGGGACCAGGAGATGGCATAATAGTTGTTGCTGGATTCCCCACACAGTCAACTGTGGATTGAGTGCCAGAACCCACTGCTTTAAACTCATGCTGGGCACTTGCCCAAAATCCCAAGAGCAGAATGGAGGAGAAAGAATTGTGGTGTGGCCATCCCCCCTTGGGGGTAATTTCTTGCTTTCTATCTCTCTGGTGAGTGCATGTGCCCTATAGTAAAGATTAAAAAAAATAATAATAAAGAAAAGAAAACGTTTCCTATTCCTATATCTTCAAATGTTTTCCCCTAGTAGTTTTATAATTTAGGTTTTACATTTATATCTTTGACCAATTTAGACTTAATTTTTGTTAATGGTGAGAGAGAAGAGTTGAGTTTAATGGACCAGGGGTCCAGTTTCTGCAGATGAATATTCAGTTTTCACAGCACTGTTTGTTGAAAGACCTTTCTGGGACCAGCAGTTAGTGTAATGGCTATGTTATTAGACTCCCATGAAGTTGACCACGGTTTGACTCCCGGACCCAGTGGCTTAAACTAACACCTGGCATGTGTGTGTGTGTGTGCCCAAGATCCTGAGAGGAGAATGGAAGAGAAGGGATTATGGCATGGCCATCCCCCCAGGGGGTGATTTCTCACTTTCTGTCTGTCTCTCTCCTTCTTTCTGGTGAGTGCACATGCCCTATATCAAAAAACTCTCCATAATAAAAAAAAAAAGAAGAAGAAAGAAAAAAAGGACTTTCTTTTATCCATTGGATTATTTTGTGCCCTTTGTCAAAAATCAATTGGTTGTATATTGTGGAGTTTATTTCTGGATTTTTCTATTCTATCCCATTGGTCTATAAGTCTGTTTTTATTCCAGCACCAGGCTGTTTTAGAAAAATTTAAAAACCAAATTAATTTTTAAAAGACCAGTTCTAGGATAGATGTTGCTTGTGGGATTGATAATAGACTCTGGGCTCTGATCCAAAGCATTGCTCACTATGGCCTGTCCAAAGACATTGGAATTCTCTGGTTGTTCACTCCTTAGGAGTGAATCACAGAAAGAACACGTTAAAAATGCATGCAAGTTTTCTTCAAATGGATGGCTATTAACAACAAATAAAATGAAAGATATTTGATAATGATATTACCATACTTTTGCCAGGGAAATATGAAAAGAATATATGTATTTGTTTATACAAAGAAGATTTTCTATAAGAACATTAATTCTAATGAAATCTTGTATACTAAACAGAGCATTTTAATCTTCTTTGATTCTCAGAAACTTTTGAGAAATTTCAGAAAGTTTAGTACCGTATTTCCATAAAAATGTTGAATATCAGAAATGTAATACATTCTGTGAGTGTTAGTGAGTTCTTGGATTCTCTAAAACTCTTCCATTGGTACAATCTAAAGACCCTCTTTCTTATATGACACCAACAGAACAGGTAAACTGGATTATTATGGCATACCTGGCCTAAGAACTAAATTCTTAACTTCTTCTGTCTAGACCAAGCTCTGAATATTATTATCCTGTATCAGCAGTGAGGTGGTAAAGTGAGGCAAGGATAATTGGAGTTAATGAAAAGAGAAAAAATTTTCCCAATGTTCAGAGCAGAGCTAGCCTAAGAATGTCTTAAAGAGCATGTAATATGCTGCTGCATTGTTAACATCTTTCAGGTAATAAAACTATTTAGACTTTAGCACTTTGGCCTTGACCAATATCAGTGTTTGTTCACTAGAGTATAATGCTCTAGGTGGAAGCAGATTTCTCTGATGGATGTTTTAGTTACTGGCACTCCAGGAAATATGATTGTAAAGTTTTTGTTTTTGTTTTACAAGAAACACTATGGCTGAAACAGAAGAAAGGAAAATGGAAGAGAGAAAAGACGAGCCAAGGTTCTCAAACTTTAGTGTATAAATAGGTAATATTCATGTGACTCATCCCCAGAAATTGTAACTTAGCATTTCTGAAGGGTGAGCTATAAATCTATGCTTTTAATCAATAATTATTTGTAACTTTGATTCTTAGATACATGGATAGGGATATGCCTGACTAAACAGGTGGCATTTTAGAAAAGACTTAAAGAAAGTGAGGGCATTAACCATGAGATTATTTGGGAAAAGAGCATCAAAGGAGGACCCTACATGAGTTCTCGGGGGGTAGTTCAGTTGGTATGGGCATGCAATGTAGAAAATGAGAGGGAGTGTAAAAAAACAAATTAGAGGTATCAGCAGATAGCATAATGGTTACATCACTGGATTCCCATATAGTCAACGATGGCTTGAGTCCCAGACCTGGCAGCTTAAAACTCACACCGGGAATCAGCAGTTAGCATAGTAGTTATGTCACTGGACTCCCATGTAGTTGACGTGGTTTGCATCCCGGACCTGGTGGCTTAAAACTCATGCTGGGCGCTTGTGCGTGAGTACCCAAGATCCTGAGAGGAGAATGGAGGAGAAGGGATTGTGGTGTGGCCATTGCCCCTGGGGGGTGATTTCTCGCTTTCTGTCTCTCTATCTCTTTCTGTCTGTCTGGTGAGCCACAGGCCCTATAGCAAAACACTAAAAAACAAACAAACAAACAAACAAAAATCCTCACACAGGGCATGTGTGTGTTCATGCCCAAAATCCTGAGAAGAGAATGGAAGAGAAAGGATTGTGGCATGACCATCCTCTCAAGCATTGATTTCTTGCTTCTGTCTCTCTGTCTCTCTCTGGAGAGCACACACACCCTATAGCAAAAATATCTCATTCTGGATGCTATGTTGAGAATTGACTCTAGCTGGGGATAGAGGTTGGTACCAGTAGAAATTTGGGAGTAATTCAGAAGAAAGATGACAGGTGGTGGTGGTAAGAATTAGTAGAAATATGGATATAATTTGGGAACCAGCAGTTAGTATAATCGCTATGTCGCTGGACTCCCACGTAGTCGACAGCGGTTCGCATCCCGGACCCGGTGACTTAAAACTCACGCCAGGAGCGTGTGCTTGCGTGCGTGCCCAAGATCCCGAGAGGAGAATGGAGGAGAAGGGATTGCGACATGACCATCCCCACTGGGGGGTGATTTCTTGCTTTCTGTCTCTCTGTCTCTCTCTGTCTGTCTGGAGCACGCACACGCCCTATAGCAAAAACCTCTCCAAAAAAAAAAAAATATGGATATAATTTGAAGATAAATTTAAACTAAGAAGAAACTAATGAATGACTTCAAGATTTCTGGTTCGAGCTACATGTCATTAACAAAACTGAGGAAGATTTTAGCAAACATAAAACCCTCGAGTTTTCTACCAATCCCAAAAATATAATGTGGTATGTTCAATGCCATAGATATGACTTTGCTTCCTTGATTTACTGTTCACTATTTGAACAACATATTGAATCCTTGTTTCCTCATCCTTAAAATGAATAAGAGCTGTCCTGTCTATCTTGCAATTTTTTTTTAAGAGGACCAACTGAGATGATGAATGTGAAAATATTTTAACATGTCATATTAAAAACCTTCAATAATTCATAATTTTACCTAAATGTACTTAATAATTCCAAATTATGAGTTTTAAATTTAATTGTAGAAATGCGGCAAAATATAATATTGACACTTATTTACATTTAACATGTATAAGGCATTACGTAAGATAAGTTGAATATACAATTTCTAATCCTCACAACAGTTTTACAGATAACTTTATGGATGTAGAAGTGCAGTTTAGAGAATTTAAGTAAATTACCACATACACAAAGATGATAAATAGTATTACTGTAATTTAAATTCAGACTCCTTTACAATATATAGCTTTATTAGTAGATAGAAAATTGGATCTGATAAATTGTGGTCATATTTTCTTTTTTAAAAATTTCACAAATGAGGGACCAGCAGATAAGGTAATGGTTATACTGGTGGATTCCCATGCAGTCAATTGTGGTTTGAGTCCCAGACACAGCAGCTTAAAACTCACGCTGGGCATGTGTGTTGTGTGTGCCCAAAATCCCAAGAGACTGTGATGTGTCCATCCCCCCTTGGGAATGATGTATCACTTTCTGTCTCTCTGACTTTCTGTCTCTCCAGCAGGTGCATGTACGCTATAGCAAAAATCTCAACAACAACAACAACAACAACAACAAATAAATAAAATAAAATTTCACAAATTATATAAATGCTACTGTAATAAAAGAACAGTACCAACTAAACTGGGGGTAAAAGACCTAGAACCAAAACTTAATTGTAAAACAAGGCATATTTTAATATTTTAGCTGTAGGACCAAGGAGAAAGGGCCAGCTGAGATCAATAAGGTCCTTTCATGCAGACTCTGGAATTACATTTTGTATTAACTGAGGGTACTCCATGTATTCATGGAATTTTCACTTTTCCTAAAGTGTGAAAACCTCATAATCCTACCTAATTCATGCAGTGAAATGCTATTATGTGCTTTTGTTAGGATTTTCTTCTACTAAAAGTAATGGAACTTGCAAAAGACATTTTTATTCATTTGTTGAACTGTCAAAGAAATGTAGGCTATATAAGTTTTACAAAGCCAATGTGGGAGGTTAGACAAATTTTATTTAATAACTGAGTTTAATCTGTTATGTTTTGTTTTATGATTTGCTTTGTAATAGCATTATCTATCATTCTTTCTTGCTCCTCTTTGATGATTTTTTAAAAAATGCCTTATGTTTTTAAATGGAAAGGAAAGAGAACATATTGTGTTTTTTTTTAAAAATAATCTGTAAAGTTCATAAATGTCCCTACTCTGGCCTATAAATTATTTTCAGTGTATAAAGCATAGCTGGATTTCAAAAATACTGCTTCAGTTTGATGTCTTGATATTTTTGATATAAGACCAAACAAAATGAAGTTAATTAATTATTAATAACTGTTATTTTCTTTCTACACAGCACTAGTACTGTTGTATTTTTATTTTTAAATATTGCTTATTCTTAATATTCCTTTTTCTCTTTATATCATCCCCCAAATTTATTTCAGAGGCACTAATCTTCTACTTTTTATTAAAGGATAACAAAATCCTTTAACATGTTTCTTTCAAATGTTAAAGATTATATGTGGAAATAAAGTATCATATTTCTACTTCTTTGCTCAATGGAAAGAGAAAGTGATTCCTTTGATAACCTTTACGGTAGGTACACAATATGGATAGTCAATACATGAAGAATTATTCATGCACTATATAGAATTCCTTTCTATAGCTTAATTACCTGTTTTAGTCCTTTCTCTGATTCTTAATAGCTGAATACCACAGATTAGGTAATTAATGAAGAATAGAGGCCTATTTAGCTCACAGTTTTGGAAGTCCATTGTCAAGTGAGGGTCTTCCTGTTGGTGCAGACTCTGCAGAGTCTCAAGGTGGCATAGGACATCACATGATGGCAGCACAAAGCCTGCATCCATGTGTCCCTCTATGTCTTTTCCTCTCTGTACAAACCCACCAGGTTTCAGAGGGGACATTGATGACTTTGTCTTACCTCTGAAAGGTTTATCAGAGGGGATATTGATGACTTTGTCTTACCTCTGAAAGGTTTAATCTTTTAATCTTATAATTGGATTATGTAAATTTTTACACTTTTAGTACCTTCACAATACAACCAAATGTCAACTCATGAATTTTGGGGTGACACAGTCAAACTATTACTTTCTGCCTCTAACTGCCCAAATTCACATACTTCCCATTTACAGAAATAAATCGATTTTATCTCAATAGTCCCCAAAATTTTAACTATTTCAACGTCAACTCAGAGGTTGAAAATCTAGCTATGAGCCAATGAAATCAAAACAACACTCTGTCATGGGAACCAGCCTAGAACCCGAGGCCACACATAGGGTTTTGTCTGGTGCTGGGTTTCACTGGAATTCTGTGTGTGCTCACTTGCTTCTCCTTCTGCCACTCAGCAGACATCTCTCTCTCTTAGGTGTGCTGCTAGGTTTGGGGGTGGGGTGATGTGGGAAATGTGGAACTACTCCCCGTAACGTCTTCAATACATTTTTCTTATTTCTGTGTTATATTCAGGTGCTGTAATTTCTCACTTGTTTTTTTTAGCTCTTATGAAGATATTTTCATGTATGGACAGTTATTCACATTGATATTTCTGAGGTAAAAGGAGTCCTGGAGAATCTTATTCTGCCATCTTGTTGACATCACCATTTTACCTATATTCTGATGATCCAAAGAGTAGTGGGAACAAAGTTTTATTTTCATGAAATAGTTGACCAGAACTGAAGATAAATTAGGACATCTATATGATACACGTATTCAGGTGATAAGGGGCTTTCATGTTTTGAGGGTGTTATAAGGCAAAAAAGGTACAGCCTATAGAAAAGAGGAGATCAAAGATGCCAGGTGGTGGGAGAACATAGTATGTAGACAGAGTGGGATGCTTCCATAGAGTGTAGTGTGTTAGATAATCAAAAGGTTAAGTACTTTCCTATATGAGGTGCTGTGAAATGTCTGCTTGCTGAGATTCAAATAGAGGGTAGAATTCTATTTTGGGGGGGCTATGATTCTTTAAATTTGATAGTGGCTTCAAATTGCATCATATTGGACATAGCTTCAAAGCATTATATTAGATTGCAAGGTAACAGTGAAAGGAATAAAAATGGTCCACTGCTCTGAAAAAGGAGCTTAGCTGTGGGCATTGTGAGAGTTAATTCAGCTTTCTTCTGAGGAATATAGACTAGCCACTCTTACAAATGAGAGTCGGTGAAAAAAAAATGGAGGCTTATCTTTCTAACTCATGAAAACTGAACTCTGTGTACCTCAGTATGTAAAAAGGAGATAGTGTGCATTAGACATAGAGCATAGAAATTGACATGTATTTGTTATTTCTAATTGTATTAAAGCAAGAATGTAGGAAAATAACTTCCATGTCTGTTATCAAGGTATTTGTAGAGATGTAGCTTCATGGAAGGGAATAAAATAATTCCTGAACACACATCAATAAAATTAATGAGAATGTTTGAAAATTTCCAGGATATTGATTTAGACTTAATAATTTTTTCTATTTGGTATTTTACAACAAGGGAAACAAAGCAGAAAAACAATAATCAGAGATTATTGAAAAGCTGACTAAAATAGTAGCATATCTTTAAAAAAAAAGCTATAAACAGGTGAGGAAATATTTGAAAAACTGGAATGCACTGAAAACAGCAGGGCCAGATGGCTTGCACAATAGGATATTAAAGAGAACCAGCTTGTGAACTTACAAGACTAAGCTGCTTTAGTCAGTAATAAATCATGGACATCTGAGTGGAAGGATCCCAGTACATTTCATGGAGAAATAAAAATCAGACAACTTACCCAGATTGAAATTTATCAGGAAGCCATGTACATGGTATAAAATATTTTCCACAGACACTTGGGAAGCAAATGTATTGTAAATCAGTAAGCCAATACATTTTAAAAAAAGCTATATAAATTTTACTTTTTGTTTTTTCCAAAATGAAATAAACAAGTCTTTTTGAAACTATAAGTTGAGTTAAATTCATAGCCTATATAATTACAAAGCAGCAAGGTTAAGATAAAGATCTTAATGCACTGAACTAGAAGAATTTAATTCAGCAGGTTTGGGCCAACATCCTGCAAAATAGTAAAATGTTACCTTGAAAATGTTGTCCAATAGCTGAAAAATTGGTCAAGAATCTTGACTAATGTCCAGAATAATATATTATGCTGAGGATACTTTACTGATAATAACTTTCTATAAAAATGTGGATATTTGCTTCACAAAGATTAGGAACTTCAAAAGTTTGTGGAAAAACAAAAAGTACAAGTTTATGCCGGTACAGAAAAGTGTGATATCTGTGCATAATTTTTCCACGATGTGTTTTTTTAGAATGATTTTATTTAACTTAATTAATTAATTAATTAAACCAGGGAGTGGGGAGAAAGAGAGAAAAAGTGAGAATGTAAGTAAACCACCAGGACTGGGACTCAAACCATGGATGGGCATATGGGAATCCAGCACCCTTAACTACTTCACCACCTGCTGGCCCCTCATGATATGTGTTTCTGTGAACTTTTTGAAGGCCCCTCATATTTAATTGAAAACAGAATATAACTATTAATAGAGCTTTGTAACAACACGATATAATAGATGTTGTGTTTTATTTTCCCTTTTTAAAAGAGTTTGCTTATTTCAAGAGGAAAAATATAAAGGAGAGAGAGGATCTTTGTCAGAATTTTGCCACACCACTATTCTCCCCCAAGTCTTTCAGCCAAATAGGTTGGTAGGCACCTATGGACAGCGCTGAGAACCCCCAGGCCTTCCCATTGGCTCCATTATCACTCAGTGGTACTCTACCACCTGTGCCACTACAGATGAGCCTTATTTTAAATATATAAGTACTTTTTGTTTATGGTAGACTGTAATGCCCACCCCTCCTCTTTCCTCCCTGTGGTTTTTCCTCCTCCATTTACATTAGAATGTGAACTGTTGTTCTTAATACATGAGTCTGCCAACACTACTCTGAATACTAATTTTTAAAAAGATATATGGATGGGATACATCAGGTTGGAGGGAACTGTACCATTTGTACAGACAAACACAGAATCATTGAGTAGAAGAGACACAGCTGCAATTAGGAAGACATCTTTCTTCCACTTCTGATAAACTTGTAGTTATATAATACTTGAGCAAATATAATAATCAAAATCATCTGCTGAATGCTCACAATATTATATGGTTCTTGCTTCTTTACATTATTTGTAATCTACCCTGCAGTCTATCCCTAATTGACATATGACACTGAGTCCAGAGAAACTTCAGTGCATTAGGGTAGGTCTATTTTAGTCATAAAGAACTCCAAGGTCATTTACTACTGCATTCTTCCCATCTTAAAATAGAGCAGATAATGAAGACATTCTGAAGGTCACTAAATAAATTCTGTACACACCTCTGGACTGATTTAAAAAATGTGTAATTTCCTCTAGCATGACAGAAGGACTATTTTCCTGCACCCTGTTTTCTATTTCAAGGGGTTTGGGAGGATAAATTCTCTGTCAGTAGAGATTTGTTTTCAACTTGAAAGGAAGTTACTATCTTTAGCAGATGTAACAGGTCACATTAAGTCTTAATACCAGGAAGAGTTAGAAAAGAAAAATTTTCTCCAAAAAAAAAAAAAAGAAATACAAAAATAATCTATAAGACATGATAGGATGATGATGATTAGAGACATAGGGTTATTTTATTTTTAGTTGAAATCTACAAACTGATGACTTGCCGTGAAACTAACCCTCTGCTCATCTCAGGGTATGTTGCAGGTCCTCCACCTGGGGCTGTGGTGCTGTGTCAAGCTCTGTGGGGATCAAGTGGGAGAGTTGGAAATTTAAGCTTGATGCATGAGAAAAAAGAGGAAGAGAATAATAGAAAGGCTGTTTCTATTGTGTTTTGTTTTTCATAAAGGCAGAGATTTTGGATTCAAGATGACCAATCTGCCTTTTGTGCAGGCCATCTTGTTCTCATCTTCCTGAAATGAAAGGACGTCCTCACATGTTCTTTTTCCTTTTACCCTGTCTCCACCACCAGAGCCTCAGAGGTGGACATATACAAAGCAAACAATAGCAATAGAAACATCTCCTGGGGAAGACGCTCCCTCACTTGTCTGTCTTATAGAAGCTAAATCTTATAGTTGCATAGTTTAGGACACCACATGTTTTATTAAAAAAAAAAAAAAAAAAAAAAAGTAAAAATTTAAATCTAAAGATTTATTGTTCTTGTGCATTGCTTGACCTGAGCATACATCTATTTCATCGTTAATTTCTCTCATTTGATTTCTCCCCACCTTTGGGCTGCAGCCCTGGCTCTTTTTCCCTTTCAAAGTCATCTGAGTTGCAATTAAATGAGCTCCCCTTTAGCAGTAAATGGGCTATAGAGGAATTTGGCAGAGTCTAGGTTGTCACAGATGACTCCATAGTCTGTGTGATTTTTTTTTTTTTTTGGAGAGGAGGAGGGATACACAGCAGCAATATGGAGATATGGAGATTGTTATTGCTTCCTACAATGAATTCCTGTCATGTTGAGCTAACCCAATGTACCAGATATTAAAGACTTCATTATGGCCAAGGACATACCAAGCTGAAATAGCACTGTGTCTATACTCATTTGAATAGACATCATCACTAAAAATCCTCCATAAAGACTGAAGGCTAAATCCCTGTTCTCACTTGAGTTACTACTGTATGTTATAATCTCTCGTGTGGCTTTTTTCAGTCTTAACAAGGCTGCTGTACTGATATCTGCCCACAAGTATAACTTCCAGGGGAGTTAGTTGTGCTGGAGTGTACAGATTTCACAAGAGGGAATTTCTTTTCTTTTTCTATTACTAATGCGGATCCTTAAAAAGAGCAGGCAGATAGATAAGAATCCATTACTTTTGACCAAGAACTATCAGGAAAAAAATATGGATAAGCGGAATAATTGTTAGCCAAGAATATTTTCCCTTTACTTGTAGAGGAGTCCAGATTCTTGCTTGACAGCGAATCTCATACTGGAGTTTGTATGCATGTTTCAACTTTAGGCACTGTGAAGGAAACTCCAAATAGACCCTCCAGTTTGCTCTGCTAGATTTCATCTATAAATTCATATGAAGGTTTCTTTTTTTCCTAATTTTTAGAGTTCACTTGATGCCCTCAGAACAGAACAAGTATTCGTCATCAACTTTGTTAAATAATAGCTTTTTTTCTTTCTTTCTTTCTTTTAGAAATCGAAAGTTCAGGCTTATTAGAAAGATGGCTCCAATGAATTTTCTTAGGATTAACTAGATAATATCATTTCTCTCATATTAGAAGTGCTACTTTATTACCAAATAATAATATCATCAGGCAGATAGAATGCATAGGAAGGCCAAGAATCACATTGCAGATATTTCCCATTAAAAATATCGCTATCTTCTGCCCTGAATTAGAAGTTGCCTTAAAGAATATAGTAGAATACAAATTTTAGTCTAAAATTGTTCAAATGTACTGTGGACTAAATTTCTTAGGGTTCTTTTGATAAGAAAGAATGAAAAAGAAACAAACGAGTTAAAATCATAGGTAGAAACATTCTTAGCTCTCAAGTCACATTTGGCCAGCAATTACATAGTGCTCATTATCTTAAAAATATACAATTTAGGCACCATAAAATACATTTTAGTATATCGTTATTGTTGTACTTTCATTTACACTTTTATGCATACTCATAATTAAATTGAAAAAATTCTTAGTAAGTTTCTTACATATGAGAAAGTTAGCATGAAGCAGGTTCACTGTGTACTTGTTTGAGTTTGGTAAGACCGAACACCCACACAGTGAATAAGTTACACAGAGTGGTTTATAGTGGCTTATAGTTATACAGCAAGAGACAAAACGAGCGTAGGATTCATTGCTAGCCAATCCTCTAAAGCTCACAACAGCTGCCAGAGGTGGAAGGCATCTCCTCTGTGTGTGCCCTCCTTGTACTGCAGGTGAAGGGACCCATAAAAACAGCCCCCCTGGGGTTATACCCATGGGCAATGTGACATTCTGGCTGAAGCACTGACGAAAATCCTATTTCTAGGGAAATAGTGAAACACAGACTGGGATGTCCAGCCAGTTCCTTCTTATTTCAGAGTATTGTATTTCCAGTACTCTATGCTTATACTTGAGGACAAGTAAGAAGTGAGGGAGAATTCTTTTGGTCCAAGGCCACTCAGGAAATTTCCTGCAGTTAACAAATCTGTTTTTCAAATAACCAGTGACAGATAGTTAGAATATAATCTTTTCTTCTGTGTCATATAAAATTTGTACTAAAAATAGAATTTGAGTCACTGGAACACTAATATTAAATCTAATTCAGTTAAGCTTAACAACTCATTACTTTTGATTCAAATACAAAGTTAAACTATGTATTTATAATGGAATTATTAATTTAGCAATTTTGGTTATGAATGTGTTCACAGTTCAATGAACTTATATATTTAAATCAATAAACTTTTTATTATCAAAACCTGGGGCCAGCTGGTGGAACAGTGGTTAAAGTGATTGGAACCCACATGGCCAACTATACAATTCAAGTCTTGAACCTGGAAAAACATTCCAGGAAATGTATGTGTGCATGTATAAAATCTTCAGAGGAGAATGGAGGAGAAGGGATTGAGGTATGGCCATTTTCCCTAAGGATACTTTCTCACTTTTCCTCTCTGGTGAGCTCACATGCCCTATAGCAAAACCTTAACCAAAATAACCCCAGAAACCCTTAACCATCCTTTCTCCTCTAGTCTCCTCTTGAGATTTTGAACATGCATACACAGGTGCCCAGCATAAATTTTAAGCTGCCAGGTCCAGGACTCAAACTGAGATTGACTACATGGGAGTCCAATGATCTAACTATTATGCCATCTGCTGGTCCCGTTACTCACTTATTAAAACTCTACCTTAGACTCTTATTTCAGACACTGGTTAGACTTTTTACTAGTTCTTTGACACTGGGCAAAATAATATTTCTCTAAACTATAGTTACTCTAGCTGTAAAATAAATATGATAATAATTCTTACCTCTAGAATTACAATGATGGATAAACTGTATAAGTCTTCTGAAGCAAATTTTATAGTGACTGGCAAACATCGGCAGTTCAGGGGAATCTGTTATTATTATTATGGCAATAAACTATTGTGTCCCTCAGTTTGAATAGCTTTTACACTCCACCTTATCTATTTGTATTTTCTCATCTAAGACTAGAGACAACCACTAACTCTTTTCATTGAAAGGAGGGGATTTATTTCTTCCATTTGAATTGGAGTTGAGTGTTGTGACATACTAGCAGAACATGACACAAATTATTCCACATGAATTTCTGGGTCACCTTTGAGGAACCTGAATATTTGAATGCTTGCTCTTGAATGGTTGAGACAGAATGTAAGAGAACCAACTACTCTAATGCCAACATGCTCTGTGAAAGTTAAAGCAGCCATGTGTAGAGTCCCATAAGGAAAAGAACAAAGACCATTAGCCAATATGCTATCTTAGACCTCAGCTGACAGTAAATACCAGCTTGCCAGGAGTTTTAGTCCATTGTGTTGCCACTAACAGAAACACTTGAATCTGGGTAATTAATAAAGAATAGAAGTTTCTTTAGTACATGGTCCTGGAGGGTCTGCATCTGGTGAGAGTCTTCTTGTTGAGAGATAAAATAGCAGAAGGCATCACAGTGGCAAGCAGGGGTGTGGAGCAGAACATGTGTCTCTGTGAATCTTCATAGAAAGCCACACATATCCAGTCATGGGGACTCCATGATTGATGCTAATCTCCTCCCACGGACCCTACTTCTCAACACCATTGTTGGTTTACATTTTTCTTCTCTTAATCCCTTCACTACCAAGTCTCAATAAATAAATTTGAGGGAACATATTCAAATCAAGTGATTAAGCTATTGGACTGTCATGAAGGTCATGATGCATTCTAGCATCGAAGAACATGGAAAAATACATCATGACTTTCTCAATGACCTAATATTATGAAGGTTGATTTTGCAGCCTCAGTGGATCTTTCCCAGATGAAGAGATAAAACAGCTTCCTTAAGCCCCTGTCTGTGGCTGATGTTGCTCTGGCGTGCTTTCTTACACAGTAGTCAATCACTTGAGCATTTGCCAACATGCTGAGGTTTATTCTGAAATTTCATGTCTTTAACAAAGCATTACCCGAATATTTCGGCACACACAGATGTTCCCTTCCACTATATCCCTATAGACTTTATGATTTACACCACTATTTTTGTTGTTTAATCACAAAAACATTATTTTAAAGATTTTCTTTGTGTAAGTTATTTCCCTTACATAAGTATGTGTGAGTACGTGTATGTACTCACATATGAAAAAAATAATGCACATATACAGTCATTTGTCACTTTACAACAGAGATATACTGAGAAATATATACACTGTCAGGTGATTTTGTCACTGTGAGAACAGTATAGAGTGTTCTTACACAAACCTAGAGAGCATAGATTATTATACACAATGACTATATGTTATAATCTGTAGGCTCCTTATGGGACCTTGAAAATATGTTATAATCTGTAGGCTCCTTATGGGACCACAACCATATATACAGTCTGTTGTTGACCAGAATGTTGTTGTGAAGTACATGAATATATACGTAACTGTCCTTTCTTTTATAATTCTGATAGTACTTAGCATATGATTTGATCACAGTACATGTTCAAATAATTATTGAATAATTAAGTAATTTTCTTTATTCTTCCTACTGGTCTTAGTAGTTTACTCTCAATCCCTTCCTGTTTTCTGTATTACATTGGCATTTCTACATTGCATGATTTTTAAAAAGATTTTAAAGCATTATTTATTTAATTGTACTTATTAGTAGTAATATTAATTTTTAAATTTGCTATAAGGCATGTGTGCTCACCAGAGAGACATGGCAAGAGAGAGAGAAAGCAAGCTGCCACGTTTGGGACTCAAATCACTGTCAGCTATGTGAGAGTTCAGCACCTTCACCACCATGCCTCCTGCTGGCTCCATGCATGATATTTTCAAAACATAAATATGCATAGGTCACCAACTCTTCTTTAAAACCTGTGAGTGCACTTTTGTTGGTGTTAGGCTACATGGAGAGCATTCTCCACCATCCTGTGAGGCTGACATGGTATGACACCTGCCTATTCCTGCAGCCTCATCATGGACTTAGCTCTGTTTCTGTATTCAGGCCACATGGGCTTCTGTCAGTTTTTCATACTGGCTATGCCTTCTCCCAGTTCAGCCCTGTGCGTGTATGGCATTCTCTTGAGTGAAGTGCTCTCTTCCATGGTCTGCGCCCTTTTTTTTTTTTTTCCATTTTTCACTTTCCCTGAACCTACTCAGTCTTAAAGGCACAAATGAAGTCCCTGTAAAGACTTTTATGATTCCTCCACTGGGAAAGAATTCCTTTTACCTGTGTCTGAACAATGATTTTTAGCTATGTATCTCATACACCATTTATGATTATAATTTTTTTCTACAAATACATTAGAATTGTAACAATACTGTAGTAAAAAACTGCCATTGGTGAAGCACAGTGGATTTCCAGTAAGGACAAGTTCACCCATCAGGTATTGGATCTACATGAGAAATTTTTAAAATTAATTATAATTTTATAAAGTCAGTCAGTCCACAATATTCGAAATTTTTGTCAGAGACTAATCTCTGAAACTATCTCTAGTCAACCAATTTTATCATTAAATTTCCATATTTTTATTATAAGATCCACATATGAGTAGCCTTTGTGTAACTCACCAGTTCGATGATCTTAGCTCATTGGCTTATACGTACAAATACAATAAATACCTGATAAAAGAATGCTTACAGCTGTCTCATATAAGGTCAGGTTTATATATTTATTCTAAATTAGATATTCAGCTTCTTTATTTAGAAAAATGATTCTATGGCCAGATAGGACCTTCCATGTGGGAAGGTCCTCGGTTCACTTCCTGGGACAACTATGCCTGTAATGCAGGGTCTGGGGATGAACTGTGGTGTGAGGGTGCTGTTGGGGGTGCCTCTCTGTTAATAAGTAAATATACATAAAAAAAATTAAAAAGCTATTTCATGCTCTTCCCAACATGTCTTCTCCAATCATGGTGCTATAAATTTAATTCCTTAAATGAACGTATTTTCTTCTTTCTTTTCTTGTCATCATTCTTCCCTTACTTTTTTTTAAGAGAGATATTTTGCTATAGGTGTGTGTGTTCATCAAAGAAACAGAGATAAAGAGAGAGACAGTGAGACAGAAAGTGAGAAATTACTCCCCCCCCCGGGGGGGGGGGGGA
>NW_006159814.1:3791087-3810657 GCF_000334495.1 Tupaia belangeri chinensis
GTGCGTGCATGCCCAAGATCCCGAGAGGAGAATGGAGGAGAAGGGATTGCGGCGTGGCCATCCCCTCTGGGGGGGATTTCTTGCTTTCTGTCTCTTTGTCTCTCTCTCTCTGTCTGGTGAGCGCACGCACCCTATAGCAAAAATCTCTCCAAAAAAATAAGAAAAAGAATTGAATACTTATGTGAGGTTGAAACAGATGTGTTAGTCACTCACTCATTGTGAGTCCATAGAAAAACAGGCAAAGGTGGATTAATCATGCTGCAGAGAATTTAATTTGTAAAAGTTATATTTTGGGAGATCTTGTATTCTGCGATTATCATTATTGAATGATATTTCAGTGTAATCTATAGTTCACAAAAACATGCACATGCCAGAGGCATAGCTTGTTTTGGTAAAGAGAGGGCTTTTTTTTTTTTTTCCCCCTATGTTCTCATTTACTGTGGATACTTTTCAGCACGGTGATCCACTTAAGTCCCCTAAAGCATCAATTAAAAATAATTCCTATGGCCTCTGTCCAAAACCAGGAAGTTTGCTTTTCCTTTCTCACATACATTAGCCAAAGTGAGCTCTGTGATCATTTAGGTTTTCATTTCTGCCTGTAAGGTGGGCAGAACAGCCTCGTTATCTGACATAAAGGAAAAAGGACACACTCATTTCCAAAACTTAAATGTAAACACAAACCCACAAAAATGGGCCACATTTTAATCAGTGTGACAATATGTAGACGGAATTCCTGTGGAGCAGCAAAAGAGACAGATTTTTTTTCCTCTGGCAACCTCCCAATAGCCTTTTAGACTTCCCACTGAGATGCCCTTTGTTACTCTTTGCTATCAAAAAAGCAACTGTGTGGCAAGCTCCTTGGAAAAGAGCGGGAGTAGACAATTTAGCCATCTTTGTGTTCATGTGCCTTTAATTGATCACTCTTTGTAGGTACAGTAATGGACACTGGGTACAGAAAGATGAGGGGAAACTGTTCCAGGCATAAAAGGCTCATAGAAATTTCAATGGATCATTAGCAAATTGAAGCAGGAGAGTGAAAACGTCATCTTAAAAAGCATCAACAGAATTCTTTCTCTCTCTCTCTCTTTTTTTTTTTTTTTTTTTTTTGAGAGGTTTTCGCTATAGGACATGTGCGCTCACCAGACAGACAGAGAGAGACAGAGAGACAGAAAGCAAGAAATCACCCCCCAGAGGGGATGGCCATGCTGCAATCCTTTCTCCTCCATTCTCCTCTCGGGATCTTGGGCACGCACGCACACGCGCCCGGCGTGAGTTTTAAGCCACCAGGTCCGGGATGGGAACCGCGGTCGACTATGTGGGAATCCAGCGACATAGCCATTACGCTAACTGCTGGTCCCAACAGAATTCTTTATAGGGAAGTAATAATCACAGAGGGGGAGTTAAACATACTTCTCACAGAAAGTAATAGAACAAATAGACAAAAACATATAAAGTTAGAACATACTTAAAGAACGTGATTAACAAAGTAGACCTAATCTGGCAGAGAGGTAGAATGCTACACCCAAAAAGTGCAGAACACATATTTATTTTAAATACACAGGACATTTTCTCAAATTAACCATGCAATGAGCCAATTTTCAACAAATTTCAAAGGACTGAAATCATACTAAGTATCTTCTCTTACCTCAGGGGAGTTAAGTTAGAAATCAGGATAAAAAAGATAACTAAAATATACTCTCAGTTTTGGAATTAAGCAATATTTAAATAATCCCAAATAAATCACAAGATAAATTAGATGCATTTGGACAGATTAACAATAAAGACACATAGATCAAATATTGTATAAGAGACATGGTTGTATTCAGAGTGAATTTATAGATTAAAAAAAGGCTGAAGATGAATCATCTAAGTACCCATTTTAAGAAGTTAGAAAAAGAGTGGCAAAATCAAACCAAAAAGATGTGGAAGTAAAAAAAAAAATTAAAGATACAAAATTAAAATGTACAATAAGGAAGATAAATATAGGCAAAAGTGTTTCTTTGAAAAGGTTGACCAAGTTGGTAAATCCCTAAAATATCTGATTGTGGGAAAAAAATGAGAGAAACTATAAGTAACCAGTTGCAGGGTTGAAAAATTTACATAATTATAGGTTTTACAAATATTAAGTTAACACTATACCATTAACTTTAGGCCAATATATTTGTCAATTTGAATAAAAAGAGACAACATTCTTTTTTTAAAAAACCATATTTAGGACAGTAAGAAACAAAACTATAAATATTCCTTTATCTACTCCAGTAATTTGAATTTCAAATTAAAATCATTCCCACAAAAGCACAGATGGCTTCATTGATGAGTTCTTGCAAACATTTTAGAATGAAATAGTGCCAATCTTACAAAAATACTCACAGAAAATAGAAAAAGAGGGAACACTTTCCAACCTACTACAATCAATTTAATGATATCAATGGAGTTCAGTTCCTAAACTGATCATTGAAAAGAATCTTTTGACCATTTAAATTGTTGTAGAAAAAACATTTATTAAACTGTAAACTCTATTAATTCTTAGTTAACTGGGAATGGAATAGGACTATTCATTTAATTTGGTTAACATGTCAACAAAGCTTACACCAAAGATGTTTTGTAAAGAAATGTTGATAGCTTTGCCTCTGACTTTGTCAACAAGACAAAAAAAGATCACTAGTGCAACACATTCCATATTGAATCAAACTGACCCGACTAGTAAGAGGCCCACACAAGTGATATAAGGTTAAAGAAATATTTTCTGACCACGTGATTTTTAATGGAGCCACTTCAAAGGAATTTGAAAACTGTTTGAATGTAGCAAAATCACTGTATACACCAATATACAGAAACTATATTCTTGTATAAAACAATTAACAAGATAGTGAAACTTAGAAATGATACCATTTATTTGCTCAACTATGCTGGTGCAGGTGGTAGGGCACCGCTGGAGCCACAAGGGAGGCCTTGATTAAGATCCCGTGTTAGGGGGTGGCAGTTGGTATAGTGGTTACGTCGCTGAACTCCCACGTGGCTAACCGCGGTTTGAGTCCTAGACCCAGTGGCTCGAAACACTCCAGGTCTATGCGTGCATTGCCCAAGATCCCGGGAGGAGAATGAAGAAGAAGGGATTGTGGAGTGACTGTTGTCCCTGGAGGGTGATTTCTCACTTTCCCTCTTACTGTGTCTGTCTTTCTCTTTCTCCAGTGAGTCCAGTGAGGGCTGGCCCTATAGCAAAATCCTAAGAGGGAAAAAAAAAAAAAGATCCTTAGTTGATCTGTACATGCACACACACACACACAAATCCATGCGTGAGCCTTGCTGGTTAGGAGACTAGAGAAAAGATTGCTACTTGGTGGAACCCTGTCGAGAGTACCCCTCTATCTCTCTCTATCTCTTTGTCATTAAAGAAGAAAATTTTAAAAGCATATGATCTACAATGACACAGAACAATACTATAACAATATACTGAGTACCTAGGACTGAAAGGTATGACAGACTCTATCCATAAAACTACAAAACATTATTGAGAGAAATTATTAAAGACCTAAAGAAGTGATGACTACCGTGCTTCTGATCAGAAGACCCAGCATTCTAAAGCGCTAGTCTGTTCTCTTTTATTTGATCTATAGTTAAATGGAACCACTGATTCCCACCAAGAGATTTTGGGTGGAAAATTCCAGCTATTACTAAAATAAACAGAAAGTGCAGGGGCCAGCAAATGGCATGGTAGTTAGGACTCCCACATGGCTGACCACAGTATGAGTCTCAAACCTGGTGGCTTTCTTTCTCTTTCTTTCTTGCTCTCACTCTCACTCTGGCCAAATTAAAGTAAATAAATAAAGTTAAATAAAATAGTTCTTAAAAATATAGGGAAAGTACAAAGATACAAGCATAAATTACTTTTAAAAACAACAAAATTGGATTTATAACTCAGATACTAGTGTATATTGTAAAGCTACACTAATAAAGTTAGAGTGCAACTGATTCAACTACAGAAAAAAGACCAGTAAGTCAGAACATGAAGTGAAGAAACAAACTCAAACATGTAGGCACACTTGATTTCTGAAATGTTAGCTCTGCAGAGCATTTGGTAAAGGAGAGGAAAGATTGGATAGCTGTAAGGAACAAGGAGTCTTCATCAATTTATTATACCACATACTAGGGAAAAAAAGGAGTAAAATAAAGTAGATATGGATCAAAATATGTAAATTTTTTTGAGAAATTCCATAGGTAAATATTTTCATTATCTTGGGAAGATGTAGATTTATTAGATATCCTAATATCATTAGGGAGCATCAACCATAAAGGAAAAGATTTTTAAAATGGAATATATTAAAATTAAACAATTTAGTTACAAAATATCACAGCAGTGAAAAATCAACCTCCAGGCCAGAGAAGTTATTTTCAACACATTTACTCAGTAAATATATGAATACTATAAAAGTACTCCCTCCAACAAAAAAGAAATTTTCCAAATAGAAAAATGTGAAAAGGACTTAAACAGGCACTCTCCAAAAAAAAAAATATTGTGTGTGTGTGTGTGTGTGTGTGTGTGTATCCATTTGGCCAATAAGTATGAAAATGTGCTAAAAAATCAACATTGTGAATTAAAATCACAGTCAAATAACATAATTCACTTAGGTATTTAAAAATTAAGTCTGACAAAATCCATTTTGGACAATAATGTAGAGTTAGAATTCTTATATAATGTTGGTAGGAATCAAAATTGCTATAATCTCTTCGGGGACTTTTTGGCAGTTGTTATTAAAGCTAAACATACGCAAAGCCTATGTGCCAGCAATTCTACCACTAGGTAAAAGCTCTCCCCACTCCTAAATAAGTATATACAAAGTAAAGTAAGTGTGTGTGTGTGTTTATAACTTTTTGTACTACCATTATTTGTGATAGGTAGATCTCTAGCCAACTAATATAGAGTAGAAAAGTAATTTTTAAAAATATATTTATACAATGGAATACTCTACAGAAATGAAAATGGACATATTACCATTACATGTTACATGAAATCATACAAACACCCCTGACCTAAAAAATTATGAAGAATCTGTTTAACATTACATATAATTAAATTTTAAAGATATTAATTATAATGATGTGGTTTAGGAAACTGTAGCTTAAACAATAAATGAATATGTTATTTAAAGATTTTGTGGGGTTAGTTGGTGGCATGGAGGTTAAGGCACTGGATTCTACTTGACTGGCTATGCAGTTTGAGTCCCAGACCTGGAGGCTTGAAGATCATGCTGGGTATGCCTGCATGTGTCCAAAACCCCAAGAGAAGATTAGAGGAAAAGGGATTGTGGCATGGCCATGTCCCCTGGTGGTGACTGCTCGCTTTCTGTCTCTCTGATAAGCACATGTGTACTATGAAAAAAAAAAATAGTAATTGTGATCTATAAAATTACCAACTTTAATAGATATTCTCAGGATATTTTATAAAAATATTCAAAGTTCAATAAAAGCTTACTAACGCTACATCATTAACATATGTATTTAAATTTTTGCATTCATATTATATTTTGCTCTATTAAGGTTTGTTTATTGATTGATTGATTGATGGCTTAAATTCTATGCTCTGGTCTTGACATTGCCAATATCGGCCTAATTTTGTTTTTTTTTAATTTTTCTTTTCTTTTTTTTTTGGAGAGGTTTTTCGCTATAGGGCACATGCTCTCGCCAGGCAGACAGAGAGAGACAGAGAGACAGAAAGCGAAAAAATCACCCACTGGGGGGATGGCCACACCACAATCCCTTCTCCTCCATTCTCCTCTCGGGATCTTGGGCACGCACGCAATGTGCCCGGCATGAGTTTTAAGCCACCGGGTCCAGGACGCAAACCGCTGTAGACTACGTGGGAGTCCAGTGACATAGCCATTATGCTAACTACTGATCCCTTTCTTGATCTTTCTATTATTAAAAAAAAAATAATAGCATTTCTTTCTTCCTTCTTCCCTATTTTGCCAGAGAGCACAGCACATACACTTATCAGGGACAGGGAAACAGAGGGAAGAGAAAGAGAATGCATCCCCTCCGGGCCATGGTCATGCTACAATCCCTTCTCAATTTTTTCATCCTGTCAGGATTTTGGGCACACCCATGTCTGGAGTGTTTCCTAAACCACCACTGGGACTTGAACCACACTCGAACCACATGGACATACGTAATCTAGTTCCCTTAACCACCATGTGACAGCTCTTACATTTGTTTCTGTATGAGAGAGATAGTGAGAGATAAAGATAAGTCCCAGAAAGGTCTCACACCATGATTCCCTGGTTATGTCCCAGGCCCCCTTGACTCCTAGCCAGAGTCATAGGCATGCACAAGATGTGATCCAGTATCACTTAAACATATGCATTATTGAGGTGGCACCCAGCCAGGTCATCTCTAATTTTATTTTAGTCTTTTTATTTTGTTTGCTATAATTATTGAGTCACTCTGAATTCAGACTAAAATTATTTTGGGGGAAATTATTTATTTAGTTTTATTTATTATTATTGTTTTTCAATTTGCTATAGGATACATGTGCTCACCAGAGAGAGAGAGACAAATAGAGAGAGAGAGAGAGAGAGAAAGTATACATTCCCTTCTCCTTCATTCTCCTTTGAGGATATTGGGCATGCACATATATGCACCTGGCATGTTTTTCTTTTATTTATTTATTTATTTATTTATTTATTTATTTATTTTCATTTCATTTTTTTCCATACATTCAATCACATTATTATTTGTCTTACAAAATGGATATTTCAACAGGTGAAGATTTCTCCCTAGCACTGTTGATAAAACTATGAAATATCTTCAAAAGATAATACCACACCTCTTTGTGCCATTATTGCTTTGCCTCTCTGTCCCTCCCCCAAATGTTCTTCCTCAGACTTTCCTCTTTCACGTACACTATATCTGGTATTTACATCTATATACTGCGTTTCTATATCCTTTAGACAATTAGTTTCAATCATAGAGTGCAGACACTTGGTATATATTAAGTGGGGACATACAATGCCTTTCCTTCATAGCATGGCTTGCTTCACTCAGCGTAAGTCTTCCATATTCATCCACTTCCTCCTGGCATGATTTTCAAGTCACCGGGTCCAGGACTCAAACTACACAGTCAGCTATGTGAAATTCAGCTGCCTTAATTTCCATGCTATCTGTTGTACCCATGTAGTGTTTTTTTTTCCCCTTTAATCCTGTCAGTCACTTGCATGCCTTTCTATATTTTTTTTGTAGCATTGATTATGTTTTGGATAGTTTTATCTTCTGCATGATTTGGAAGACATAGAGATTATTTTCTTACCACCAGTACCTATTATAAATTTTTTTGTAGTTACTCTTAACATTTTTCAAAATTAAAGTTGTATAAAATTTTAAATATTATCTTATAATGGTAATTTATGAAAAAATAATTTAGTTCTTTCTATTCCCAGCTTTTTTCCTCTTATTTTTGTATTGCCATAAATTTAATATGCTAGGAAGAGTCAGTGATTCAAATAATAGTATTAAACCTACTGCGTTTTGTTCCTCTTTCATTGTACTTTTTTTTTTTTTTTTTTTTGGGGGCCTGCCTCTCACAAACCGCCTTGAGGGCAAAAATAAATAAATAAATAAATAAATAAATAAATAAATAAATAAGACAGAATTCATGAGATTAAAGGAATTCAGAAAGAGTGATAGGCCCATTGAGATGGAATCATCTGATAGCCGTAGATTTATTTGTGATGTGTTAATGGCTCATCTATAAAGGAAAAAATTTTTGAGAGGTTTTTGCTATAGGGTGCATGCGCTCACCAGACAGACTGAGAGAGACAGAGAGATAGAAAGCAAGAAATCACCCCCGGAGGGATGGCCATGCCACAATCCCTTCTCCTCCATTCTCCTCTCAGGATCTTGGGCACACACGCACACACGCCTGGCGTGAATTTAAGCCACCAGGTCCAGGACTCGAACTGCGGTTGACTACGTGGGAGTCCAGCGACATAGCCATTACGCTAACTGCTGGTCCCTTGAAATGGTTTTGATGCTTATATCCAGTTGTTTTCTAACATCACTATGCATGAGTTTAACTTTTGATTTTCATTGTTCTCTGTGCTAGTGAGGCAGTTTTCAAAGCATTGTCAACTGTGCCCTACCACTAATTTAGTCTTCATTTAGAAACTCCCAATATTAAAAACTACACTTTATTTCTACAAAATGCATGTGCATACCTTGGTTACACTAATGTGGAAATTATGCTTTAGTTTGTTATTCTGAAAACATGGTAATTTGTACCTTAAGGATAGTCATTGAAGATTTTCTTCATTTGAAGATCTTCAATAAACAACACCTACTGGTGTTTATTGAACACATAGTCCATAAACAGCACATAGTCCTTAGGGGAGTGCAGGAATATCTAGAATTGAGATCACTCTTGGTTTTGTGTGAGAGTTTCCCAGAAAGATAGTGACTTGGTTATTCATGCATACCTTTCCATCAATTTAACCTACAGTGGGAGTCATTCACTCAGCAAAATTACTTTTGAAAACTGTAATACTTAAGAAAATGGGCTTCTATTAAATGCTGACATATATGTATGCCATGAGTTTAAGGAATTTGTAACTATCTGTGAGTTTTACAGAACCATTTACTTTCAGTGATTGCAAACAAACTATGAAACATTTTAAAGGCTTCACACAGAATGAAGATTTTATAAATTGCTAATCAACTCCCCCAACACACACACATGAAGAAAAAGTGGTATTATAGACCGAATGTTTACGTCCATTCAAAATTTGTGTGCTGGGCTCTAATCCCATACGTGATGGTATTTGAAGACCAGGCCTTTGGGAGTTAAGGGATGAAAGTGAATCTCCTATGGATGGCATTAGTGTCCCTATAAAATCGATCCCAGAGAGCTTGCTCTCCCTTCTGCTATGTGAAGACACAGTAAAAAGATGAAACAGATGTCAGGTGCTCACCACAAATCAAATATAATGACTCCTTGATCTTAGACTTCTCAGCATCCAGAACTGTGAGAAATAGTTTTGCAGTTTATAAAACCACCCAGTTTATGGTATTTTGTTATAGAGCCTAAATGGACTGAAAAGAATGCCATAGAATTTGTCCCTAAATTTAGCTGAAGTGAAAAATCATGGCCCCTTGGCCCTGGAGGGTATTCAGGGTGGCTGTAACACATTGGCCAGGCCTATTATTGATGATTGAATCACCCCAAATTTCTCCTCTGTGGATCAATGTGAAGTTTCTGCAATTGGTAATATACGCTGCTATCACTGGATATTTGCCATTGCCCAAGTGAGAAGGTCTCTAGAGAAACTAAAAGAGAAAACTAACTGGATATGTAAGGTAGACCTTGATTGTTTTTTGAACATTCTTAGCTATCTGAAACTAGTGCCTGATGGGGCCTGGCTAGTCAATACTGCAGGCTGGCCACATTTTGCTCTCTGGAACACTATTTATAGTAGCTTAATGAAATGTTTCATGAAACAAATCGAATAGATATAATCCTAGCCTTTGTCTAGTCAGATTAATCAGAGTGGTCAAGAGTGTAGCATATGGAAAAATTTACTAGAAGCCATGCATGTAGAAATGAGAAGCCAAACTGTCGGGAGACAGTTCTCCCTGGATTTCTCAAATGCGTGTACATTTAGGTATCAAAGACCAGTTTGCCCCAGACTATGTTTATAAGAATGTTTATGTATTCAGGAAAGAATCACAACATAGAGATAATTTATCGTCCAGGGAATAACGACATAGATGTCTTCCACCCCAGAGGAAGATCCAGAGTAGTGAAGACAGGGTTGTCTCTCCCCTCAACAAGCCATATTTACTTGCATTACATGAAAATAAAGGCAAGTCATTCTGGAGAGGATGGGCGTAACAGAGCAGGGCTGCCTGATCTCAGGATTTCTCTTCTATATTTCATTCCCTGTAGGATCAATACTTTGATTGTATCATATCACCTTGTAGAATTAGGGCTCAGGGAAATAGCACAAGATATCACTTTGTCTACTATAGTACTGCAACAAACTTCCATTTGTCTATAAACCACAAGCCTTGGATTTTCTGCTTATCAAACGATGACAAGCTAACATACTAGCTTTCAAGTAATGTAAAATCTTACACTCTTGCAGTTCTTTGAAATTTTTTTTATTACCAAATGTCCCCAATGCTTTCCATCAATAATCTTTTGGCCCATTTTGGCTGATACTAATACTGTATAATCAATGCTTCCTCTTCAACATACTATTTACATGGTATATATTTTTTTCAATCTATAGTGATCTAAAATATGTTATACAATACTTCACAGTCTACTCACTTGTTATTGTACCTCTTCACATAAAATAAAGAAAGCTTGCAGCATATCGGTTACTTACTGCTCCCATCTATTATACTGTCCTTAGCACATGTATCATTTATTCATATTTGAGCTCCATAAAGCAGTCTATGATATTTGCTTCAACATTTCTGGGATTTAAATTACATGTATGTTAGACAACCTGTCACACAGTTTTCCTAATCTCTGTTAATTTAATTTTTTTTTTTGCTCTGTGTTCTTCAGATTGAATAATTTCCACAATACTGTTTTCAAATTCACTGCATCTTTTTTTGTCCTCTATTCTGCTTAAGCTTTTCTATCCAATTTTGTGTGTTTTGTGTGTAGGTGTGTCTGTTTGAAAAAACCTGCTTTTATTGTTCCTTCTTTGTCATATCATCTTCAAAGAGAGCAAGATGGAGGGCACTGAAATCCTAAATGAGAAAAAAAAAAAAAAAAAAGAAGCCCCTAAAGAGATTAAAATGAAACTATGGAGGAGAAAAATATGCCTGAGGGTGGAGACAGCAGGGAGAGGTCAAAAGAAACAGAAAATGTGGACAATGAGTACTTTATGGAAATAAAATGAATTGCTTTTGTCTGTCATTCAGATTTTTTTACTGTGGTTGTTAAGGCTGAGATATAAGTCTGGAAAACCAGACTTTAGTAACTCTCCTGTGGTTCTGGGAAGTTGTCAGAGAAGAACTAGTTTTTCAGGGGTTGGTCTGAAGGGATTTTTGTGCTCAACTCATTTAGAGCAAGGACTGTTATCTCTGACAAAGAGTTTTGCAACACACCCTAATGAATATGCATCCTTTATGGATCTGTAGATGGACAAAAGACACTAATGCAGCTGATGGAATTTCAGGCTAGTTGGGAAACTATAAATGCCCAGCTTTGAAGAACTAAAACATCCTTATATTTATATTACATACATTACTGTGGATAAGATAAGATACGAGGTGGTAATTATGAGGAGGCAAACAAGTCATTCAAAGTGAGATGACCCAGGAATGATAATTTTAACTATATAATTAGTTTATAATATGTATATTCTCTGATCTTTAACAATCATAGGTAATTAATGTGAGGGAGGAGTCATATAATTCAGACATTCTGAAGTGTTAGGAAAAGAATTTTCACCCGCCTGCCCAAATACCACTAAACATATTACAGGTAACATACAAAGAATACTCAAGAGGCAGTGTTTCATAGAAAAACTATCATTATTTAGAAACTTACTATACATATATAACCATCTTCCATTCTTTATTGTGAATGTGGCAAGAAAAATGAAAAAGGCTGAATTTAGAAATAGAATCAAATCTTTCTGCAACACTCTTAAAAATGAGCAAATTACTTCTGTTATCACTGTTTCCCTAATTTTAAAAATGAGGTAACAAATATTTCTCACAAACTTCTTCTGATGACCAAGCTAGCGTGGTACCTGACATATAGCATCTGATTTCTATCATGAGATCACACATCTAATAGAATGCAATCCAAATTTAGCATTATGCAATGAATGAATTTGGAGTTGATCTGATATCATTAATCAGGAGGAAATGTGGCCAATTCTGTAAGTTTCTATATATAATATTCATGTTATTTGCTCACTTTATTAAATTCCAGTTGGGTTTTTACTTTTCTCTCATAAGTATCTTATACTTCATTTGATGAAACTGCTTTTATACCAAGTTAATCCTCCATTGGGATTTTCATTCTCCTCATGAACAAACTCTGTCAAGTTTCTAATCTTCCCTTAACTGAAGTGAATAAGCTAGTCCTTGTTCAATTCCAAAGCTCTCTCAGAGAATTGTTTTCTCTCACATTTCGACCTCTTTCTGATGGAGAAGATGGGAGTGCTGTGCAAAAGAATAAATGAATTACTTAATTTGTTAGAGCAAAGATCCATGCATGTAGTTCCTAAGGAAATAAAAGATGTTTTCCTCTGCCCCCACAGGTTAAGATTCTTAGAAATGTTCTTTTCTTTGGATGTGTTTTTCTAAATAAAAATGTAATGTATTTTACTTTGGGAAAGGAGTATAATTCTGATCAGATTTTTCCCCAAAACATGGTTTCTAGGATGAGCCTGTGAAATTATGTTTAACCATTACCATTACCAACTTAATCTCTTTTAAATTAGTTTTATGTTCAGGAGGAGAATAAATATCTAATGCTTGCTTGGATATTTTTACTATGCTTATTATCATGTCTTACCATGGCAAATAAGTCGAAAGATTTCTCACTTGCCTTAGACCAGAATAATGCTGTTGGTTCTCTGATCTCCCGCTAATATGAGTCTAAAATTTTTCAGATTTAGTCACATTTATAACTCAAATCTCTCTTGTGTGGAGTTTCATGGGAAATCTAAAAAAAATGAGCAATGTTTTTCCAAAACAAAGAATCTTAAATTGGATTCAATAAACAAATTTATCTTTAACAGCATTGACCTGGCTAACTTTTAATCTTATTTCCAATCTCTGCTTAGATGGTATTTCTTCTGGAATCTTTTTCTGACCTCCTATTGCTAATTCTAGTGCTCTTCCTAGGTGCCCCTGGGATCCTTAGGTTTCCATTTTCATAATGCTTTCCCCATTGTATTGCAATAATTTATTGTTCTCTTTATCACTGGAAGTTTAACTATGAGAAGAGTAATTGCATCTGTCTTCTTTACCATGCTTTTCACATTATAAACATTAATAGGGATATCACAGGTATTCGATAAATATTTGTTAAATAAATCAGTAAATCTACTATGTTCAATGCCAGTGGTGATGTTTTTCTAAAGATCCTTCAGAAATAATAAAATTTTTAAAAAATGAAAGAAAATGAAAGAAATAATGAGATCAACAGAGATCTGAAATGAGTCAGGAATATTTTGGAAACATGGGTCCTGAGTTCATGGTTTTCCTGCATTTTTTTCTTTGATTCTGAGTTGAGACACCCACTGACTTAGTCAGTCCGATGTGTCAAAATAATCACTTTTGTGTGGACTCTTCAAAATTAGATTTATATATTTTATAATTATGATATTATGAAAAATAATCCTGATATTGGTCAAACAAATCAGTTAAGAGTGAAACACAGATGTGGTTAGAAGAAATGTATTACTGAGACCCCCCCAAAACACTCAGCTAAGAAGCCATTTTTAAGTCTGAGGTGTGTCCTGGTGCATTCCAAAACCAAGGCGACTAAAGTTATGCTCTAAACCTCATCCTAGACTCCTGAAACACTCAGACAAGGTAAGGTGGCCTCTGTCCTCTCTCTGTCTCTCTAAATTTTTTATTACTTATTTTTTTAAAAATTTTTAAACCACTTCTCACTTTGGGCCATTTCCTTCTCTTGCTAATTTCAGAAGCCATTTTAAATCTGAGGTGTGTCCTGGTGTGTTCACATAGCATGCTAGCATGCTGTGTAGTTTTCAATTTTTACCTTAAAATTTTTTTGGTTGTTTTTGTCTAGTTTTTTTTCCTCATTTTTTCCTTTTGCTTTTTTCCCCCTTAACCTTACTTTCCTACTCTGCTCTTCAGTCTCCACACACTGGCCTAGGTGCACAGTAGCCAAGTATCTGAATATTTTTAGAATCATTGAAATCCACAACACTTATTGAACCTCCTGCTTTAAGGAAGAAACTTCTTTTTATAAATCTGAACTCATATCTCTTTCTGTGGATACCCACATTGTAAAACATAGTAGAGGAGAGATTTTGTCACAGAATGACCAGAAACCACCAGAGAGGCACAAGAAACATGAAAAAACAAGAAAATATCTCTTCCCTAAGTGAAAAGAACAATCCTTCATCATCCACAGACAGTACAGTAGAACACATGGAAATGTCTGATAGAGAATTCAGAATATTCATAGTGACAAAACTAAATAAGGTATAAGAGCTGAGAGACACTGAACTCCAGAAAATACAGGAGAAAAGAGTTCTAGGAAGTGAAGTTCTTGCACCATCTGAAAGAGGAAATACAAACCATCAAAAAGAATCAAATGGAACTGTTAGAGATGAAGGCTGCAATACAGGAAATTAAAACCTCCCTCAAAAGAAGTAAAAGCAGATTAGTCCATACAAAAGATCAAATCTTGGATGTTGAATGCAAAACCTCTGACCTAGAGAAAAACAACCAAGGAAACTGAGAAAATAACCCCCCAAAATGAGAATACTATCCGAGACATACTAGATACCATTAAGTCCCTGGTATCCCAGAAAGTGAAGAAACTAGAGCATTGATAATCTATTCCACTAAATCCTGGAAGAAAACTTTTCAAATCTAGAGAGGCATTAAAATATCCAGACCGAAGAAGGTCCCCTAATAGAACCAACCCAAGAAGATCTTCTCCAAGGCACATCATAGCCAGATTGGCCAAAACCACAGACAAAGACAAGATACTAAATTTGGCAAGAGAGAAAACATCAAGTTACTTTCAAAGATTGTCCCATCAGGCTAACATCAGACCTCTCAATGGAAACAATGCAAACAAGGAAAAGGAAAAAGTGGAAAATATATTCAAAATGTTAAGTGAAAAACTGTTTCAACCCAAAATACTATACCCGGCAAGATTATCCTTCTTATGGGAAAAAAAGACAAAAACATTTTCAGATAAAGAAAACCTGAAAGAATTTACCAACACCAGACCAGCTCTTCAAGAAGTTCTGAAAGGAATGCTTTCCCAGGCAAACTAAAGACACACAGACAGAAATGAGGGAAGAAAAAAAACCAAGAAAATTACCAACTTAATGCTAAGGTCAAAAAATATCAATAATAACGTTGAATGTTAACTTCCAGTATTTAAACGGAAAGATTGGTCCACAGTTAATGCTGCAAATTCAACAGCAGAAAGATTAACCACATAAGGCTGGTAGAATAGAATTTTATGACTTTTGAGTAAAACATTACTTTTTTTTTTTAAGATTCTCAAGTGGTCCTTTTATTAACAAATACAAATTCGAAATGTTTGTGATAAAATATATAAATATTGAACAAAAATGTGTAAACAATAGTTCTACAACTGGGAAGATATCTCAGTTTTATTAATTTTGGTGATGCCTTCCCAACCATGTCTAATCTTCAATATCTTCTTCCTCAAGCATGGCAAGTATAGTATGGCTTTACATATTAGGACAACATTGGGAAGGAAAACAGCTATCATAAAAGTTGGAGGTGTATACCATATGAATTGCTTTATATCTATCCATTTGTTCCTGGCAAAAATCAATGTGTGGATTGTGCCTAGTAGAAGGGAAACGATTCCTAATTTGCTCTGAATATAGTGAAATTTTCTCCATGCCAGAGTTGCTCACAGATGGAATAGATGTCACAGCCAGCAATGCCAGTGCTGCAAGTCCCATAATTCCCAGAGACACATAAATCTCCATTTTCCAAACATCATGTTCAATCCAGGCATCTTCTTTATTTTGTTGTACCTGTTGGTATGCCCACTTTAGTAATTTATATCTGTAGGATCGTCTCATTGGATAAGACAGACTATAAATTGCATGCAGTAGAGCAAAATAGAATCAGAGAAGCCCAAATTGCTTTCTTGTTATCATCTACCTATCCAACCAATGTGGAAATTTCTTATACTTCATTCTATTATGAAGTTGTACAACTGCTGCTATAATGTCTGGCAAATAAACCAATGCCAAGAGGGTGATGGAAACCACTGGCAAGACTTTGTTGATGACCAGGATTGGAATCCTATAAAAATATTGTTGATGAGAAGTTCCTAAAGGGTAAATTATTTCTCTCAAAAGAGTAAAGAAAAGTGAGAGATGATACAATAGCAGTTATTTTCATTGGCAAGCGCTATTTTGAAAAAAGTTTCTGTTTGTGCTTAAGTTTTGAGGGGCAATCAAATTCATTGACATGGACTGGTGCAAATTCAAAACCATAGGTCTTTTCAGCATGCTCATCTCTCTTGTGTCATTAGTCAAATAATCTTCTTCGAGACTTCTCCTAGGCTTCATTTTCCAAAGTTCTTCTTGGTTTGTGATGTCTTTTCTGCTCTTCATTGATTCTATAAAGGAGTATGGCTTCAGCTACCTCAAAACAGAATCTTTTTCTTAACAGTCTTCACAGATCCTCACCAGACTTGACGTAATACCGCTCCTCGTTGTGACTTCAGAATTTTGCTTTCTTTTGAGCTGTTGATAGATTTAGCAATTTGTTAAAATATTTTTTCTTCTTGTTTATTTCTTTAAGTGGAAACATAAACTTTTCTCCCTTCTGGAATTGAAAATATTTGGGAGTATTCTTATTTTGTGGCAGTGTGGTTATTTGCATAATTTCAATAATACCTGTTGCCTTGAATCAGAAATTGGAAATACAGGGCTTTGACTGGAATGTCATATCTGAAAATTAAACCAGAAAACTATGGAACTAAGATGGATCTCAAGTAAGCCAACAGAAGCTCTTGGAAGGATGGCCTGACACCATAAACTGTTCTGCCTGGCAGAGAGGATTAGAGATGCTACGTGAAAGAATCCATAGCAGAGAATAACCTGGACTTTTCCAGCCCAGCATTATAATCAGTAAAGATTGCAGAAGAGCAGCCACAACCAGAGGATTATTTTGAGGAAGACTTTGAAGAAAGAAAAAGAGACTGATCTTTGCTAGCAAATGGTATATCACAGAATACTTGGTAGGAAGGGCTGAATTGAGAAGGTTTATGTGTGACTAGTGCTGACATTTGCTTTTCAACAATTTGGTAGTTGACATGTAAATATTTCCTCAAAAATATTTAAAACCATACTGTCCCTTTTGTTATAGAGACACAAACAAAATTATATAAAATTATAAGAAATATTTTGAACATTATCTTTAAAATTCAGTATTTTGAAATTTTCTTTAAAATTAAGTTTTTTAAAATTTTGAAAATTGTTTATTATCTGTTAAGAACTATGGAGCATGAGCAAAAATTTTTGATATGTAAAGTAAATGTTTGTGGAAAAATGGAAAAATAAATAAATGATAAAAAAAGAAAAAAGTGTATTACTGATTATCTAGTTTTGCCCATAACTCTACTGTGTTCTGAGGGCAGAGTGCCTGAGAAAGAATGGCTACTTTAATAGAGATAGTGCATTAGTATATGTCCCATTGCAAGAAGTGCTGGTACTGAATTACATAGGGAAAAAAATCCAGCTACATACAAAGAACTGTGGGGTACTTGGGTAGAAGCCCTGCTTTGAGGAGATTTTTACTGCTAGTTTTGCCCATAACTCTACTGTGTTCTGAGGGCAGAGTGCCTGAGAAAGAATGGCTACTTTAATAGAGATAGTGCATTAGTATATGTCCCATTGCAAGAAGTGCTGGTACTGAATTACATAGGGAAAAAAATCCAGCTACATACAAAGAACTGTGGGGTACTTGGGTAGAAGCCCTGCTTTGAGGAGATTTTTACTGCCATCTTAAACCGACTTTCTAAAGCCTTTTATTTTATTTATTTTTAAAAATAATTTGCTAGAGGGTATGTATGTTTGTTGTAGGCAGGAGATGTTGGCAGGGGTAAGGGCTGGGAGGGGAGAGAGTGAGAAAGCACCCCCCCCGGAGGGGGTGATCATGCTGCAATCCCTTCTCCTCCATTCCTTCTTTTTAGGATTTTGGACATGCATGCACATGTCCCCAGCATGTTTCTCACGCTGCTGAATCTGGGACTCAAACCATTCATTTGGCCATGTGAAGTCCAGCCATCTTAATCACCATACAACTAGCTGGCCAAATTGTTGGAATGATTCTGTGGCCTAATAGATAAGGAAGCCTGATCCCGCATGGCCAGCATCACAGTTGGAATCTCAGATCCAGCAGTGTGAACCAAAGGCTGGGCATGTGTGCGTGAGTACCCAAAAATCATGAGGAGTAGAGAAATGGAAGAGAAGGGATTATGTTGTGAACATAGCCCATCAGGAGTGCTCTCCTCTCCTGTTAAGTAATACACCCTCAGGAAAAACTAACAAACAAATACACATTTTTTTTTTTTTTAGAATTTTGAGAACCAGTCATTAAATACAATCATTATTGGGGCCAGCAGATGATGTAGTGGTTATGTCACTGGACTCCCACATGAGTGGCCATGGTTTGAGTCCTGGACCCTGTGGCTTGAAAATCATGCCAGGCGTGTGTGTGTGTGCATGTGTGCCCAAGATCCCAGGAGGAGAGAAGAGGAGGAGGGATTGTGGCATTGCCATCCCTCTGGGGGGGGCATTTTTCGCTTTCCCTCGCACTATCTCTGTCTCTTTCTCTCTCTGGTAAGCGCATATACCCTAAGGCAAAATCCTCTAAAAATAATTAATTAAAAATAAATATAATTGTTATTAATGAATTAAAATTAATAAACTTACCATATTTTTGTTTAGTCTATTCTTGAAACATATATAAATATATGAATGCTCTACAATTTCTTTCATTTTTGTCTTCTTTCTCTTAACATTATTCCTTTTATATTTGTCCATGCTGTGGCTTTTATCAGTAGTTCATTTGCCATTACTGTTGCACAATATTGCATTGTGTGAGAAAGTGTGGATGTGTTTATCCTTTCATTTATCAATATGCATTTTCATTGTTTCCAGTTTGGGACTGTAAGGGAAAGACAAAAAAGCTTACTGGGTGAAGTTCAAGAATCTCTATGTATGCCTCCTTGATTCTTTTTTTTAACATAAAAGAAAACTCATTATCAGCATTTGAAAATATAAGTCTTCAGTTCAGGGAAGAAGTGCAGGATATAGGTATAAACTTGAAATTTGAGTATGTGTAGATCATGAGTTTGACAATGTATTACCACAGAAGCGTAAATAGATAGAGAAGAGGTCCTTTACCTGAAGTTTTTCCTTAGCCTGAAGATTCATGACAACAACAGTATGGAGAAATAAGTGGTCCCGTGTAGTTTATGGATGACACCTGATGGTGTTTTGTATTTCTGAAGATTGCTTTCCAGTTAAACTTGAATATGAAACAGTTAGACATCTGGAGAAATTATAAAACATGTACATTCCTAAGAGTAGAGTACCAACCAACATCTTCCCAGGAGGCAGTGAAATCATAAGGAAATGACTAGTATAGAAAGACTAGTTAAGCAGAAAACGAGTTGGTTTGCTTTTATTTTTTTAAACATTTTTGTTTGAAAAAATTTAGTTGAGGAAAAAAAGGGTAAGAGGTATACAAAAAAAAAAAAAAAAAATCCCACATCCCCTTTGGCTATATTTTTCAGATGTTAATATGTTTTCTTTTTTTGGAAAGGTTTTTGCTATAGGGC
>NW_006159814.1:3810818-3828532 GCF_000334495.1 Tupaia belangeri chinensis
TTGGATACACATGCACATGCGCCCAGCATGAGTTTAAGCCACTGGGTCTGGGACTTGAACCATGGTCGACTACATGGGAGTCCAACAACATAGCCATTACACCAACTGTTGGTCCCTGATGTTAGTATTTTGTTACCTTTGTTTTTATCCTTAGTCTATCTCTGTACTTATCTATGTATCTATGCACCTACCTACCTACGTACACGCATACCTGTCATCTATCTATGCCAATGTATAAAAGGAGCCTCGAACACTAAGATACCTTGTGCTAGAAAGGAGGGTCTAACAACATGAAAATGGATGGGACCAGCAGTTAGTGTAATGGCTATGTTGCTGGACTCCCATGTAGCCAACCGCGGTTCGCGACCCGGACCCAGTGACTTAAAAACCTCATGTTGGGCATGTGTGTGTACATGCCCAAGATCCCGAGAGGAGAATGGAGGAGAAGGGATTGTGGCATGGCCATCCCTTCTGGGGGGTGATTTCTCGCTTTCTATCTCTCTGTCTCTCTCTGTCTGGCAGGCGCACGTGCCCTATAGCAAAAACCTCTCCAAAAAAAAAAAAAAGAGTAAAAAAAAAAAAGGATCAGGTTCAAAGGACAAAGGGGAAAGATTAGAAGGACTCATGTTGGCAAACATGGGTAATAGACTAAATTAAACTGAAGCACATACTGTATTATAATCTCAAATTTTATAACAAACGATGAGTCCACACTGACAAAAATGACTAAATGAATAGATCGAAAAAAAAGAGAAAGTTCTTCTTTACAATAATGTCATTTAATTAATATAGAAATTAGAAAAGCATAGTTCTATAATCATCACCATTAAAATTTACTTAAGAAAATGTCACAAATAGATAGAAATGGTGAACAAATATTGACAAGAGTCAGAATATTCATATAGTCTGAAATTTCTCACTAGGAATAACTGACTCATTACAAAAGGAAAAGTAATAACTTTAGGTGGGAGGAATATGGATGAATGGATGGTATACATTAATTTAGTTAAAGATAACATCACCAACAATGGGATAAACCAGCTTCCTCTTTCTCCTGATGTGGTGTGCTAGGGAGACACATAATTTATGTGATATCTTGGCTAACAATGCATAAGATGTATTATATGAAGAAAAATATCAGATGAAATTTAGTTAAGAAATATCCTGTAAGTAAACAGCCTGTATTCTTTTTTAAAAAAAGAATTATTTTTATTTACCTTCATTTATTTATTTTAATTTGACCAGAGAGAGGGACAGAGTGGGGGTGTGGGAGAGAGTGAGAAAGCAAGCTGCCAGGTCTGAGACTCAAACTGTAGTCGGCCACGTGTGAGTCCATTACCCTTTACTACCATGCCACCTGCTGGCCCCAGCATATATTCTTTTAAAAATGTAATATCATAAAAGAAAAACGCTAAGAAGTTATTCCAAAAAAGGGGATCCAAGAGATAAAATTAACTGCATTGAATGATCCTGGAGTGAGTTCTTTCCTAGATGGAAAAGCCTTGACATTACAATATTGGTACAATTCACATAACTGAATCTCCAACTAAGGGGACTTCAGTAAGTTCGTAAATGAATTGCATTCATAAGCTAACTTCAGAAATTTTATAAAATAATTTCCAGCAGAAATTCTTGGAAAAGCTGTGGAAGAGCCCATACACTTCCTTTCCTAAGTACCAATGCTCTCACCACCTTCTAAGCCACACCTGTCTTGATAGAGACCAGGATTTATCTTCTGTCCTTTCTGTACTCTTTTTTTTTTTGAGAGTTTTTTGCTATAGGGCACGTGCGCTCGCCAGACAGAAACAAAGAGACAGAAAGTGAGAAATCACCCCCCAGGGGGGATGGCCATGGCGCAATCCCTTCTCCTCCGTTCTCCTCTCAGGATCTTGGGCATGCATGCACACGCGCCCGGCGTGAGTTTAAGCCACCAGGTCTGGGACCCGAACCGCAGTCGACTACGTGGGAGTCCAGCGACATAGCCATTATGCTAACTGCTGGTCCCACCTGTACTCTTTATTTACATTTCAAAGAAAAAATATCACTTTCTTTGATTACTTTGTCCTTAGATGATTCAAGGATTGATTCCAAGTTTCCTCTTTAGCTATCTCTATTTTTGACATCTTCAAATAAAAAAAAAAAAAAGGAATAAAAATAATAATTACAAGTTCTAAGTGATATAAACAAGTCCTAAGTGATATATATTAAGTGTATATATATATATTAAGTGTATGTATAGTCTTACTTAATTATTGTATATTTTTACTGTGTGTATTAGTTTTCCCAGTAAAAATACACATATTATCAAGTGAAAGACATTACTATACACATTATCATCAGCAGACAACTTTTCACTTACATGTCTATTAAATTTTTTGCTCATTTTTTCCCTGATCCCCTCCTTCTCACCCACTATGACCTACCCACTATTACTCATCCCCTCCTATACTGTCTCTAGTATCTACAGTTACCCTCCCTGCTATTATACTTTCCAATCTTTCAGTTTCTGCTGTAAGTGCAGACATTAGGTATATATTAAACAGTGGCATACAAAGCCTATCTTTCATAGTCTGGCTTGCTTAATTTAGCATTAGATCTTCCATATTAGTCCACTTTGTATCAAATGTCGGGATCTCATTGTGTTTTGGGGACTGAGCAGTATTCTATAGATACATGTGCTACGTGTTTCAATTCACCCATCTGTTCTTAGGCATTTGAGTCGATCCCTTTTTTATGTTATTGGGTTGATTTTAGTTATTGTGAATAATACTACAATAAACATGGATGCACAAGTGTTTTTCCAACTGAGGGTGCTCCTAACCTTTGGGTGAATACCTAAAAGTGGAATTACTGGGTGGTATGGTGGTTCTATTTGAAGGTTTCTGAGGAAACTTCATATTCTCTACTGTGGCTATACTAATTTGCGTTCCCACCAACAGTGTTGGGATTAGTCGCCGCCTTCAAGTTTTGTAGAATTTGGAAGCGAAGCCATCAGGACCTAGGCTTTTCTTTGTTGAGAAACTATTTATAACTGATTCGATCTCATTGCTTGCTAGTGGTCTAATCAAACTTTCTATTTCTTCCTGGTTCAGTCATGGTATATGTGCCCAGAAAATTTTCCATCTTATCTAGGTTTTCTTGTTTGTTGGCATACAATTTTTCATAGTATTCTCTCATGATCTTTTGTATTTCTGTTTTGCCTGTTTTAATATCACCTGTTTCATTGCTGATTTGATTTACCTGGTTTCTTTCTCTGTTCCTCTTAATTAATCTAGCTAATGTTGTGTCAATTTTGTTTATTTTCTCAAAGAACCAGCTTTTGTTTTAATTTATTTGCTGCATAGTTTTTATTCTCTATTTCATTTATTCCTGCTTGAATCTTTATTTCTTTTCTCCTGATTTTTTTTTTTTTGGTTGTTGCTGTTTTTCTAATTCTCTAATGTGTCATTAGTTTGTCTATATGCCACCTTTCTATTGTTTTTTTCTTGTGGCACTAATTGCTGTCAACCTCTCCCTTAAGATTGCTTTTGCTGTGTCTCATAAATTATGCAAACTCATTTGTCCATTATCATTGGCTTTAAGGAATCTTTTTTTTTTTTTTTAAGAGAGGTTTTTGCTATAGGACATGTGTATTCACAAGAGAGACAGAGAGACAGAAATGAGAAATCATCACCCCGGGGAAATGACCATTCTACAAGCCCTTCTCCTCCATTCTTCTCCTAGGATCTGAGGCATGCATGGTTCTTTGAGAGGTTTTTGTTATAGGGTGCATGCACTCGCCAGACAGACAGACAGAAAGTGAGAAATCACCCCCCAGGGGGGATGGCCACGTTGTAATCCCTTCTTCTCCTTTCTCCTCTCTGGATCTTGGACACTCACATACATGCACCCGGCGTGAGTTCAAATCACCGGGTCCAGGACTCAAACTGCAGTCAGCTACATGGGAGTCCAGCAACATAGCCATTACGCTAACTGCTGGTCCCTCTGGGATCTTTTCTGACCACAGTGGAATCACACTTGAAGTCAACTACAGAAAGAACCCTCAAAAACACAAAGACACGTGGAAACTAAACAACCTCCTATTGAATGACTTCACAACCACTAGGAAATTAAGCCTGAAATCAGGGACCAGCAGTTATGTCACTGGACTCCCACATGGCCAACCACAGTTCAAGTCCATTTCCATAAGTTGTTTGATTTTAAGAATATCTATCTCTCTATGGAATTCCTCTTTTATGTCCTAGAATGATTTTCTCATTTCTTGGAATTGTCTGTTTTCTCTTACATCTCATTGAATTTGTCACAATGAATGTTTGGGATTCTTTTTCTGACAATTCCTTGAATTCTTTTATGCCGTCCTTCATTGGTGGGGGGCTATTGTGTTCCCTAGGAAGAGAGTTGTCTCCTTGTTTTCTTATTTTTCATCGGTCTCTGTGCTGGTTGATTATCTGATGCAGTATGTGCTTCTTTATATTTATTGAAGTAGATTCTATCATATCAGAGGAGGGAATATCACCTTTAAATCATGTTTGTTCCTGTTAGAGGGCTGTGTCTTCCAGTCAAAGCAGATAAAGTTTATATAGGTAAGCTTCAGATGACTGGATCTTCTACCAACCTTTCAGCTCCTGATGAGCTAAGGAGATACAACTTAGTGAAAAGGCTCAAGTCTTGCACTGGGCTTTGCAAGTTCCGAAGGCAAACTGAGATACTGGGTTTCACTTAAAACAAGAAGCTGGTGGGAAAATTAAAAGATTTTTAAAAAGCTCCTCACACCTGTAAAGAGTTATATGAGTACATAAACATTGATTCATTTTATTCGATCCTCACCATAAACCCATGAGGGAAATTATAATTACCTTCCATTTTTATGAATAAATTGAGATTCAGAAAGATGAAACAACTTGTCCAAAGTCATAAAGCTAGTACTTTAGGAAGGCATGGTTTGAGCCCATGTCTCCTTATTGTAAATCCTATATCCTTTCATTTTAAAGACAATGCTCAGCTTCAGAATGTATAACCGAGTGGATAAAGATGAAAATACCAATCCATAAGACAGGTGTCACAAGAGTATTTTTTAGGGAAGAGACTCCGTTCATTCTTTTTTTCATTATTTTATAAATTAATAATCAAAAGAATTTGTAATCTTCATTTTTTTTGGGGGGGAGAGATTTTGGCTTTACAGCACGTGCAGTCACTGGAGAGACAGAGAGACAAAAAGACAGAAAGTGAGAAATCACACCCCCCCAGGGAGGATGGCCATACTGCAATTCCTTCTCCTTTTGGGATCTTGTGCCCAGTGTGAGTTTTTAAGCTGCCAGGTCTGGGACTCAAACTATGGTCAGCCATGCAGGAGTTCAGTGATGTAACTGCTATTCCATCTGCTGTCCCCAATCTTCTTTTTTTTTTTTTTTGAGAGAGAGATTTTTGCTATAGGGCACGTGTGCTCGCCAGACAGACAGAGAGACACAGAGAGACAGAAAGCGATGAATCCCCCCCCAGGGGGGATGGCCACACCACAATCCCTTCTCCTCCATTCTCCTCTCAGGATCTTGGGCATGCATGCACATGCGCCTGGCGTGAGTTTTAAGCCATCAGGTCCAGGACGCGAACCGCGGTAGACTATGTGAGAGTCCAGCGACATAGCCATTACGCTAACTGCTGGTCCCCCCAGTCTTCATTCTTTGAAACTCTCACAGAATTTGCTTAAAGCTTAAGAATAATCCTAACCATCTATACTTTATTGTATAGTTATTTCTAATAACGATGCTTAGTTCTTTGTAATTTTTTATGTTTTGAACAATGATTTATTTACTATTATATCAATAATAATATGATTTGCATCTTTCAGTATTTGGTCCCCAGTGTAATGATATTGGGAGCTGGTGAGATCTTTAAGAGATGAAGCCTGATGGGTGGTGACTGAATTATAGAGTCATCACCCACATGAATACATTAATTCTGTCTCTAATGAGAGGGGGCTTTCTCTTGAGAATGGGTTCTTATAAAAGGAAGATAGTTGCCCCCAGGTCTCTCTCTCTGCATGTCCCCACCATCTTCTCTGTTTCTTTCAGTAATGTTACAACATAGCCAGTCAAGTGCTAGTCCCATGTCTTTGGACTTCCCATCCACCAGAATTATGAGTATAACAAACTTCTGTCTTTTATAAATCATTCAGTCCCCACATAGAAAACAAAAGTGTTCTAAAACGCAGTTCATACCATTGTATTTGTCATTGTTCTTAGAACAATGCTTTGCACTTAGTGACTGATTACTGAATGCCTGTTGAATGAATTGGACATAACTCTAAATAACAAATTTACAATAACATATTAAACATATCAAATGTAAGATTACAATATCATAGGTTTACCTTAAAATTGTGAATATGAAATCTTAATAGATTACAAGAAAACTTTCTGCTTAAATTTTGTAAGAAATCTGCAAATCAAGGTGGGAATAAGGGAGTTTCTAAATTCACAACATGCCTATTAAATAGAGTTTACAGGTGAATCACGGCATGGGTCTGTTTTGAACCACAGCAAATGTAATTAGTGGATGAGATTCCAGACCTCCAATTGTCGAGAGGTTGAGTGTGAGACCAATAAGCAGCTGTATGAAGAAGACAATAATCAAAAGTGAGAAAATGGGGAAAAACGTGCAAAGTTTTGGTCCCAGATACAATTCCATCATTGATAATGCTCAAGAGGTATAAAACCATTTCAGATATAATTATCTTGATATCAGAATGAGATTACATCATTTAGCACCCTCTGGACAGAGCAGAGAAAGGTGAAAAGAGGTTCCTCTATCACAGGTTGTCTTTTTTCACTGTGAATGGCCTCTGACCCAACAGAATAATTAGCTTCCTTTGTGTTAAGCTATTAGGCAGAAAGTACAGCACATGCTATTGCAGTTCCAGAGATTTTTTTTTTCCAACTCGATAGCATTGTCTTTCGAAGAAGACCTTTCTTTAGCAGCTGTTATAAAGATAATAAAGGCATCTCCTAGCAATATCTTTTTCTTTTCTATCAAGGCCAAGTTTTATGTTCTTTCATATCGTAACTGGTAGAGAATTTACTATTTTGAAGACTACTATATCATTCTAAAGGTGACAGAGGAGTGTATAAATAAGCAGTATAAAATAGGAAAGTGGAAAGAAAGACATTAATAACAGATATGTAGATATGAAGTCCTTTCATAAATAAATATTTTGACAGTTGGGTGTTTTACAGACTGAAGTAAATATAAATGAGATCATTGATAAGCAGTCTGTTTATAAGTCCCTGAGCATCACAAATTACAAATAGTGCTGTGTTATTGGTTTATTATAATTACTGTGTTTCCCTTTTTAAAAAACATTTTGCCAGAGAGTGTGTTTACTTGCTACAGAGACAGAGAGAGAAAGGAAGCAAGAGAGCACTCCCTATTGGGAATGGTCATGTTGTGATCCCTTCTCCTCCCTTTCTCTCTCCTTTTAGGATTTTGGGTATGCACACCCATGAGTCCAGCATGTTTTTCAAGTCACCAGGTTCAGGACTTGAACCATATAGTTAGCCATGGGGGATACAGTCACCTTAAGCATCATACTCCGTGCTATTCTGTGTTTCTTTATCCAAGGAAATCCAATAGTGCATAAAGATTTCTCAACTAAAACACATAGTTTTTAAAATGGGTTGATTTCTCTGAGTCTTACTCAGAGACTTAACATTTCTGGTTTCTTATTCTCCACTGCTTAAGTTTCAAGAATACTTAATCTGTTTTCTATCATGAAGAGTCGTTTTGTCTTTACTATGTAATCACATCTATAAAGATTTTTCTATTAAAAATGTTTCACTGGTCTCCATATAAACTTATTTATGTATCCCAGTAAGTAACCTGTAGCAAAAGAAAGCTTTTTGCTCACCCTATGCTACTGATAGGTATTGATTATTTTAGGGGCTAAAAGCGAGGGTACTGAGGATAAAGAAAGTGCCTTTAAGAACCACATACACACTCTCAGAGTCTGTCTTTTTTTTTTATACTCTTTCTTATGAATGCAGAAAGAGCTCTATTGGATATATCAGTCATCGTCAGCACACTGTTTATGTCTGTAAATAAAGTTTTATTGGAATACAGCCATGCCATGCCATTTTTATTGTCAGTAGCTGCTTTAATACTATAATTGGCATACTTGGGTAATGGTGATAGTGTTTTGTGGGGACCTTACAGCCCTTGAAGACTCAAATACAGAGAAAGTTTGTTAACCTGTGCACTAAATAAAGTAGAAGAGGAAATTGGAACATTCGTGGTCCTCAGTTGTAAAAAGATGAGACGGCCAACTATCACACACACACACATTCATTTAAGAATCATGCTGCACAGGAAGCAAGTATCAAACAAGAACAGAGAGTAATAGTAGTCTCATCTATGTATATTAGTATTTTGAGAGTAAACATGATGTAAAATATACGTAAATTATGGATTTTTTCTTCATATGCTGCTTTAGGGCTTAGTACTCCCACATAATTTTTTAATTTTATTAGAACAGCCTTTAAAGTAGATAATGCTATTATTAAATATACCTCCTATGTGAAAGAATTGTAGTTCTCATTTAGAACTTCATGTAAGAACCTAGGAAATAAATTTAAATGAAAATTGCACCTGTAATCGCCAGACTTATTTGTCAGTCTTCTTTGGGCAGAGAAGCCATCTGTCTATACTGTAGTGTTTATTCTTATGGAAAGACATTTCTTTCCTAGTAAGGTTGGGTCATGCGACTGAATTTTGGCTGCTGAATTGTGGGTGAAATTGATGTAAAATATATCTAGATGTTTTGGTTTGGGTAATTTTCCCCCAAAGTTTCATGTTTGGGAATTTGGTTTTAGTGGATAGTGATTGGATGTTCTTCAGAAGTTGATATGTTAGAACTTAATGGTATTAGAGAAGTGTTAAGTGAAAACTTAATGCCCTCATATTATTCCAGAGATGGGCTGGTAGTTGTGATGATTTCATTAGGCTAGTGCCTCCATCATTGAGTTCTGGCAGTTAAATAATCAGAGAGAATGAAATCAGAACAACAGAGAGAAAACCACATGGGTGCAGACCACACTTCGCTAAAAGTTGCACCTTCTACCTCTTACGATGCCTTTTGACTTTCCAGCCACCAGAACTGTGAGTCAAAATAAACACCCATTCTTCTAAATTCACTCAGCCTAGGAACTTTTGTGAGTAATGCAACAATGGTTTAAGAAGTTAGACTTGTCCTTGGGACCAGCACTTAGTGTAAAGGCTATGTTGCTGGACTCCCATGTAGTCGACTGCGGTTCGCATCCCGGACCCGGTGGCTCAAAACTCATGCCGGGTGCGTGTGCGCCCAAGATCCCAAGAGGAGAATGGAGGAGAAGGGATTGCAGCATGGCCATCCCCCCTGGGGGGTGATTTCTCACTTTCTATCTCTCTGTCTGGCAAGCGCATGCGCCCTATACCAAAAACCTCTCCAAAAAAAAAAAAAGTTAGACTTGTCCTTGAAAAGAGCTCATGCCATCTATCAGTTAGTATTTCCCCTGTTCCCAAATAACATAGCTACAAGATGAGAAAGGTTTCTGCCTTTCCAACTTGCACTGGATTTTGTGAGAATGAGAAATAGAAATACCTTTTTTTTTTCTTTTCTTTTTTTTTTTTTTTTTTTTTTTGGTGCATGCCAACAAGATTTGGGAGCTATGATTGCAGCATAGCCTAATCTATCCTTATTAATGCACAAATGTTTCCTTGAATGCCTGAGTCACCTTGAACACATTGTCTTTAAAAACAGGCACATTCTCTTCATCCACTACTAAATACCTGTTCCAAATGCATTCTTAACTCAGTTCCTCTTATATAGGTTACATCATCTCTGAAATAGAAAACATGGGTTCTTCCTAGAACCTTTCATTTCTCCGTCTCTCAAATTCATCTTTGCTACAGCTCTTAAATATATCACTTATCAAGTGTTTCTGGCTATTTTAATGACTTTCTTTGACAAGTTTTCGGAAAAGAAAATTATCATCTAATCAAGACAGTTTTGTTTTTCCTTTTAAAGCCTGTAGTTTTAAAATTTATTTATTTTTATTTCCCTCAGAAAGAAAATATATTCTATACTGTTGCAATAATCAGTCTAGATTCTTGAGTTTTATGAATGGGTGATGTTTGCCATAGTATTAAAATAGATATGCTTTATCAAAACAAGTAGGTTTCCTTTTAACTTACTATGACTTTTAAAGTAGTAAATGACCACATTGTCCTTTTGTCTAATCCCCCGTAATCTTTCAGTAGTCACCTGTGTCCCCTTTGTTCAAACTTTTACATAAACATCATTCTCTTCTAAGTTCACATAGTACCCTTACATGTTTTACCATATTGTATTGTCATTGTTCATTTACTTTTCTATTCAAGATTGAGTTAATTAGTACTGGCCAAAGCTAACTCCTTTCATTCTTGCTCATTGCTGAGGTCTCAGTGATATTTGTGGCTTATAGCTTCTGTTTATGAGCAGGGAAATGAAATCCTAACACTGAGGTTCTAGGAGGACCTGCTCTTCTCAGAAAAAAAAAAAAAAAGTGTTGAAATGTGAGAAAATACCCCAGTAAGCACTTCATTCTCAGAGTAACTAAAGATGTATGCTTAGAGTTTTGTGGTAGAGGGCAGGTCAGAAACCCATGTATGGAAAATGGAGTATTAAATGGAGATTTGATCTTTAGAAATGAAGTTGTTAATTACAGGAACACTATTCTTGCTACAAGGATGAAACATCTAAAGGACCTTAAACATCCCAGCCAGGTCAGGCCTAAATGAAATAATCTCTAAGCCTGTGATGGACAAAAACTTCCCCCAGTGTTTGAAACCTGAGTAGAGGGTTAAAACCTGATGAAGGTCCTTTCTGTTCTGAGGAATTATTAGAGACTAGTCATTGTCAGAGAAAATGATCTATAAGTAACATATACATTTGAAAGAAAGGGAGAAAAAATTAAACTGCCATCATCCCTGAATTGCATTTAGAAAATGCCATTTAAAAAACAAGGATAATTCAAAGAATTCATGGATAAGTGGAATTAAAGTAAAAGTATTTTGGTGCAAAAAATTTCAAAATACACACAGTTTTTACATAATAAACATTTCCCATGAACCTTTTGAAGCCTCAACATAGAAGGCCTGTGTTTTGCCAAAGGTCGTTAGTGAAAAAGTTCACACAGTGTAAGACATATACGGGAATTTTCTTGGACACTATTAACTAGGGGTCAAAGAGCAGCAGTCCCTATGCAAAATGTTTAGTGGGTTGGTGCACCTATGCCTGATTACTTCTAAGGACTATCTCCATTGTGGACTTACATGGATCCTGGACCACCTTGCTACTCTGTCCCAGACTGGCATTGTTCAAAACCATCAGAATAAATGCATTAATTTTCCATTGCTGCTTAATAACCCACAAAATAGCTGCTTGAAGCAATAGACATTTTTCATGGGTTAGAAGTCTGGGCATGGTTTCTGAATCATTTTCTCAGAGATTCACGAGTCTTCAGTCTAAGTATAGTCTGAGACTCTAATATCATCTGAGTCCTGAGATCTTCCATCGTCACTAGGTGATGGCCAAATTCAGTTACTTGCAGTACTAGGATTCAGGCCCACAGTGTTTAATGGCATGCCCACTGTTCCCCATCACATACCCTTATTCACAACCAGTGGCAGTTTGCATTTTCAAGGGCAGCAGATGCTACTACTTCTTGCATTTCTGACCTGCAGATCCTCTTTTAAAGCGCTCACCTAATTGGGTCACACCCAACCAACATAATCTCCTTTTTGATTAACACAGAGTCAATTGATCTGGGACCTTGCTTATACTTGAAAAATCCCCTCACCTTTGCCATATATTATAACATAATTGAGAGAGATAGGTCAGGGACTCTTGAGGTTATTTTATAATTCTACTTGCAAAAATAATCCAGTTCACATTAAAAAGAGATCATTTTCTTCAGTTTTCTGCACTGACAGTATCACCTGTTTTTCATAATTTAAAGCATACCAAACAATTTTTCACAGTATTTAATGTCATTTAATATTTACAAGTGTTATTGGATAATTGCTTTACACTCTAGTATGTCTGTTATAAGCAGATGAAAGTGAAAAGGCAGCATATTTATATATCCATTTAAAGAGTTTATTACATCATATGTTATATAAGGGTTCATGAAGCAATTTTCTTTTCATGGTTAATGATAAGCTTAAAATAAAAATTACACACTCCCAGATGATTAGGCTATGTCAATAACCCAATTAATAATATCACTGCTACTGCATATAGGATCTATCCACCACACACCTGCACCCTGTAGGGTTAATGTAGGATTAGGAAGGACTGCTTTGCTGCTTCCCTGTATCATCAGATCTCATCCCTTGACACTTGGCCTGTTGTTACTCATTCACCCAACAGACATTTTCTGAGGTCCTCCTACAAAAGAGGCACTGTAGTAGGCACTGTGAACATGGGCCCAACCAGTGGTGTGAGCATTAAAGCAGATGGATTCCATATGGTCAGCTATGTGGTTTTAAGTTCTGCACACAGCAGCTTGAAAATCATGCTGGACACATGTGCATGCATCCAAAATTCCCAAAAGAAATGGAGGAGAAGGAATTGTGGCATTGACCATCCCTGATGGGAGTAGTTTCTACTTTCTCTTTCTGTCTCTCTTGAGCAAGCACATAAACCTTCTAGGAAATTGGGATTAAGGTTAGATCACAGTATGAAAATCCTGTTGGGGATACCTCCCCTCGTTCTCTAGCTGGTCATATCACTCTATTTCACTTTGTATTTATTTATTAACTTATTTATTTTTAGCACTATTCACTTTATGAAATGGTCTTTTCTTTGCTTTTTATATTTTGATTGATTCCTATTAGAATGTAAACTCACTAGTTGTGCTTCCTACTGTATCCCAGGGACCTACAACAATGCCTTCCTGGCACAAATCAGACGTCCAGCAAACATTTGTTAAATGAATGAATGACTAAGGCATGGATCTTACCTCCCTTCACCATTTGTGTTTTTTGCTCCTTAGAGACTATTCTCAGTAATGCCTAGAAAGGCCTTGGTTATTATTTTTCTGTTTCCTCCACTTTTTTTTTAAGCTTATTTGTTTATTTTTTCCATGAGTGAGATAGACAGAGAAAGACAGAATGATAGAAGTAGGCATCTCCCACTGGGTCTTCAAGTCATGATTCACACCCAGCCCAGACAGCCTGGACCAAAGGCACATGCACCCTAGGAGTACACAGAAATCCTGAGATGGGAACTGAATGCCTCCCCATGTGGGTCTCACTGTGTCATACTGCACCAACATCTGTCCCCATTGCTTTGCCTTTCTTGTATTACTTCCTTGCATTACTTTCTGCTTTACTATATTTCCTCTCTTGTCATTAAAAGTAAGTCAAAAGTATGATACATGCATATTTATGTTTTTGGCTCCCACCACAACTTTGAGTATTTTATGTATGTAATGTATCCTTCCTAATAAGTACTTTCTACTGAATCAGACATATTATAGTAATCACCATTTCAAATGACTGACAAAAAGGTGTTTTCTAGAAAATGTGATGGTTATTCTCTTGCTATTCTCCTATGCCTTGTGGCAGGTTCTACTGAAATGCTGCACTCGTTCTCTTTGCTTTTTAGCAGTTTTGCATTGCATAGCACAGGACATCTAAGAAGAATTAGTAAAGCTCAGCTTAGATACGACATATAGCACTTCAAGTCCAAGAGTTGAACTGTAGAATTGGGAGCCATACTGTGACCCTAAAGCAATCTTTATTGATCCAACTAGGTTTTAATAACATCAGTCACGATGTACTCTGACAGCTCCTTGAGATTTTTTTGGCTATGGTGAGAATTTCACTGACATCTTTAGACTATTTCTTCATCCGTCTCTTTGTCTGCTGTCCTCTCTCCACTATCAAAATCTATTTATGGCCAGAGCTATTGATTCAGGGGCATAGGCTTCTTCATAAATATGGTAGAAAAAGAGGGGGTTTTCAGGCCGCCTTTGTCTTTTTATTTTATGCTGCTGGGCATGATTATGAAAAAGCAGTTGCCCTGCTCTTTCATAAAAATTCATCCTCTATCAACCATCTAAGATTTAAATAGCCCCCTAAAAAATGATGGAGAGGAGTAGGGCACAATTTTATGGTGAAAACTTTTGAAGTAATTTTTCACTGTGAATAAAGAACTATTTCAGAGCTGGAAGTCCACTTGGGTTTAATTGTATCTGTGCTGATCTTTAAGTCATTCATTGTGATTATGCTAATTAACTTTCTTCTTCCCATTTTTGCCAAAAATTGCTAGTGGGCACAAGGGGGGATATGTCTAGCACAGACACAGAATGCTTTTTAAAATTTTTATATTGCTATTTTACCTTCCTCTGTAAAAATTTTTAAGCCTCTTCTAATCAAAAGAATTTCTTCTTCTGCTTACAAATGTGTAGTATTTTTTTATATAATTCTGACTTATATTCGAGTTCTTTGTATTTGGAGCTCTATTTTTGCTAATTCGGAATTGTGTTTTATTTATTTTTTAAAACAATTATTCAGTCACTGAATCATAATAGCGACTTCATACCTACCCATTGAACTAAGTCTAGCAGGTTGGCAACATGCTACTCAATTCTTACAAAAATTTTTTTGGATATCTATTGTACTATTTACTAAGCACTGTAATTTTAGTACTTGATGTATGAAACCAAATGTAAAACAGCATTACAGCTGCAAATTTAGTGGAAATCACACAGGAAATTAATTCAAGACTACATTCTGATTGTACTATAGAGTTATTAAATGATAGGAATAAAATCCAGACTTAGAATTTTCATGTATTCTTTACATTTCAAAACATCACGTATAAACATCATTCTCTTCCTGGAAAATATCTACTTTTTCTTCTTGCTGAAGAGTCAAGAACATCTTCAGCAATATTTTGAAGGAAATATACTAGACCTTGGTCACGAAATCACTTACAAATTGAAGTTTCGAAGTAATTATAAAATGACCAAAGGGGTTTATGATATTGCATGTACTGTGTATTATTAACAATGTACCCTTATCATGTTCATTTATTTAAAAAAAAAAAACTTGAAGTAATACAATTATTTCCACTTTATAGTGAGGTAAATAGAGCCTTGACTAAAGATCTTAAATAATTTTCCTAAGACCACATTCTAATGGAAAAGAGATCTGAGTTACTGTGCACTACTCTGTTCCACCTTTAACCAGCTTGCTTTTCACCAAGACATGGTGAAATGAATGAACCAGTACTAACTTCCAGGCCAGTGTTCAGAAATGTAGGGCTGAGCTCTTGGTTCTGTGTGAATGTCTTTCCCGAAAGGTTTGAACTTTCTTCAAATTATCACAAGGTGGCAGTGCATCAAACCTTAATTCAGAACATTAAAGCTTTTGCATTTATAATTTCTTGGTATTTGCCCCAGATGAAAACCTGAAAAATGTGTTTAGTAGACATTACAACTAAAGTGAAAACTGAGGAAAAAGTTGTTGTAATATTATTAGGATTTCAAATTCTAGACACTATATTTTTGGATAGTACATTTCCTCCATTACCCTCAGAGAAAATAATTACCTTTATTTGAAAAGATAGGCCATATATCAACTTTGACATTTTCTTATTTTCTCTATAAAACATAAATAAGTGTTTTTTTTATTCAAATGTAATTGTACAACTTGAAATTCGCATCATGATTTTTACATGAAAATGCTTTGTCAGGTTATGACTATTTTTGAGAATGTATTGCTTTTGTAAGTCATAATAGAATTTCTCTAATGATGTAAATAATGCTAGACAATTATGATTATTACTGTAAGGTCGTTTAAAAATGAACACTGCTTAATTGCTTTATGTAAATTTAACTTTGAAATGATTAGGCCCATGATGATCTATATCTCTTAATATTCTTGTTATCACTTTTGTTTTCAGGCTTTAATTATACTTTTGAATTAATAATGTCCTTCTTTAACAAAAATAGTTAATAGGGCTTCTGTATAAGAGGCATAATATTATAATTATGGTATTTCAGATAGATTGACACTGAATGAACCAGAGATAGCATTTAGAACTTTATATGCCTTTAATGTCATTTTTAATTAAGATTTTTCTCATCTCATGGCTAGTTTTTCTAATTATGTTCAAGTAATAATGAGAAAGTTCCTCCCAAAGAGGCCAAAACAATGCATATATGTTTTTAAAGGTACTAATCAAAGGTTATGGGGTATAATATTTGACTCAGCTCTGTAATTCAGAATTACATCCTTTGTTTCTTAACTTCTCTATGAATTTGGTTTCTCTCCCCAAAGCACATCAGAAGCCATTGTTCATCTTATTCATTCTTTACCCTGCCTGCAGCTAACTGTAAAGTAGCATTATGAAATTTTTAAAGGAAATTCTGAATTTAGATCCCTTTCCTTATGCAAGGGGAAAATAAAATATAGGTGCTATTTTAATCTCTCCAAAATATTTTCTTCTGCTTTTCTTAGCATGACAAGATATCTTGTATCTCAAACAAACAAACAAACAAAAAACAGAAAGCAAAAAACTTTCCATTTCTATTGAAAGATAACATAGAAAAAAAATTGTGGTAGAAATGGATATTTGAGTTAATGGAGAAAAATTATGATTATTTTGTTGTCAAATGCATTTATGAAACCAAAAAAGCCAGTATTTCTGTGTTTTAGCCTTAAACTCAACCATTACCTCAAAATGCTCTTTTATTGCTTTCTGTAATACTGCCAACTTACTAAGAATAAATTCATCAGATGAATTCAATTTGTTTTACATTTTATTTTCTTCGATTTATCTTTATCTGTGCATGGCATATTTCTCAAACTTAATTCTATTTGTGTATTATATTACTGTTTTTCTTCTTTTAAAAATATCTTTGTTTTTTCCCTCTTGCTGTTATTTAAGGCCTGGTATCTTCTGCCTCAGATAGAGGGATGGGCAAAAGAGAATATGAAAGAACACTATACTTCTGCTATCCCAGTAGGTTTATTTATTAGCAAAAAAAAATAAACTGGCCTAGTTACACACAGTGGTAATGCAAGTAGTTTTCAAACCTGGAAGTTACATGATCAATCTTGCACTTGGATCCTGGGTCTGCCCGAATACATAATATATCTGTATTTATTATATAAATATATAATTGTGTATGTATGAAGTTTATATATTTGTGTGTATGAAGTTTTATATCACATTTGCTCAAGATAATGTCTTGATTAGAACTCAATTTTATGAACTTATATTTCCTTATAAAATTAATATTTTATTATTTTTCCACTTGTTGATCTACATATTATCACTTAAAAATATCTCCTAAATCTGCATTTACTAGTAACTGAAAAAAGACAATCACTGGTCTTTAATAGCCATGTGTTCTCGAGTTCTCCTTCCCCAGGTGCTCGGCAGAATAATTTGGTTGAATTAAAGCAGCTCTGGGAAGGACAGTGATAACCTTGCTGACACTGGCCAGGCAGGTATTCAGACCCTCTAGCTCAGCTCCTGAAAGTTTTATAGATTACATACAGGGCTATAAGTCTTTTTGTTACCTAGAAAATTGGATATCTTCACCCACTCAGCCTGGTTTGTAAGTATCTTAAATATGTGGAAACAGATTTCCTTCCACTTGAACATTCTACATTGCAGTTCAGCA
>NW_006159814.1:3828563-3830992 GCF_000334495.1 Tupaia belangeri chinensis
AAGATCAAATATGTCTTTCTATAGATCAGCCACATGCCCAGCCTCAGTGTCATTCACACTGATAAGATATTGTTCTCTTAGGCTGGGACTACATGGGGCTGTGGTTCAAGTCCTGTTCCAGTCTAAAGGCCACAACTTGGAGAGGCTGAGACAGTAGGATCAAAAGCTTGAGGCTATCCTGAACAATATAGAAAGATCTTGTCCAAAAAAGCCAAGCACAGTGGTGTGTGTGTGTGTGTGTGTGTGTGTGTGTGTGTGTGCCTGCCTGCCTGTATTTCCAGCTGGAAGGCTGCTGAGGTAGGAGAACTTTAACATGGCTAGACTCAAAGAAAACTAAAAGAACGACCACAGACTCAGGAATATGTGCTCCTTGACTTGTAAATTGTATTCAGTATGTTTTATTGTATCTGACCACACTGTTCATTAGTAAAAATGCCAAGGGTTATGTCAAGTGAAAAACCTGTGCTGATGATTTAAGTCTGTGTATGTCATAAAAAATATCTGGAAAGAACAGAAGTCAGTGTTAAAACCATTCCCTTTGGGAAAGAATCTTATGCATGAGTGACTGGTGTGGAGTAGGAGACACTGGCCTTCCATGTGTGGTGTGGTGCTCTCTATGGAGAATCCCCTCACCACTTCAGCTTGCCCTTATCACTTTGGTTTTTGGCTTGCCAAACTCACAACAAATTAAAAAACAGTTTATCCAAGCTTGTTCGGAATCCAAATCTGCCCGCCGACCCTGCACTTCTCATTGGTTCTCATTTCTATCTGTCGGTATTTTCATTCTCATCCCACATTTTGCATGTTTAATTCTGAATTTCAGTAATTAGATTTGTCGCATTTTGATACTTTATTGCTTCATTTTTGTTTTCAATAAACCAGCCCTCAGACTTTTTTTTTTTTTTAATTCTATTGAAATATACTGCTGGATTCTCACTCTTTCATGTGTTTGTATTTGCATAATTTCCTTCCACATTTTTGTTGAAAGTAACTTTCTAATTGCTATTCTTATTTTGGTTCTAGGTCTTAGCTATCAGTTGGTGAGTGTTTCGCTTGTTATGTATCTTTGTAGATTAGACTTAATTCTCAGATAGATATTCTATATATATATATATTTATAAAGTTTAAAAGATTTTGATGTGAAACCATCTTTAGGAAGGGAGATTACTAGGAAAAGTACAATATGAATAACTGCATTTTTTTTACCTCTGAATTCAATTTTTAATGAATATCACATGAAGATTGAGCTAAGCTTCTGGTGCTTTCTAGCTCTGTTGATTATTTTGAAAAGAGTTTATTGATCACCTGCATAGCAGAGTACAGTCTCAGCCAACATAAACAACCACATTTCTCACATTAGATTTGCCTCCTCTCTCAAACACTATCTTCATGTAGAAGACTTATACTCAAGACCAGTCATCCAGATAAACCCCAGGAAACACAGTGAGTGTTGTACTAAAGAGATCCTGTGGATGAAATACTAGTCATCCCCAAAGGGTAGTAGAAGGTGTGCTACACATATGCTCTATTTGCAGTTTTCTAAGCCCCCATGATTTCTGTCCTAAGTGTTAAGTAATATGAAATTAAAAAAAAAAAAACAAAAAAACAAAGATCATAGGATGGGAAAGGCATGACTATAAACTAAGGGAAGTCCTCTAGCTTTCTGCTTTATTATTTATATCCCTTGTACTAACTGTTCCTTCCTGTCCTGGAGCAGGAATTCAGATTAAAATTCAAGACCAAATGAGGTTAATGGTGTACTTAATGTATGGAAATGACTTCACATAGAAAAGTGGGTTTTATAGATTCAAACTACTTTCTGGATGTAGAAGAGGTTATGAAGACCATAAGATTCTATTTACTATGTGGACTTATCACTATACAAAAGTGACCCTAAGTGTAAAAAAATAAAAAAAAAAAAAAAAAAAAAAAAAACAAAGATCATAGGATGGGAAAGGCATGACTATAAACTAAGGGAAGTCCTCTAGCTTTCTGCTTTATTATTTATATCCCTTGTACTAACTGTTCCTTCCTGTCCTGGAGCAGGAATTCAGATTAAAATTCAAGACCAAATGAGGTTAATGGTGTACTTAATGTATGGAAATGACTTCACATAGAAAAGTGGGTTTTATAGATTCAAACTACTTTCTGGATGTAGAAGAGGTTATGAAGACCATAAGATTCTATTTACTATGTGGACTTATCACTATACAAAAGTGACCAGAAAGAAAGAAAACATAAATTCTTTTTTGTTGTTGTTGTTTTAATTTTTTAATTTATATTCATTCACTGTGCATCATTACAGCATACAAAATGTGATTTTTCCATCCAGAGTACACTGTATATTGTCTCAATCAAGCACATCAACATACATGTTATTGTCAACAAATAATTTTCCATTTCTTGTTTCCTGTATGTTTTGCTTTTTT
>NW_006159814.1:3831062-3842804 GCF_000334495.1 Tupaia belangeri chinensis
TTTCCCTAAGCATCATCACAGCATACAAAATGTGATTTCCCATCCAGAATATACTGCATAGTGACTTAATCATGCATATTATTCTCAAAAATTTTCCCTTTCTAGTTTCTAGAATTATTTTTACCCCTCTTTCTGACCATCTGTCCTTTCTCACCCTCTTCTCACACTATCTCTGGAGTCTACAATTGTCTTCCATTCCTTTCCCACCCTACATTGTATTGATCAGACAATTTCTTAAATAATCTAACTACTTTGAATAGCAAGTTCACTTGGTATTATTAAGAAAATCAGTTTTAACTTAAAGAAATGCTAAGGAACTTTTCTTAAAGCCAGGAAACAGGTTAGGATTCTGTTAAAATGGTAGGTACATGAACCAATCATTCTCATGTACTTTATCTTCTGTTTTGGTTCAATTTTCCAGATTAAATTCTGGGATATAATATTCAACACCAAACTTGTCCCTACAATTAAGTTGGCCACTTTCTTAGTTTTGGAACTCTTATTTCTGTGTGTCTGTATTTAATTTTCCTGATATAGCACACCCTTGAGAACTTCTTGGAGCTCTGGTCTGGTGCTTGTAAGTTCTTTCAGGTTTTGTTTATCTGAGAATGTTCTTTTCTCTTCTCCCCAAATGAGAGATAATCTTGCTGGATACAGTATTCTTGGCTGAAATTTCTTTTCTCTTAACACTTTGAATATATTTTCCCATTCTTTCCGATGAGAGATCTACTGTTAGCCTGATGGGATGTCCTTTGTAGGTAACTTGATGTTTTTCTCTTGCCAATCTTAGTATCTTGTCTTTGCTCTAGAAAAGGTTTGCAAAGTCAAACTTTTGACAGTAAGACAATAAATATTGAAAATCAGAAAATATATGAATCAGGAAAACAGAAAGTAATGATAATATTTCTTGGAAAAAACTCAGTAGATATATTTTTTAAAAAGATATACCCTAGTAGGTATCAAATAAAAGCAACATGAATAACACAGTACTTTCCCCTAAAGCCCCAATTTCCTAGACTCAACATTTTTTAAATTTTATTTTTAACTTTAAATTTAATTGTTTATTTTTACAATTTTTAAATTTACATTTTAAAAATAATTATTTAATTTTATCATTATTATTATAATTTTTTAAAATATGCTACAGGGAATGTGCACTCACCATAGAGAGAGACAGTGAGAAAGCAAGCCATCAAGTCTGGGACTTGAACCATAGTCGGCCATGTGAGAGTCCAGCACCCTAACCATCTTGCCACCTGTTAGCCTCCCAATTTACATTAAATCATGGTACATCTTTACAATGTACAAAATATTTTCTCCCAGCATGAATGCAGCATACATTTTTTTTTTTTTTTTGGAGAGATTTTCACTGTAGGGCGCGTGCGCTCGCCAGACAGACAGAGAGAGACATAGAGACAGAAAGCGAGAAATCACCCTCCAGGGGGGATGGTCACGCCGCAATCCCTTCTCCTCCATTCTCCTCTCAGGATCTTGGGCACGCACGCACACGCGCCCGACGTGAGTTTTAAGCCACCGGGTCCGGGACACGAACCGCGGTCGACTACGTGGGAGTCCAGCGACATAGCCATTACGCTAACTGCTGGTTCCCAATGCAGCATACATTTTAAACCTCCCAGTAGAATGATAAAGCAAAAAAATACTGAAAGCTTAACGGAAATAACAGGGACAACAACAGTGGGTAAAGAAAAAACTCTTAGAAATACCTTTTCATATATCAAGGATTTAGAGAACTATTTTTTTCTCAAAAAAAAAAAAGAACATTAAAGAGAAAGATTAGCTTTAAAAAATTAATTTATTTCCCTATAGTGAGTTGACATTTATAAAAGAAGAGTTTACTTATAAAGTGTACAGAGTTGGAAGCATAGCTAGTCATTTATTAAGTGTGCACTCTACTGTAATAAACCCAAAGTCCATTTCTAAACATTTTGTAGCATCACATTGCATCTTGAGTATTAAATTAAATTAGAACTAACCAAAAAGCTTTTATGTATTATTTTCCCCTGATTCTTCATATCTAAAATAGTTTCAGACTAAATATGATTAAAGTTAATGGGTGCCATTGAGGATTTTCTTAGTTTGAGAAAAATTTAACCCTTTTGTTTAGGATACCTTTAAGTGTGACCTCTCTTAATATGTACAGAAAATCTACAATCATTTTAACTACAGTCACTTTTCCTCTAGCATAATTTAAAAAGCATTGTGTTTTAATATATTGGTTGTTGGAAAAGTCATGACATATTTTTCTATGTGTTTCTGTGCAAAACTATGTCTTGACTTCCAATCACCCAGTGGATAAAATATTTTAAATAAGATTATATACATTGGTATAAATGAATAAAATATAGCTTAATGGGATCTTTGTGAATTTTTAGATCTTTTTGAAGTAATTGTTCAGCATTATTCTGGCCTATGTGCTTCATATGGCATGATTCTCTGTCAATGAAATCATCCATAAATTAAACTACACTTAGTATGTATTTTTCTGCTAAGGAATGACACTTGTTAAGTATAGATTTATGCTGTAGTTATCAGCTAATATTTTCAGAAGTCATGCATTTTACATGATCAATAATAGCATAAACTTTTTCTTTTTTAAAAAAAAAAAAACTTTTTCTGTCTCTGCACTTGTCAGAGATAGATAGAGACAGAGGAAAAGTGAGAAAGCACCTTACAAGGGGTGGCCACACCACAATCCCTTCTCCTCCATTCTCCTGTCAAGATTTTGGGCATGCATGCACACATCTGGAATGTTTTCCTTTCTACCAGGTCCGGGACTGAAACCTCACAGTTGACTGTGTGGGATCCAGCTGCCTTAACCTTCACACCACCTGCTGACCCCCAAATTTTTAAAAAAATAAGTACTATACTGGCACTTCTTTTAGTAAATTCCCAGACTTAAAGAATATAAGATGTGGAAGGAATCATGTAATTTGTCAAGTCTAACAGCTAGTACCTTTTAATCTACAGAGTATACAGGTTTTAAAGAATTTTAAATTATTTATTTGCAATTAATGATTTGTTGAGACTCCCAGAAAGCAAGTAAGTAAATATGGAGAAAATAAAATGGGTAATTTGGACACAAGAGTTTTCTTTTCATATATTATTATTAAATTTTTTAGAGTTTTTTTTTTTCCTTAGGCCATGTACGCTTGCCAGAGAGAGAGACAGACAGACAGTCAGACAGACAGCAGTGAGAGGGAAAGTAAGAAATCACACCCCCTCCCAGGGGGCATGGGCAGGCCACAATCCCTTCTCCTCCATTCTACTCCCTGGATCTTGGGCACTCATGCACACGTACTTGGATAACTTTCAAGCTGCTGGGTCCAGGACTCAAACTGCAGTCATGTGAGAGTTCAATGATGTAACCATTATGCCATCTGCTGGTCCCTCTCTCTATTTTTTTAATCTTTCATGTGTTCATACATTCAGCTAATAATTCTTGAATACTTACTGTGTGCTATGTATTCTATTAAGCATAAGTTATGTGATGGTGAACAAAAGAAGTAAGACAATATGTTAATTCCTTAGAGTTTATAGAATATATTAATATCTAAACTTACAACTGTGATAACTGTAAAATGTATATGTGGAGAGTCAAACAGCCTGGAATAATTAAGAAGTATTCACTGAAGAAATAAGATTGAACTTATATTTATAGAATTATAATAGCTGACTAGATGAAAGGAAACATAATATTTGATCAGTGATGAAAGCACTGAAGTCAGTAGAGAATGGAGCATTGTGTTTTTTTAAATTAAAATATTATGTATTTATTTATAGTAATTCACTGTAAATCAATCAATACAATATATAAAATGAGATTTTTCCACCCAGTATATTGTATGTAGGCTCAATCAAAGAAATAACCATACATGTTATCATCAACGAATAATTTTCTGTTTCTTATTTCTTATATATTTGCTTTTTTCTGCCCCTTGAATCCCTATCTCTCACCCTCTGCCAATTCCCCTGCTTCTCCCACACTGTCTCTGGCATGTACAGTTGTCTTCCATACCTTTTTTTGTTTCACATTTTATTGCTTCACTAAAGATCTTAATTTAAAGACTTTCAATAGCAAGCACAGCTGATACATATTTATGAACGCATGTCGGACTTAGGCGGAAACCTCAGTGAGTAAAGTGAAAATACTATAAAGTACCACCTTGCTGGGGCTATACAGCTTACTGCAGTCATTAAATAGGTATTAATAGAGATTTTTTATGCATTTTTTTAATTTTGAAAAAAATTTTTAGTTTCACAGATCAAAATTAAAAAATGTTAAGAGAAATTTACTTAAAACATAAAGCCAAGAAAAAGATTAGGATTCCCCGTTCAAATAGTAAGTAGATGAACAATTTGGAGATTCTTCAAAAATCTACAAATAGAACTACCATATGATCCAGCAATCCCATTCCTTGGCATCTACCCAAAGGACAGAAGAATTCTTCATTGGAAAAGTGCTTGCACATCGATATTTATTGCGGCACTATTCACAATTGCTAAGTCATTGAAACAACCCAAATGCCTATGAACAGATTAATGGATAGAAAAACTGTGCCACACATATATACTCTATGGAATACTATTCAGCCATAAAAAATAAAATTAAATTAAATTAAAAAATAAAAACAAAAAAACCCGAAAAACAGAACCCTGGCTTTTGACAGGAAGTGGATGAATATAGAAGATTTACCGCTGAGTGAAGCAAGCCAGGCTATGAAAGGAGAGACATTGTATGGTCCCACTTAATATATACCAAGTGCCCGCACTCTATGACTGAAACTGATTGACTAAAGGATATAGAAACACAGTATATAGATGTAAATACCAAATACAGTATGTGTGAAAGAGGAGGGTCTGAGGAAGGACATTTAAAAGAAAAATAGGGAGGCAAAGCATTAATAGGACAAAGAAATGTGGTATTATCTGTTGAAGATAATTTATAGTTTTATCAACTGTTCTAGGGAGAAATGTTCACCTGTTGAAATATCCATTTTGTAAGCCAAATAATGTGATTGAATGTATGAAAGAAAATGAAATAAAAAAATAAATAAATAAAAAGAAAAAAAGAAAAACAGTTTAAGAGCAGACAAAAATCCTTAAATATGGAAATCAAAGCATTGAAGGAAATAAGTAATGTTTTAGTCTAAAGTAAAAACATTTTATTTCACTGGTTCAGATTCACATAATTAATCTCTCTTCTACTGAATTTGCAGTGTTACTGTGGTCTGATCTTTCCATTTTAACTCTGGAAGTTAACATTCAACTCCAGACTTGTCCCTGCCATTAGGGCAGTTCTCTTGGTTGTTTCTTGTACTCTTATTTCTGTGTCTGACTTTAGTTTTCCTGGTATAGCACTCCCTTTAGCACTTCTTGGAGAGCTGGTATGGTGTTGATAAATTGTTTAAGGTTTTTGTTCATCTGAGAATGTTTTTGTCTTTTTTTTTATATATGAAAGTTCTTGCTGGATATAGTATTCTTGGTTAAAATTGTTTTTCATTTAACACTTTGAATATATTTTTCTATTTTTCCTTACTTACATCATTTCCATTGAAAGGTCTAACCTTAGCCTTATGGGATATCCTTTGAAAGTAACTTCATGTTTCTCTCTTGCCCATTTTAGTATCTTGTCTCTGTGGTTTTGGTCAACCTGGCTATGATGTGCCTTGGGGAAGATCTTCTTGGGTTGATCGTGTGTGGGGTCCTTTGTATTTCTTGGGTCTGGATATTTGAGTGACTCTCTCTAGGTTTGGAAACTTTCCATTCAGGACTTCATGGAATAGATTATCAACACCCTTACTAGCTTCTTCACCTTCTGGAATATCGATTATCCAGATATTTGGGCATTTAATGGTATCCAGTATTATTTGTATGTTATTTTCATTTTGGAGGGTTATTTTTCTCATTCTTTTTGGTGAGTTTCCCTAGGTCAGAGTTTCTACCTTCTACATCTGAGATTCAGTCTTCTGCATGATCTAATCTGCTTTTGATAGTTTTAAGGGAAGTTTTGATTTCCTATATTACAATCTTCATCTTTAATGATTCTGTTTTATTCTTTTTTATGGTGTGTATCTCCTCTTTCAGATTGTGCAAGAACTTCCTCACCTCCTGGAATTCGTCACTTTTCTCTTGCAACTTCTGGAATTGTTGTCTCTAATCTCTTGCATCTCTGTTAGCTTTGTTATGATGAATATTTTAAATTCTTTATCTGACATTTCCATGAGTTCCCTTGTATCCTTTGTGGAGGAAGAGGAGTTATTCTTTTCCATTAGAGGAAATATATTTTCTTGGTTTCTCAAATTTCTTGTGCCTCTGTGGTGGTTTCTGGTCATCTGATGGATTATACATTTTTTCCTGGCTCCTAGCTGGACTTGGGAAGCAGGGGTAAAGTCTGGGCAGAGGGTCTTTGGTGGTCGAAATCCATGAATGGGGTTGCTCAGAACTCAAATATCAAGAAGGGAGCATTCTAAAGAAGCAAAGTAGATAGCAGAAGGAGAAGCTCTGTTTCAGGGGCCACTATATTAATTTTGAGAAAGAAAACAGGACCATTGTGTTTGGAACAGAGTAAGGGATAGAACTAGCGGATGAAGCTAGAGTGACAATTAAGAAACAGACTCTGCAGGAGCGTGAGTTTAGACAATAATATTTGACTGTTCTATAACTACTGGTACACCAAGAAATAACCTTTCTTTTTTTTTCTTTAATATTTGCCAGCTGGCATGTAGGCTCTCTGGAGAGAGAGAGAGAGAAAGAGAGGGAGAGAGAGAGGGAAAGTGAGCAAGTACCCCTCCCTTGTGGGGGATGATCACATTGCAATCCTTTCTCCTGTATCTCTCCCTCCTTTTGGGATTTTGGACATGCATGCTCATATGTTTGGTGTGTTTTTCAAGCTGCTGGGTCCAGGACTAGAATCATGAAATTGGCCATGTGGGATCCATCTGTCTTAGCAATCATGCCACCAGCTGTTTGAAGAAATCATATTAATAGTGGGAAAAGGACTGATGGTCTGATTGTGTTTCCAAAATTTTTTTTTTGAGAGGTTTTTGCTATAGGGCGCGTGCGCTCGCCAGAAGGACAGAGAGAGACAGAGAGACAGAAAGCAAGAAATTACTCCTCAGGGAGGATGGCCATGCCGCAGTCCCTTCTACTCCATTCTCCTCTCAAGATATTGGGCACACACACACACACACACACACACACACACATACACTAGGCATGAGTTTAAGCCACCAGGTCTGGGATTTGAACTGCGGTCGACTACATAGGAGTCCAGCGACACAGCCATTATGCTAACTGCTGGTCCCTGTTTCCAAAAATTAACTCTGGTGATACTATGGAGAAAAAATGGGAGAGGAACCTGAATAAATGTTAGTGAACCAATTAGAAAATCATTATATATAAACCAATTAGAAAATCATTATATAATAATAACCTTTGGTGTTAGTTTGGACTAAGGTAGTGGTGATAAATGGAGAAATAGGACTTAAAAGATTTACAGTGCCAAGTTTTGGCACAGTGTTAACACAGGAAGAGTACAGGAGAAAGATCCTTGGTTTGCATCCCAGGACCTCCCTGAACATGCGAGGAGTGCATACGTGTATGCCTGGTCTACGCTGGCTAAGACTGAGGGTGGATTGTGGCATCAGGACCCTAGTGGGGTAAACCCCCCTCCAAAAATCTCTCTCTCTCATGAAGGAAACAAATAAATAAACTAAAAAAGATTTCTAAGACATAGAAGCAAAAACATTTTGCCAATGCTTAGTTGGACAAGTTGAGGGAGTTAATTCTCAAAGATGATTTTCTTTATTTCTAATTTACATAATAAATAGTAGTATATTTAGTTGTTGTAAAAAACTCTGAAAGATTAGGTATACAAAGTTGGCTATGTTGCTTTTGAGTTATTCAAGGGGAAATAATCAAGTGCATTTAAGAGTATAGAGATTTGGAACTTAAAGAAAGGTCCAGTATGGTAATAAAAGATTGTGAGGCACAAGGGTGAAAACCACACTGCTTGATTTTTATTTTATATACTTTCTTTTTCCCTAAAAAAGACAGAATTAAATCTGGTTGAGTTGGGGTAAGAAAGAAAAATGTATTAATAAATCTTTGGAAGGATTCGTTTGGGGAAAATAAAAAAAATAAAAACAAAAAACTATAATTTTAGATAATTTGAGCTTAGCATTCACTTATTTCTTTATATTAATTTTAAAAAATTAATACCCATAGCACGGTGGTTAGGAGAGTTAGATCCCACATGGCCAACCACAATTCAAATCCTGGCCCAGGTCCCTTGAGAAGCATGCCTGGCACATGTGTGGGTACACACCCCAAATCCCCACAGGATGGAGAAATGGAATCTCTGATGAACACAATGCCCTCTGGCAATTAAAAGCAATTTCTTTCTTTCTGTTTGGTTTATATCTTCATGTATTTCTTCAGTTCCATATAATGATTCAGCTTCCAAAATTAACATTATTTTTACTTATTAGGGTCTTTCTTGTACTTGTCAGGTCGTTTCCTTTTTTTTTTTTTTTCATTTTCTTTTATACATTCAATCACGTTATTTAGCTTACAAAGTGAATGTTTCTTTCTTTCTTTGTTTTGGAGAGGTTTTTGCTATAGGGCGTGTGTGCTCGCCAGAAAGACAGAGAGACAGAAAGCGAGAAATCACCCCTCAGGGGGGTTGGCCACATCACAACCCCTTCTCCATTCTCCTCTCGGGATCTTGGGCATGCACAGAGACGCCCCTGGCGTGAGTTCAAGTCACTGGGTCTGGGACTCGAACTGCGGTCGGCTACATGGGAGTCCAGCGACATAGCCATTACGTCAACTGCTGGTCCCAGAATATTTCAACATGTGAACATTTCTCCCGAGTCCAGTTGATGAAACTATAACATTATCTTCAACAATCACTGGTTGGTTGTCAGCTAGTTGTTGGCTTTTTCCCTTTTTAGCACTTGCCACAACATCACTTTCTCACAGGGTAATACAATTCTTGGTTGGTTGTAAATTCATTTTACTGTCTTTATCTTTGAGATCTATTTAATTTGCCTATCTATTTATTTCTCAGATGTGATTTTTCTCATTAGTTGAGAAATTTTAGCGTTTTGTGCTTTGTGCAACTGTTGCATTTTGTTTAAATTCAAGTGGTGATTACTTTTTAAAGTAATAAACAATATCTTTTATCTCCTTGTTTTTCCCCCCCTTAATAAAAAATTTAGTATCCCAACATTGCTAAGATAGATGGGTTGATCCAATAGCCTAATGATTAAAGAAGCTAGATTTCACATGGCTGACTTGTGGTTTGAATCCTGCCTCTGATGGCTTGAAAAAAGCATACTGAGTGAATGTGTGTGGATGCCCCAAATTCCAGTAGGGTGGAGAAATGGAGAAGAAATTGCAGCATTGCCATGTCTTAGTGAGGGGGTGGGGAGGGTGAGGTACTTTCTTTCTCTTTTTCCCTAGCTCTCTAGTGAGCACACACACTCTCTGGGAATTAGAAAAGAAAGAAGAAGCTAGAACATATTATTTGAGTTTTAAAGAAACTTTATTTGTTAAAAATGGACTATTTCTGATCTTTTTTTCAGTTTATTTATTTCTTCCATGAGTGAGAGAGTCAAAAAGAGACACAGAAACAGAGAGATAATGCTAACAGGATCTTTACATCATGATTCACCCCCTCCTTCAGTCAATTATGGCTCATGTACATATGTGTGCTCAGAGTATGCAGGGAAGTCTCCAGACACAAATCAAGAATCATGTAGGTCAGGCTGACAGAGCATGCTGTTTTGCTGCTACGCTGATGTTGGGCTCCCTACCTCTGACTTCTTGCTTAAAAATACCTACGTACTATTTTGTTCCTCATAACATTTTATTTACCTAGACTATTACAATGTTACTTTCATCTAATGCTACATTAATTACCACATGACCTAAAATTTTATTTATAATTAGTAAAAAGTCTTTGTCATAATTTCTTTTGCTAATCATCTCATCTCTCCTTCTTTTCACGACTGCCCAAATTCAGTCTTTAGTTAAGTTTACTACAGGTACATTTTTGATGCATAAGTGATTATGGTATATGGAAAGTTTACATTATAGTTTTATTTTAAACACAATTTAGTTACTACAAACATATCTTTCTAAGCATTTTGTAATCGAATAAAATATGTGTGTAGCAGTAGTCAATCCTCTTTCCTCAGATATTAGAGGTAATTCCCATGCTTGCTTTCTCTGAAACTAAATACTGGAGTCCCTTTTTAATTATTTCCTTCCCTCTTTCCTATTGTTTTAGGTTGCTTTATACTTAATAATTCCATCATAAAATATGCATATTTTATTGTCTAAAGTAAATTATTTGAGTTGGTTATATCGGTAACATTTAAAATTATGAAAATATAAATCTGTGCTCAATTGAATTGAATGATATTTCTGACAAGTTTTTCTATGAATAGTAATTATATTTTATATGTATCAGCTTGAACCTTCTTTCCAAAACTTTTAGCTAGCTAAAAATCTTGGAATAATATTAAATTAAGTCAATGGCTAATCATTTGCTACCTATACAGTTTCTAAGTCAGAAACATTACTTAGCACTGATTACTAAGCATAATGACAAATTTGTATTTTCTTTTGCAACATACTGTGAGACCTTTGGAAGAGGTTTATTTCCTAGAAAATATGTAAACCTTTTGACAGCATTTACTCAGTTTGATGGACTTTTTATTTTTTTTTTTTTTTAAGGCCATAAGGTGTATGCATTCACCAGAGATAGAGAGAGTCAGTGAGAGGGGAAATGAGAAATCACCCCTCAGGGGTATAGCTATGCTGCAATCCATTCTCCTCCATTTTCTTCCTGGGATTTTGGGAATGCATGCACACGTGCCCAACTTAGCAGTTACATCACTGTACACCCATATGGCTGACAGCAGTTCAAGTCCTAGACTTGGAGGTTTGAAGTTCACTCTGGGCATGAGTGTGCATTCGTGCCCAAGATCCCAGGGGGAAAATGGAGAAAAAGAGAAAAAGAGACTGTGGCATGGCCATCCCCCATGCGGGGTGGTTTTTCACGTTTCCTCTCACTGTCTCTGTCCAGAGAGCGCATTGCACCTAAGGCAAAAAAAAAAAAAAAAAATTAGAGGAAAGGTCTTCTGAACCTTTACTGCCAAATACTGATGTGATACTAGAACTTTGTTTTCTCATTATCAAAATGATTAATTTTAAAATCCTTAAAAAGTACTGAATTACCATATTTTACCTTCTGTATAATTTGTATAGGTATCAGAACTTCCACTCACTAGATACTCTTACTAGAATTATTCTCTTTGTTTTGAGTTGACTTTGAAATGTTTTAATTTTTTTTCCTTATTTTTTTTTTTAGAGGTTTTTGCTATGGGGCATGTGGGGTCACCAGAAAGACAGAGACAGAGAGACAGAAAGCAAGAAATCATCCCCCAGGGGGCATGGCCATGCCGCAATCCCTTCTCCTCCATTCTCCTCTCGGGATTTTGGGCATGCACACACACGCGCCTGGCATGAGTTTAAGCCACCAGGTCCGGGACTTGAACTGTGTTCGACTACATGGGAGTCCAGTGACATAGCCATTACGCTAACTGCTGGTCCCATTGAAATGTTTTAATTATTAAAAATAATGTTTTCTCAATTATGAAACAGTGAATATTTCTTACCATAAGCTATTATTTTCTATTTTATTTGTTAAAT
>NW_006159814.1:3849977-3878227 GCF_000334495.1 Tupaia belangeri chinensis
CTTTCCCTAGCTCTCTAGTGAGCACACACACTCTCTGGGAATTAGAAAAGAAAGAAGAAGCTAGAACATATTATTTGAGTTTTAAAGAAACTTTATTTGTTAAAAATGGACTATTTCTGATCTTTTTTTCAGTTTATTTATTTCTTCCATGAGTGAGAGAGTCAAAAAGAGACACAGAAACAGAGAGATAATGCTAACAGGATCTTTACATCATGATTCACCCCCTCCTTCAGTCAATTATGGCTCATGTACATATGTGTGCTCAGAGTATGCAGGGAAGTCTCCAGACACAAATCAAGAATCATGTAGGTCAGGCTGACAGAGCATGCTGTTTTGCTGCTACGCTGATGTTGGGCTCCCTACCTCTGACTTCTTGCTTAAAAATACCTACGTACTATTTTGTTCCTCATAACATTTTATTTACCTAGACTATTACAATGTTACTTTCATCTAATGCTACATTAATTACCACATGACCTAAAATTTTATTTATAATTAGTAAAAAGTCTTTGTCATAATTTCTTTTGCTAATCATCTCATCTCTCCTTCTTTTCACGACTGCCCAAATTCAGTCTTTAGTTAAGTTTACTACAGGTACATTTTTGATGCATAAGTGATTATGGTATATGGAAAGTTTACATTATAGTTTTATTTTAAACACAATTTAGTTACTACAAACATATCTTTCTAAGCATTTTGTAATCGAATAAAATATGTGTGTAGCAGTAGTCAATCCTCTTTCCTCAGATATTAGAGGTAATTCCCATGCTTGCTTTCTCTGAAACTAAATACTGGAGTCCCTTTTTAATTATTTCCTTCCCTCTTTCCTATTGTTTTAGGTTGCTTTATACTTAATAATTCCATCATAAAATATGCATATTTTATTGTCTAAAGTAAATTATTTGAGTTGGTTATATCGGTAACATTTAAAATTATGAAAATATAAATCTGTGCTCAATTGAATTGAATGATATTTCTGACAAGTTTTTCTATGAATAGTAATTATATTTTATATGTATCAGCTTGAACCTTCTTTCCAAAACTTTTAGCTAGCTAAAAATCTTGGAATAATATTAAATTAAGTCAATGGCTAATCATTTGCTACCTATACAGTTTCTAAGTCAGAAACATTACTTAGCACTGATTACTAAGCATAATGACAAATTTGTATTTTCTTTTGCAACATACTGTGAGACCTTTGGCAGACGTTTATTTCCTAGAAAATATGTAAACCTTTTGACAGCATTTACTCAGTTTGATGGACTTTTTTTTTTTTTTTTTTTTTTTTACTTTTAACGTTTTTGCCATAAGGTGTATGCATTCACCAGAGATAGAGAGAGCCAGTGAGAGGGGAAATGAGAAATCACCCCTCAGGGGTATAGCTATGCTGCAATCCATTCTCCTCCATTTTCTTCCTGGGATTTTGGGAATGCATGCACACGTGCCCAACTTAGCAGTTACATCACTGTACACCCATATGGCTGACAGCAGTTCAAGTCCTAGACTTGGAGGTTTGAAGTTCACTCTGGGCATGAGTGTGCATTCGTGCCCAAGATCCCAGGGGGAAAATGGAGAAAAAGAGAAAAAGAGACTGTGGCATGGCCATCCCCCATGTGGGGTGGTTTTTCACGTTTCCTCTCACTGTCTCTGTCCAGAGAGCGCATTGCACCTAAGGCAAAAAAAAAAAAAAAAAATTAGAGGAAAGGTCTTCTGAACCTTTACTGCCAAATACTGATGTGATACTAGAACTTTGTTTTCTCATTATCAAAATGATTAATTTTAAAATCCTTAAAAAGTACTGAATTACCATATTTTACCTTCTGTATAATTTGTATAGGTATCAGAACTTCCACTCACTAGATACTCTTACTAGAATTATTCTCTTTGTTTTGAGTTGACTTTGAAATGTTTTAATTTTTTTTCCTTATTTTTTTTTTTAGAGGTTTTTGCTATGGGGCATGTGGGGTCACCAGAAAGACAGAGACAGAGAGACAGAAAGCAAGAAATCATCCCCCAGGGGGCATGGCCATGCCGCAATCCCTTCTCCTCCATTCTCCTCTCGGGATTTTGGGCATGCACACACACGCGCCTGGCATGAGAATGAGTTGAAGCCACCAGGTCCGGGACTTGAACTGTGTTCGACTACATGGGAGTCCAGTGACATAGCCATTACGCTAACTGCTGGTCCCATTGAAATGTTTTAATTATTAAAAATAATGTTTTCTCAATTATGAAACAGTGAATATTTCTTACCATAAGCTATTATTTTCTATTTTATTTGTTAAATTAAATAGCACTCGCCAGAAAGACAGAGAGAGACAGAGAGATAGAAAGCAAGAAATCACTCCCCAGGGGGGATGGCCACGCTGCAATCTCTTCTCCTCCATTCTCCTCTTGGGATCTTGGGCACGCACGCACACGCGCCTGGTGTGAGTTTAAGCCACCGGGTCCGGGACTTGAATGGCGGTCGACTACAAGGGAGTCCAGCAACATAGCCATTATGCTAACTGCTGGTCCCATGATCCTATATTAATGAAATAATCAAATCTCATTTGGAAATTCTTTTGAGTTCCCACAATTAGGCTCTAAAATAGGAAAAGAGTATCTTTAATATCATTTATACTTTAAAAATATCATTGAAATTTCCCAGTGGATCCCTGAAAAATCACATAGATTTCACTTTTTAAAAGAGGCATGCTAGAAATAATTTGATATGCTGGACATATTCCAAATTGCATGATTTATTTTAACACTACTGTAATAATCTGTATGTGAAGAATTGTCCAATAAGAACATTCACCCTACTATAGGACAAGATGGTATAGGGCCCAGAGTGGTGCTACTAAGATGCTATGCTCTGCAGACTGGGATCCCATTGGAAGTGAAGGTTTGATTCCTTGTTCTACCTAGAGAACAGGCAGGGGGGTCGGGGAAGAGGGCATGTGCTTGTAATCCCAGTAGGTTTAGACAGGAGGATCAAAGCTTGAGGCTGGTCTGGGTATCATAATAAGATATTGTCTAAAGAAAGAATGGGGAAAGTGATACATAGATAACATACTACTCAAGAGATGCTAGATCCATATGGAACATAGTGGTTGGTTTCCCTAGACAACCTGGGTATTCAGGGCAAGGGCGTCCATGATCCTGGCTGGTTGGAAGGACTGGGCATGGGACCCAATGGAGGATACTCATCTCAATTCCTCTCTCTCTTTTCCTATCTCTCATTCTCATGAAAGAATGAAATATATTTAAAAGAAAAAAAATAGCTACATGTAGTGGTGTGCCTGTAGTTTCACATGAGAGTCTGAGACAGGGGGATGACAACAGAGCAAGAGCCCGTGTTAAAATAATAATTATTAATGATATTATTTTTGATAGATAAAATATTATGCAAGGTGAATTACTTTTTCCAGTTTGGATATTGGCAAGTATTCAGCAAATTCCCTGAGTTTGCTCACATGAGGCTTATATTTAAAAGTGAAGGACATGAGGCAGCAGTGCAGTACAAGAGAAAGAGGAAAGCGGACATCAGCATTCCTGGAGACATTCTGCAGCTCTGACTGCCCAGAGCCCTCCTTTTGTGCGCATAGAGCCTGGCTGTGTCTGTGGCACATATTGCCAAGACTTGTGTGAGGAATACTGATCTCAGGAGAAGTCACAGAGGAAACTCTCAGTGGCTTTTTAAGAAGTCCAACAATGCAGGTCAAATGTATTTGGGTCAGTCACAAATCTTTAGTAAAGTAACTGGGTAACTTTGGGAGTCTGCAGTGGAGTTTGGAATCCTACATGGCCTTAACTTGTTTATGACTAATGACAATAACAAATCCCACAAATATCCAGATAGAACTTTTCCAAACCAGCTATAAATGAAACCTTCTCTATATAAAATACCATTAATATAAATATTTTGTGATTGTATGCTTTTTGGAAAGGCCCTGGAGATTTGCCAAAGCCCTTGTTACTGATGGTTTTTACTCAAAGGGAAACTGTTAGTCAAACTCTTATGAAGTAGTCCTACCCTGCCTCCCAGGAGAGATTTTAATAACCTCCATCCTAATAGTATTGGTACTTAATAATTCACTATCTCTATTCAGTATCATTCTCAAACAGGTTCTTAATGCCCTCTGATACATCCCTGAGGGTGCCACTATTGGTGGCAGGCTAGACTTTTTACTTCAGCAAAGATGCGCAATCTTGGAGCCTCATGAATAGGACTGTAGCAATTACCCTGAATTACTCAAATCTGTAAGAATCTTTGTTGAGGGTCAGCCTCAAAGCCAAGACCATTTAAATAGCTTTCCCATTGGATTAACCATTAAATAATGTCCCATTGAACTGAATCAGGATTGCAGGGCTCCTGTCTTTCCTGAAGCTGACATGTTGAATAAGAGCAGACCTCTGACTCAAGATTGAGCAGAACAAGAACGAAAGAAACAAAACTGAATGAACTAATGATAAAAATTTTATTGTGGCTAATTATTCAAAAGAGCATTGTCATTACTTTAAATTATTTTTATTATATATACAAGATAAATCCTTGTCCTTTTCTTATTAATGTATCTCTAACCTTTAATTCACTAGATTCTGTCTTAAAAGGAAACCATTTTAATGATACCATTTTTATGAGTAATACTTGTATTCAATTCCCTTGGTTTTCAAGTAACATCATTTGCATAGGTTATATCGGATCTTTTAACCAAGATAATTGGACAAATTAAATGTGCAACTGAGGCTGTATCTAGAGGATTAGATCTGAGAATGGTTCTCATTTAATAAGGTATGCCAAGTGAAGCTCACTATTAAGAAAAAGGAGTTGATTTTACATAGGGAGTGCTAATACCTACAAAACTCTTCTAAGAAATGGGTTTTTATAGCTAAGTCATAAGATCCCAGTCTCAGAGATGGCCATGGGGGCCACTTTTTGGCAAGTCAGGAACCACAAAACATTTTCTGAACCCATAAAAGATTCAGGAAAAGAAATACATAGATACTGCTTAAGAATGATGGGAAGAGTTTCTTGGGATTGGCTTTGCATCCTTGGATATAACAACAAGTTACAATGCTTGTGGGAAGGACAATATAAGATTCTAAGGAAAATTCTCAAGAGGAATTAATTATCTGGCCTAGGACTTGCAGAGTAAACTCAGCTATTATAATCAATACTTTTGCTATACCTAAATAAACAATCAGGCCAAACATTATGGGGTCCACATTTTTATTAAAATCAGGAGACATTGCTGTAGATTATCTATGATCATAAGGCAAGGAGGCTCTTTAAGAGTATGATTAAGGCCTTACATGAATGAAGTTAACTTGTAGATTTTTGTGCATTTGAGGCGCAAATAGTTTATGTCTTGAAGATCGCTCTATGGAACATTAACCATAATGTATAGCCCAGCAATATTAGAAGGCATTGTCTCAATATGCTAGGCTTTCATAGATTACTTCTTTGCTCATGGTGTTTCTCTTGGATTGCTCTTTCTTATATTTGCAGATGAATAAATATTCACAATTAAATTTTCTCTACATCTTTGAAGCTATTGGTAGTGAACAAACTGAATGTGTGATATTGAGATATTTTATGCAGAACTTTTTTTTGCCCAAGAGATTATTAATATACCAGTACCATGGTAAAATGATTGAGTTAGCCTTCTAGGTTGTTTTCTCTAAGAGAACTATTTAACAAAACGCCAGCTTTCATCTACTCTAGGACTTAACAATTTCTCCATTGATTCCATTAATTAGGTTATGCCAAATATCCCACAATAAAATCATATGTGATTGGTAGAAAACCACATTTAATAGCACTTTTGAATGTCACACATGAACACCAATTGTTTTTACCAGATTAATTAGCTATAACAGCAATGACTAAGACACTGTGACATTTTGAGGACAAGGGTTCATGAAATACCCAAAATTTGAGGATATTCCCTAATGAGAACAGATCTAGAAGGTGTTCTATCATTTTCAGAACTAGGTGGGAGGGACTCATAAGGGGATATTAGAAGGTAGACAGGTAAGAAGTTTTCAGAGTTTCTGAGACATAAACAACTATGTTGGCTTTTGCCTCATAAACTAGGCATTTCGTATTCTTTAATATGCAACTTGACAAATAAATTAGTCTTTACTAAAACGAAGATAATAGTAAACTTTCATTGGTTCATGAAAAGATCAAAAAATTTCAGTTGACAGATTTATGCTTTGTGGAGGGCTGGTGGAGAAGTTATCTTGGAAACCAAAAAAAGAAAGAGAATTCACTTGAAAAGAGCCACTCTGATTTTTCTTCTTGAAATCTACAGCTTTTCCAATTAAAACCTACAGGAAATGTTTCTATTCTTGTCTTATCTATTCTTTGTAGTGGGATGAAAGAAACCTCACAAGATAGTCTGGAGAATGTAGAGATCTGAAAGCTACTTGCTGTGCTGGTAATAGGGAAAACACAATAAGATGAGTAGTTCAGTAATATCATTTTCCACCATGAAGGACTTCAAATACTTCACAGAGAACAGTTGCTATGAGTAATTATATTCTTAGTGGTGATACTTTTTGTACAAAAATAAGTCCTCTGGGGAGGCTTTAACCTTAAGTTTCATTGGGCCTCTCTAGATATTACTTGCATTCTTTCAATTTGTTATGGCCACATTAACACAATTATGTCTTTTTTTTTTTTTGACGTATTCTGACACAGTCTCTCATTATACTTTCTTAGAAATGAAAAGAAAAAATGAAGACATGAGCTATCCAACACTTATATGTTGAAATACAATATATAAATGCCATGTAACCTACCCTTTAAAAAGTTATGAGCCACAGGGACCACTCCCACATAGTGGAGACACCCAGTGGCTTAAAACGCACACCAGGTGTGTGTGCATGTAGGCCCCAAATCCTGAGGAGATTGGAGGAGAAGGGATTGCAGCATGGTCATCTCCCCCGGAGGCGGGGGGATGATTTCTGGCTTCTCTCTCTTTCTCTGTCTCTCTGGCAAGCACATGCATCCTACAGCAAAAATCTCACCTTAAAAAAAAATTATGAGCTATGAACCTGAGTAAATGTCAGTAGGTATGAATATATATGCAAAGCATGGTTGCCTGTTTCAGTCTGCATTTAATTCTTATATTCTGTGATGTATTTAAAAATTTCAAGACTTCCATATTTCATTAATTAGAATTAATTTCTGAAATAACAAGCATTTTTTTTCCAAAGAATGCATTTATTCTTAAAGTTTTGCTATAGAGTGCGTGTGTTCACCGGAGAGAAACAGGGGCATAGACAGAGAGAGAAATAAAGGAAAAATGAGAAATCACTCCCCAGAGGGCCATGCCATAATCCCTTCTCCTTCATTTTCTTTTTGGGATTTTGGGCATGCATGCACATGTACCTGGTGTGATTTTCAAGTCACCAGGTTCAGGGCTCAAACCATGCAATTAACTATGTGGGATCCAGTCGTATTAACCTCCATGCTGCTACTAGCCAAAGAGTGCATATTTTTTATTCTTGAGAGCACAGTGTAAGTCAAATAGGTTCAATACTGTTTTCAAAGAGCTTGGTTTTAGAAATTTTTTTATGAATAGAGAATGTGAATTAGCAAAATTTATATTTTTTGTAAATATAATTCTGAAATATCTTAAAATATATAAAGATTGAAATTTTAAAGCATATATCTATTTTCTGTGGAAATAAAGTTATTTCTGAATAAATAGGTTTTCAATGGGTAAGTAAGTTAGTTTCAAATTTCATATTGGTGCAACTGAACTTAAAGCTTTCAAGAACAAATATCTGTACAAAAATTTTTTTTTTTTTAGTTTCATAAAATCTAGCATTTCATAATGTGAGAAGCTACTCTTACTCCCAATTTTAGAATTCTTTTTCAAATCGTAGGAGGCAACTCTAACTTAAAAGTTAACAAATAGTAAAAGAAAGGATTACTGCAAGTTTCTTTTTTTCTCTAAGAATTGTGGATTTTTTTTGTTGTTTTTGCTTTGTTTTGTTTTGTTTTTACAAATTTCACTTGCTAAGGCTGAAAGTAGGCCAGGACTAAAACCAACCGAGTTGAAAGCATAGATGTCTCTATGCACTAGCAGTTGTTAGCAAACTACAGCCAGTATGCCACACTTAGCCTGCCACCTGTTTTTATATATAAAGTTTTATTGAAGCAGCCGTGCTTCTTCATTTTTCCTATTGACTATTTTTGTACTACAATGACAAGGTTGAGTAATTGTTTCAGCAAGATAATATGGTCCACAAGCCTAAAATATTTAATATCTAGTTCTTCACAGAAATTTTTGCTGATACATCATGTACAGGGATATTTTAAAGATTTAGGTCAAAATTAAAAGAACATTCATCTCATATAATTAAAAACAAAGTAGCCACAAACAAAATAGTAATGTACTTTTTATGTTAAGTTTATAACTTAGAAGGAAAAGTTTAGAATAAGAAGTTTGATCAATTGCTTAGCACTTTATTGAAAGCCTGCCAAAGGGTCAATAATATTCTAAGTCTTATAAAACTACAGAAAAGTGGGACCAGCAGTTGGAGTAATGGCTATGTTACTGGACTCCCGTGTAGCCGACCGCGATTCAAGTCCCAGACCCTGTGGCTTAAAATCACATTGAGCGCATGTGCATGCATGCGCAAGATCCCAAGAGGAGAAGGGAGAAGAGAGGATTGCAGCATGGCCATCCCCCCTGGGTGGTAATTTCTCACTTTCTGTCTTTCCATCTCTCTCTGTCTTTCTGGTGAGTGTGCACAACCTATAGCAAAAATCCCCCCCCCAAAAAAAAAAAACAGAAAAGTATATTAGCTATTTTTTAACTTCTAGTTATAATATGAAAATAAATCTGCACTGGGGGAATTTGAATTCCTAGAACTTAAGAAATCCTTGCTGCATTTTTACTTGCCTTTCCCCATCCCCATTCTGCCTTGGTGATGATCTTGAAGACAATATGTAGCTTGCATTTCCAATGTGGAATCTTCCTCTCTGATTCTGGAAATAGCACAGAAAATCTTATTTTTAAATAACTGTGCTCGTCAGTTTAGTCCCGCCTGGTCTGTGTGTGGGGGGTACCTGAGGAACTGACATAAGGTGTTTGCCTTTGTTTAATCTAACTTGGGGAGCAGAAAGTGGTTATGCAGAGATTATTCTACAAAAAAATTGAAAGGGAAATAACCTGCTGTTATCTGGTAAAATATGATATACACCAAAGCCTGAGACAGATATTCTCTGAAGAATTAGGGCATTGAAAAGCTTTCATGTTTACAGGGAAACTTAGCCACAGTCTTGCCCAGTACAGAATGCATGCTGAGAAAAGAGCTGAGAAGACTGTACACTTGGACTGTCTCTGGCTCATCATTTGCCTCAGTGTAAACAGAAAGTGAAGGCCAAAGCAGAGCTTTCTATGGCATGGGTAAATGCTGAAGATGTGACCCTAAACAAAGTCAATCAGCAAAAATAGTAGAGCTTTTCTCTCCTCCTTCTTTGGGGGGTCTTCAATCATCCCAAGAAATCTCTGTAAAAAATGCTAGATTACCAAAAGCTGCATAACAGTGATTTTGGAAAGCCTACACAACAATGAAAGTAATATCTACAAAAAGAAAGAAAGAAAAAGGAAAAAGTTTAGAAAAGTTAGAAAACAACCACTACTCACGAGGAACAAAACAAGCCCTCGGGATGAAGGTGAATCTAATTTCCAGATTTAGCATATTACTAATAATATTCAAAATGTCTAATTTTGAACAGAAAATCATAAAGCATGCAAGGAAGCAGGAAAACACGGCCTATTCACAGGGGAGATGAAAGAAACTGTTCTTAAGAAAGTACAGACATTTGAGTTTACGAGATAGAACTTTAAATCAACTCTAAAAAATATACTTAAAGAGCCAGAGAAAACCAACCATGGATAAAGAACTAAAGAAAACCTGGAGAACAATGCTTCAGCAAATAGAAAATATCAGTAATGATAAATATTATATAGAAAAAATAAAAATTGTGCTGGAATTTCATTTCAGTATAATAACTGAAATGAAAAATTCCCTAAAGTGTTTCAACAGCAGATATTAGCAGGGAAAAAAAAGAATCAGTGGGCTTGAAGATAAATCAGTTGAAATTATCCAGTGTAAGGAGCAGAAAGAATAAGAATATAAAAAATAAACAGAGTCAGGGACCAGCAGGTGGTGTGGTGTTTAAGGGCATTGAACTCCCACATGGCCGATTGTAGTTTGAGTCCTGGACCTGGTGGCTTGCTTTCTCTCTCTCCCTCCCCCTCTATCACTGTGTCCCTCTCTGGTCAAATTTTTAAAATAAAATAAAATAAATAAAAGTTAAATAAAATAATTATTTAAAAAAATAAAAAGTAAAACGTAAACAGAGCCCAGAAACATGGGACAACATCAAGGAGACCAGCACAGACATAATGGGAGTCAAAGAAAAAGAGACGATAATAGAGAGGAAAGCATATCTGAGTAAACAATGGCCAAATATGTCATAAATTTGGTGAAATATATTAAACTACACATCAAAAAAATCCAGAAAACTCCAAAAAGGAAATACAAAAGGCCCACAATGACACACATTATTTTAAAACTGTCAATGTCAAACACAGAAAAAATATTGAGCGCAGTAGAAGAGAAACAATTTGTCCTAGACAAAAGGTTCATTAAGAATATCAGCCAATTTACTCTCAGAAACTATCGATACCAGAAGTCAGTGAAATCACATTTGAAGTGTGAAAGAGAAAAGATGCAAACAAGAATTCTTTTTTTAGAAAGGATTATTTTATTTTACTTTATTTATTTTAATTTGACCAGAGAGACAGAATGAGAAGAAGAGAGAGAGAGAAAGTGAGAAAAAGCAAGCCGCCAGGTCCAGGACTCAAACCACATTTGGCCACGTGGGAATTCAGTGCTCTTAGCCACCATGCCAATCTGCTGGGCCCACATGCAAACAAGGATTCTATGCCTGACAAAGTGTCTTTCAAAATAAGAGAAATTAAAGCATTCTAAGACATAGAAAAACAAAACAAAGCAAAAGTGAAAGTTCTTGTTGCTTGTAGATTTGTCAATATAAGAAATACTAAAATGAAAGGACGCTAGACAGTGACTTGAAATTACATATAAAAAAAAAACAACAAAAGAAAACTGATAAAATTTAATAGGTGGTATTATTGTATTTTTGGTTTATAACTTCTCTTATTTAAATAAGGACCCAAAACACATAAAACAATTATACATCTATGTTAGTAGACACATATGTATAAGGATTTATTTCAACAGCACTAAGTTTAAGGAGAACTGGCCTGTAGACTAGTGCTTAAGGGAGCCAGATCCCACGTAACTACCTGTGATTGATTCCCAGCCCAGTGGCTTGCAATATACACCAGGTGCATGTACACAAGAGCTCCAAATCCCAACAGGGTAGAGAAATGGAGGAGAAGGATTACACCACCTCCATGCTCCATGAGGGTGTTCTCTTTCTCTCTCACTCTCTATTTCTCTCTATCTGTCTCTCTTTGGCAAGTGCATGTGCACTCTGGCAATTAGATTAAAAACAAACAAACAAAAAACAAAGGGGATGGAACTATACAGAAAAGATCTTTTTATGTATTACTGAAGCTTAGTTAGCCACAAACAAAATAGTAATGTACTTTTTATGTTAAGTTTATAACTTAGAAGGAAAAGTTTAGAATAAGAAGTTTGATCAATTGCTTAGCACTTTATTGAAAGCCTGCCAAAGGGTCAATAATATTCTAAGTCTTATAAAACTACAGAAAAGTGGGACCAGCAGTTGGAGTAATGGCTATGTTACTGGACTCCCGTGTAGCCGACCGCGATTCAAGTCCCAGACCCTGTGGCTTAAAATCACATTGAGCGCATGTGCATGCATGCGCAAGATCCCAAGAGGAGAAGGGAGAAGAGAGGATTGCAGCATGGCCATCCCCCCTGGGTGGTAATTTCTCACTTTCTGTCTTTCCATCTCTCTCTGTCTTTCTGGTGAGTGTGCACAACCTAATATACTAGCTTCTTTTTAACTTCTAGTTATAATATGAAAATAAATCTGCACTGGGGGAATTTGAATTCCTAGAACTTAAGAAATCCTTGCTGCATTTTTACTTGCCTTTCCCCATCCCCATTCTGCCTTGGTGATGATCTTGAAGACAATATGTAGCTTGCATTTCCAATGTGGAATCTTCCTCTCTGATTCTGGAAATAGCACAGAAAATCTTATTTTTAAATAACTGTGCTCGTCAGTTTAGTCCCGCCTGGTCTGTGTGTGGGGGGTACCTGAGGAACTGACATAAGGTGTTTGCCTTTGTTTAATCTAACTTGGGGAGCAGAAAGTGGTTATGCAGAGATTATTCTACAAAAAAATTGAAAGGGAAATAACCTGCTGTTATCTGGTAAAATATGATATACACCAAAGCCTGAGACAGATATTCTCTGAAGAATTAGGGCATTGAAAAGCTTTCATGTTTACAGGGAAACTTAGCCACAGTCTTGCCCAGTACAGAATGCATGCTGAGAAAAGAGCTGAGAAGACTGTACACTTGGACTGTCTCTGGCTCATCATTTGCCTCAGTGTAAACAGAAAGTGAAGGCCAAAGCAGAGCTTTCTATGGCATGGGTAAATGCTGAAGATGTGACCCTAAACAAAGTCAATCAGCAAAAATAGTAGAGCTTTTCTCTCCTCCTTCTTTGGGGGGTCTTCAATCATCCCAAGAAATCTCTGTAAAAAATGCTAGATTACCAAAAGCTGCATAACAGTGATTTTGGAAAGCCTACACAACAATGAAAGTAATATCTACAAAAAGAAAGAAAGAAAAAGGAAAAAGTTTAGAAAAGTTAGAAAACAACCACTACTCACGAGGAACAAAACAAGCCCTCGGGATGAAGGTGAATCTAATTTCCAGATTTAGCATATTACTAATAATATTCAAAATGTCTAATTTTGAACAGAAAATCATAAAGCATGCAAGGAAGCAGGAAAACACGGCCTATTCACAGGGGAGATGAAAGAAACTGTTCTTAAGAAAGTACAGACATTTGAGTTTACGAGATAGAACTTTAAATCAACTCTAAAAAATATACTTAAAGAGCCAGAGAAAACCAACCATGGATAAAGAACTAAAGAAAACCTGGAGAACAATGCTTCAGCAAATAGAAAATATCAGTAATGATAAATATTATATAGAAAAAATAAAAATTGTGCTGGAATTTCATTTCAGTATAATAACTGAAATGAAAAATTCCCTAAAATGTTTCAACATCAGATATTAGCAGGGAAAAAAAAGAATCAGTGGGCTTGAAGATAAATCAGTTGAAATTATCCAGTGTAAGGAGCAGAAAGAATAAGAATATAAAAAATAAACAGAGTCAGGGACCAGCAGGTGGTGTGGTGTTTAAGGGCATTGAACTCCCACATGGCTGATTGTAGTTTGAGTCCTGGACCTGGTGGCTTGCTTTCTCTCTCTCCCTCCCCCTCTATCACTGTGTCCCTCTCTGGTCAAATTTTTAAAATAAAATAAAATAAATAAAAGTTAAATAAAATAATTATTTAAAAAAAAATAAAAAGTAAAACGTAAACAGAGCCCAGAAACATGGGACAACATCAAGGAGACCAGCACAGACATAATGGGAGTCAAAGAAAAAGAGACGATAATAGAGAGGAAAGCATATCTGAGTAAACAATGGCCAAATATGTCATAAATTTGGTGAAATATATTAAACTACACATCAAAAAAATCCAGAAAACTCCAAAAAGGAAATACAAAAGGCCCACAATGACACACATTATTTTAAAACTGTCAATGTCAAACACAGAAAAAATATTGAGCGCAGTAGAAGAGAAACAATTTGTCCTAGACAAAAGGTTCATTAAGAATATCAGCCAATTTACTCTCAGAAACTATCGATAAGAATATCAGCCAATTTACTCTCAGAAACTATCGATACCAGAAGTCAGTGAAATCACATTTGAAGTGTGAAAGAGAAAAGATGCAAACAAGAATTCTTTTTTTAGAAAGGATTATTTTATTTTACTTTATTTATTTTAATTTGACCAGAGAGACAGAATGAGAAGAAGAGAGAGAGAGAAAGTGAGAAAAAGCAAGCCGCCAGGTCCAGGACTCAAACCACATTTGGCCATGTGGGAATTCAGTGCTCTTAGCCACCATGCCAATCTGCTGGGCCCACATGCAAACAAGGATTCTATGCCTGACAAAGTGTCTTTCAAAATAAGAGAAATTAAAGCATTCTAAGACATAGAAAAACAAAACAAAGCAAAAGTGAAAGTTCTTGTTGCTTGTAGATTTGTCAATATAAGAAATACTAAAATGAAAGGACGCTAGACAGTGACTTGAAATTACATATAAAAAAAAAACAACAAAAGAAAACTGATAAAATTTAATAGGTGGTATTATTGTATTTTTGGTTTATAACTTCTCTTATTTAAATAAGGACCCAAAACACATAAAACAATTATACATCTATGTTAGTAGACACATATGTATAAGGATTTATTTCAACAGCACTAAGTTTAAGGAGAACTGGCCTGTAGACTAGTGCTTAAGGGAGCCAGATCCCACGTAACTACCTGTGATTGATTCCCAGCCCAGTGGCTTGCAATATACACCAGGTGCATGTACACAAGAGCTCCAAATCCCAACAGGGTAGAGAAATGGAGGAGAAGGATTACACCACCTCCATGCTCCATGAGGGTGTTCTCTTTCTCTCTCACTCTCTATTTCTCTCTATCTGTCTCTCTTTGGCAAGTGCATGTGCACTCTGGCAATTAGATTAAAAACAAACAAACAAAAAACAAAGGGGATGGAACTATACAGAAAAGATCTTTTTATGTATTACTGAAGCTTAGTTAGTAGTAATTGAAATTTTACTGGAGAGACCAGCAGATGGCGGAATGGTTACATCACTGGACTCCCATGTAATTGACTGAAGTTTGAGGCCCAGCACAGGTGCATGCCCAATACGCAAAAAAAAGAATGGAGGAGAAAGTATTTTTGGTATGGCCATCTCCCGTTGGGGGTGACGGCCAGCTTCAAACTCACACCGGGTGCATGGCCAGCTTCAAACTCACACCGGGTGCATGTGCATGCATGCCCAAGATCCAAAGAGGAAAATGGAGGAGAAGGACTTTCAGTGTGTCTCCCTGCAAAGGGGTAGATTTCTCACCTTCTGTCTTTGTGTCTCTCCAGTAAGGGCACACACCCTATAGCAAAAATCTCTCTAAAGAAAAAGAAGAGGTGGGAACCAGCAGGTAGCGTAATGGCTATGTCGTTGGACTCCCACATAGTCGACCGCGGTTCACATGCCAGACCTGGTGGCTTAAAACTCACGCTGGGCGCGTGTGCGTGCGTGCCCAAGATCCCGAGAGGATCTCTCTCTGGCTGTCTACCGAAACTGGAAACCGACATCTGCTTAAAAAAAAAAAAAAAAAAAAAAAAAAAAGAAAAAGTAGAGGTTAATTGCAATCCTGAGGGTAATCACTGAGAAAACTATTAAAATACATACTGAAAAGGAAATGAGGAAGAAATCAAAATGATAAAAAAAATTCAATAAAGACAAAATAAAGCAGTAATTACAGAACTGATGACCAAAAAAAATGACATATAGAAAACAAGTAGCAAAATGTTAGAGATAAGTTTTATGTCACTAATTCCTAATAGGTAAGTGGATTAAACTCAAATAAAAGGCAGAAATTGGTAAAATTAATTATTAAAAAATCTGACCAGAGACTATTTATAAGAGATTCATTATAGACCCAAAGACACAAATAAATAAAAAGATAGGAAGAAATATTCTGTGAAAATATTAACCAAAAGAATGCTGGAACAACTGTACTAATATTAGAAAAAAATACATTTTAAGTCAAGAGACAAGAACATTATATATCAATTAAGCATCAATCTATCAAGAATACATCAAGGAGTCAATCCATCAAGAATAAATATGTACCTAATTACAGAGCCCCAAAATATATAAAGCAAAAACTCACAGAATTGAGGGAGAAACACAATTTTCCATTAAAAATTGAACACTTTCTCTCTGAGGAAGACATATGAATGGCCAAAAAGCATCAGAAAAAATTCTCAACCTCTTTTATCATAAGGGAGAGGCAAATCAAAACTACAATGAGATACCACATAACCCCAGTCAAAATGGTAAGATTAAAAAAATAAAGAATGATAAGTGCTTGCATGGCTGTGGTGAAAAGGGAACTCTCCTATACAGTTGGTGGGAATATAAATTAATTTAGTCACTGTGGAGAACAATACGAGGTTCCTAAAAGACCTACAAATAGTACTACCATATGATCCAGCAATTCTACTCCTGGATATCTACCCAAAGGATAGGAAAACTCTCAGTCTGAAAAACACTTGTACATCATGTTTATTGCAGCATTATTCACAATTGCTAAGACGTGCAACTAAACCAAATGTCCACAAACAGGTGAATGGATTGAAAAAGTGTGGAACATATACACTACAGAATACCATTCAGTCATAAACAGCCACAAGACGCTGGTATTTGATAGAAGGTATACAAATACAGAAAATTTACTGCTAAGTGAAGCAAGCCAGACTATGAAAGAAAGGCATTGTATGTCCCCACTTAATATATACCAAATGTTGGTACTCTATAGTAGAAACAGAATGATTGGAAGGTATGGAGAATAATGATGATACTGGAGACAGTGGGGGAGGAGTATGGGAAGTGGGAGACAGTGAGAGGGAGGAAATCAAGGGGAAGAAGAAAAACATTTAAGGGGCCCCAAATTGAAAGAAATCTGTTGATTATAATGTGTACGGTAAAGTCTTTGACTAGATTGCTATGCAATGTATTCATAATGAGAAAATTCATTTGGTATGCTGTAATGATAAAAAAGTGATTAGATGTAAAAAATAAATAAATTTATTTAAAAAATGATTTTAAGGGGCCAGCAGGTGGCATGTTGGTTAAGGGCGCTGGACTCACACGTGGCCGACAGGTTCAAGTTCCAGACCTGGCAGCTTGCTTTCTCACTCTCTTTCTCTCTCTTTCTCTCTGTCCCTCTCTGGTCAAATTAAAATAAATAAATAAAGTTAAAGAAATTAATTATTTAAAAACATGATTGTTATACAAAAATGTCAATAATATATAGTGCAACTAGACAGAAAATTAATGAGGATTTTATGAATTTGAATGGCAGTGTAAACAAGCAGGACCTAATATACATTAATGGAACACTCCACCTAACAGTATAGTACACATTCTTCTTAGTGTGCATAGAACGTTCTCTAGGGTAGACCAGAGGATAGGCCCTGGTAACATTGGGCCTGGGGTAGAGTTCCCACCCCAGTGTAAATTTTGACAAAATATAACTACATAGAAATCTCTCCCCAGGGAAAAACATTTAAAACTCGGCCCACTTCCAATATTAGCATGGCCATTAGTACATTGATAAATCAAATTAGTGAAATTTTAGAAATATATTTTACTCAAATATTGTAATTTCCTTATTATTTAATGAGGCTTCCTATGAAATATTTTCAAAGTGGGTAGGCTATATATATATAACATAGACTAAAATAGAAACTGGGATTAAAATTTAAATGGAAATTAAAATCTTGTTCTTCCTCACCCCCACTTTTTTGAAAGTAACTGGCTTTAGGCTATTATTATTGCTGAAGGAGTATAATTGTGGATACCCAGTACCATTATTTGAAGTTACTAATTTGTTTTCTGCCATCACACATCAGAAAGTTAGCACGGCAAAGGAATGATCTTGTCTGTTCTGTTCATTAGCCTGTGACAGAAGTGGTATATTCTAGATTGGCAGAAGCTAGTGTCAGACTACCCAGTTTGTACCCTTGTTCTCTCACACAAACATTTTATGTTTCACATTTTTGCACTGTAGAATGTGAATTCTAATAGTCATACATCATAGGCTACTGTAAGTATTGAATGCCTGTCACATGATAAGCACTAAATAAATGTGTATAATCTGGACTGTACCCCTAGAACTGGACTAGCACTTCTAAAACAATAAATTACTAAATGCTCACCTTCAGAAAATGCAGAGGGAAGCTTGATGGAATGAAAAAGAACTAAAAATAAAACCAAGTAAATAATCAGCACGAGTGTTTTGATCACTCGCTGAGTAGTAGGAAGAGAGAAAAACAAACAGAATGAAGCACAAAAGAAAAGACAACAGATAGTGCGTAGGACAGATCATAAAAGGTTTATTGCTTTAGACCTGGGTTTTAATTTCTAACTCTCATGTCCTAAAATAGTATATGTCCTTAAGCTTGTTAGCGTACTAAAAGCAATTGCACAGCTGATGCATGGATAGCATTTAGCTCAGTGTTCTGCACATCATGAGTGCCCTAAAAATACACTCCTAACTGTTATGTCATTTCAAAGACTGGTGAAAGACACTATTACCCTATTACCCAAAGACTACCTTCAGCATTTGGATGACTAATTTAGTGCCCATAGTTCTACATGTTATTAGAAGATAACTCTTGTATTTTAAGACTTTCAGTGATATCGATATAGAAATGTTTGCTCCCAGAATGATTAAACTACACTTTAAACCTTATTTATCACTTGTATTTCACCTCTTTGGGTATACATTCATGACATTTTTGGTAACAATTTGAAAGCCATTCAGATTGTAAACCTAAAATTTCTTGGATTACATATTGGAATCTAGGGAAGATGAAAACTTGAAATGCCAGCCATAAATTGAATTATTTCAAAAAATTGAAAAGGACAAGTTAATACTTTAAGCCACCGGGTCCGGGACACGAACCGCGGTCGACTACGTGGGAATCCAGCGACATAGCCATTACTCTAACTGCTGGTTCCCAACATTCATGACATTTTTGGTAACAATTTGAAAGCCATTCAGATTGTAAACCTAAAATTTCTTGGATTACATATTGGAATCTAGGGAAGATGAAAACTTGAAATGCCAGCCATAAATTGAATTATTTCAAAAAATTGAAAAGGACAAGTTAATACTTTCACGTTCCTTGTGTCTTGAAATTAGTCTATGCTGCAAATGACTGAGATAATGTTTAATGGATTCTGGGACATTTTGAAGTATTTTCATGTTAAGTAACAAGAATGTATGTTTTCAGTTGTTGCTTTCTTCTGTCCTTACTACTTAATGACCTTGGGAATCATTAGACAGAGTGTAAATAACAGTAGGCTGCTAACCAGATTCCTTTATTCATCCTTCAGTAGAAAAGCAAGAGATTATATTTATTTTATTTATTATGGAATCCACGGAGGAGGTGGAGCATGACTTTAGAGTGCACAATGAAGGCACGTTAGCAAGGAGGTTTTCAAAAAAGTATGCAATGATTCTTGTTCTGTTATCCTGGATCACAAATCAATGTACTTTCTCTGAAAGGTATTGTCCACTGTTTCCACCAAACAGATAGTGGCCATGTAACTCTTTCCGATATGGTGACTACAGTTTTTGAAAAATGCTAGGAAAGTAAAAGTAAACTATTTTCATTACAAAATGATAGCTGTGTTGGATTATGTATGTTAGCTAGCAAGATTTGTACGTGTACTTCAAAACATCATGTTGTGCATAGTAAATGTACATAAATGCCAAAGTTAAAAAAAAAATAAAAGGCAAACATGGAGCCAGAAGATAGCATAGCAGTTATGTCACTGGACTCCCACAGGGAAGACCATGGTTCAGGCTAGACCTGGTGGCTTGAAACTTACACAGGTCATGTGTGCATGTGTGCCCAAGATCCCAGGAGGAGAATGGAGAAGAGATTTGCAGCATGGCCATCCCCACTGTGTGAGGTCGGGGGTTGATTTCTCACTTTCCCTCTAACTGTCTCTGTCTCTGTCTCTGTCTGTCTCTCTCTCTCTCTCTGGCAAGCACATGCACCCTAAGGCAAACTAGCTATTTATTTAATAAGCTTAATCAGAATTTTAGACTGTTAGTCTACACTTTCTTTATCTCTTCCAGTTGTCTCTTTTACCTGGACTTGCTTATTCCTCTCGTCCTATAGGATTACTGTATTTTCTCCTAGCTATCCTTCTTACCATTCCATAGGCCCACAGCAGTGCCTACTATTTCCTATTCGCAGCTTGCCCTCTGTAACTTTGATCTGGGAAGAGACACAAATGTCCACTTTAGATCCAGATTAGAGACACACGTATTCTGTGGGAAGTCAGAAAATATTTTCTATTCCTACTTTACGATTCTAAATTTAAATAGTACACACACATACACACACACAAAAAAAAAGAAAATAAGAAATAAATCAAGCTAATTAACCTTTTAAAATCATCCTTTTATCATATGAACTTTGATTAAAAAGACTCCCCTGTCAATTTCAAAATATTTGACTGAGAAAATCATTAACCCTTCAATTTTCTCTTAAAAATTATATATATCAAAAGCTAAAGTAATATCTATTTCTCGGGACCAGCAGTTGGAGTAATGGCTATGTTGCTGGACTCCCATGTAGTCAACCCCCGTTTGAGTCCCAGACCCAGTGGCTTAAACTCATGCCCGGTGCGTGTGCATGCAAGCCACAGGTCCCGAGAGTACAATAGAGGAGAAGGGATTGCCGCATGGCCATATCCCCGGGGGCTGATTTCTTTCTGTCTCTCTCTGTGTCTCTCTGTCTTTCTGGCAAGCACACTCACCCTATAGCAAAAACCTCTCAAAAAAAAAAAATTCTCAGTGTGGTAGGAAACAGCAAGTTTGCCAAAGGATGTAGAGTTGTTCATAAATCAAAATTCTATATGCTTTGAAGGTTTACAAGATTAACTGATTAGGCAATCAAAATTAAGATGAGTAAAATGTGCATGCCTTGATTTAACTTAATTCACAAGTTGAGCATACTCCAACTTTTGTGATTACATTTGTCTTTCAGGAAAAAGCCAGCACAAAATTTCAAAATAGGAGTATTTGTTAATTTGTGAATTATATGTACATTTTACTGAACAATATAGATTTAAGAACATGTAAACATAGATGAACTTAAAATGTGTCAAATAATATTTTATAAATCAATTTTTAATTTTAAATCATTTTAATACTTGGCTTTATTGACTTACATATTTGGAAACATATTGCACATATAAGTACCTATGTCCAAAGGGAGATTACTTATTTCTTGCCAGAAGATACAGGGAATGGATTTTGCATGTAGTGTTTTCTCTCTCTCTAATAGTTTTCACATTCCAGTCCAAACAGCTATTACATCAGGATTATACTTTTCACTCTCTTTTATAACCTCATTGATTTTAATTTGGGAAATCAATAACTGCTACAAATATATTCTGATTCTCTAATTTCACTGGAAAAACAAATCTTGCATTCATAAGTTGAGAAATGTGAAAAAAAATAATAAATTTATTATCTCAAAACACCACCCACTTGTTGGTATGTTTATTTTCCCCAAATTTTCTAAAATATTACTAACATTTTAAAAAAAGATTTGCTGACAAATAAATGCACTTTAATTTATTAATATTACTTTCTGTATATTATTAACATTTCATTCTGTAAATACTTATTTTGTTTTAAGAAATATAATGACTTTATGAATGATATGTGTCTGTCATTTTTTTTTTCAGTAGGAAACTCTAAGAGGCTTTTTAGTATTTGCCATTACAATTAGTGAAATATTTCATTAAATAACATTTGATTAAAATATAGTACTATGGGGATTGGCAGGTGGCTTGGTAGTTATGGGTGCTGGACTCCCACATGGCTAACCAAAGTTCAAGTCCCGGAACTGGCAGCTTGCTTTCTCACTTTCTCTCTCTTTGTCTCTCTCTGGTCAAATTAAAATAAATAAGTAAAGTTAAATAAAATAACTCTTTTTTTAAATTTTTATTTTTGGAGAGGTTCTTGTTATAAGGCGTGTGCACTTGCCAGAAAGACAGAGAGAGACAGAGAGACAGAAAGCAAGAAGTCCCACCCCCAGGGGGGATGGCCACACCACAATCCCTTCTCTTCCATTCTCCTCTTGGGATCTTGGGCACACACGCACACGTGCCTGGTGTGATTTTAAGCCACTGGGTCCAGGACTCGAACTGTGGTGGGCACTGTGGTTGGCTACATGGGAGTTCAGTGACGTAGCAATTACGCTAACTCCTGGTCCCAAAATAATTCTTTAAAGAAAAATAAAATATATATATATATATATAGTACTACACCATTGATAGTAAAATGAAAGAAAAGATACAGGGGGATATTTTTCAACTTTAGAAAGATTATCTAGGGCCATCCCTGTAGCACAGTGGTTATACACTGTGTAGAAGTTCTAGATCCCACATGATTGGTCGTGGTTTGAGTCTCAGCCCTGAATGCTTGAAAAACATGCGTGTGTGCTCCAAATCCGGATGGGATGAAAAAATGGAGGGAAAAGGATTGCACCATGGCCATGTCTTGGTGGCAGAGGGGTACTTTCTCTCCTTCTCTCTCTGGTGAGTGCACAGCTTTTCTGGCAATAATGAATTTTTTAATTTTTAAATAAAAGCTCCAGCTAATATTATACTCAGTGATGAGAAACTAAATGCTTTCTTCCAGGAACAGAAACAAAGCAAAGATGTCCTATGTTACCACTTTTATTGTGCATTGTCATGAAAGTCTTGGCTAATGCAATAAAGCAAGAAAAGGAAAAATCAGTATAGAATTGGAAGGAAGAAGTAAAAATGTCTTAATTCTCAAATAACAATCTATGTAGAAAATTCTAAAGAATAAAAAATATAGATTATTAATAAACTAATCACAATAAAATTCCTTGAAACTAATAAGTGACTATAAGATTGAAGATACAAAGCTAATACACAAAAGTCCATTTCTTTCCTAGCACTATGTCATTTATATCATCATAAATACAATGAAATAGATATAAGTTGAACAAAATATGTAGAGAATCTATGTGTGAAAAGAAACAAACTCTGACAAAAAAAAGTTAAACATCTAAATAACGAGATTCTCCATGTTCATGGATTGGAAAAGTAAGTATTGTTAAGATACTGGGACCAGCAGATGGCGTAGTTGTTATGTTGCTGGACTCTCACATGGTCAGCTGTAGTTTGAGTCCTGGACCCAGTGGCTTGAAACTCATGCCAGGCATGTGTGCTTGCATGCCAAGATTCTGGGAGAAGAATGGAGAAGGGTTTGTGGTGTGTGCATCCCCCATAGGAAGAGATTTTTCACTTTCCCTCTGAGTCTCTGTCTCTCTCTCTCTGTCAAGTGCACGCACCTCTCTAAGGCAAAAATCTCTAAAAAATAGGGTTTTTTTTATTATCATCATAATCTTCTTTATATTACATTGGATTACATATAACTTTACATTGACTTCCATTGCTTTTTCAAAAGGGAATGCCACTGGGAGAAGAATGGAGAAGGGTTTGTGGTGTGTGCATCCCCCATAGGAAGAGATTTTTCACTTTCCCTCTGAGTCTCTGTCTCTCTCTCTCTGTCAAGTGCACGCACCTCTCTAAGGCAAAAATCTCTAAAAAATATTTTTAAGATCCCAATTCTTCTCAATTTGATCAACGGATTCAACATAATCTAATAAAAATTCCACCTAGTTCTTTTGTGGAAATCTATAATCTGACTGTAAAGGTTTTATAAAATGGCAAAAAGACTCAGAAAAGCTAATGTAAACTTGAAGAACAAATTTGGAGGACTGACACTGCCTGAACTTCAGACCTAATATAAAGCTACAGTCATCAAAATAGCATAGTATTGGCCAAAAAATAAGTGTATCTCCATAGACTGAAATCAAGATCTCAGAAGTATAACCCTACAAATATAATAAACAAATCTGTGACAAATGCAAAAAGACATTTCATTGGAAAAGGGATATTCTTGTTAACAAACAGTACTGCAACTATTGGACATTTATTCATACAAAAATTCTGAACAGATATTACTCCTGTCTCAAAAATTAACTTACAAATGTCTACTGCCTAAATTTAAAACACAAAGTTATAAAACTTTTAGAGGCAAATATAAGAAAAAAAATCTTTGAAACCTTGGGTTTTGTCATGAATTTTTGTGTATAACACTAAAAGCATAACCTATGGAAGAAAAAGTTGATCACAGACTTTATTCAAATTAAAATTTGTTGTTCTATAATATAGAAGTATGAAGTGACAGCCATGAATTAGGAGATAATGCTATTTAAGATAAATATCTGCTAAAGCACAGGTATCTAAAAATATACAAAGCAGACTTAAAAGGACAATAAGAAAATGGACAATTCAATTATAGTCATAAGATCTAAATAGACATCTTACCAATGAAGATATACAAATGGCAAACAAACTAAAAGATGCTCAACATAATTTGATGTTAGGGAATTACAAATTAAAACGACATTGCTAAACACCTATAAAATAGCCAAAATCTAAAAACTGGACGTTACCAAATACTGGAGAAGATGCAGAACAACACACATTCTCATTGTCACTAAGGGAGATGATAAAGGGTGCAGCCATTTTGAAAGACAGATCGGCAATTTCTTACAAAGATAACTATAGTCTTACCATTACAATCCAACAAGTGAGCTCCATGATACTTACCTAAACTGGTTTTAAAATATATCCATATAAAGATCCATATGAATTATTTTTATAACCTTATTTATAATTTCCAAAAATCAACAATAGAAGGAACCAAAATGTTTTTCCTAAGTGAATGGATAAACAAAATTGTGGGACATCCAAATAATAGAGCATTATTTAGTAATAATAATAAATGAGCTATCAAGCCACAACAAGCACAATGCACATTGCTAAGTGAAAGAAGTCAGTATGAAAATCCTACAGTGTATGATCAATTATATGACATTTTGACAAAGGCAGATTATATAGAGTAGAGAGATCAGTGGTTGCCAAGTGGTGGGAAGGAGAGAGAGAGGGTCGAATAAGTAAAACAGAGGGAAACTTTAAGGGAGTAAAACCATTTTCTGTGATACTTTAGTGGTAGATATATAGCATAATGCATTTGTCAAACCCATAACTGTCTAGTATGTATAATTAATTTATATGAATTCAAAGTTATTCAGCATGTGAGTGCGCATGCACACAGAGGCCCCAGCCTGCGTGGGGGGGGGGGAGGGGGTAGAGGAGGCCGGAAGCGCGCGTGTGCGAGGCAGTTGTGTGCACCCGCACCTCCTCCCCATTCCCCGCCGCCAAGGCGGCAGCACCATGGCGGCGACCGTGACCATGTCCCCGCTGCAGCCAGTCACCCACCTCATCTTTGACATGGACGGCCTCCTTCTGGATACCGAGCGGCTGTATTCGGTGGTGTTTCAAGAGATCTGTGATCGCTATGAGAAAACGTACAGCTGGGACGTGAAGTCGCTGGCGATGGGTAGAAAGGCCTTGGAGGCCGCTCAGGTCATTATAGATGTCCTGCGACTCCCCATGACCAAAGAGGAGCTGGTGGAGGAAAGCCAGAGGATGTTAGAGCAGATGCTCCCCACGGCAGCGCTCATGCCAGGGGCTGAGAAACTCGTCCACCACCTCCGAAAGCACAACATACCCGCTGCCGTGGCCACGAGCTCTGGGTCCACCACCTTCAAAATGAAGACGAGAAGACACAAGGACTTCTTCGATCTCTTTTGTCATATCGTTCTGGGAGACGACCCGGAAGTGAAGTATAGCAAGCCTGACCCCGACATATTTCTGGCTTGTGCGAAGAGGTTTTCTCCTCCTCCACCCACGGACAGGTGCCTGGTCTTTGAAGACTCCCCCAACGGTGTGGAGGCAGCCCTGGCAGCCGGCATGCAGGTGGTCATGGTTCCAGATGCCAACCTGAACCGGGATCTGACGAGGAAGGCCACCCTGGTGCTTCGCTCCCTGGATGACTTCCAGCCGGAGCTGTTTGGTCTGCCTCCCTACGAATGAGAGAACACACACGCAGCCAAGGCCCCGCTGTGAGCCCCCTGCCATGATCATACTGCCAAGGGAAAGGGAAAAGGAAATCTACATCCCCTAGACCACAACCTGCACAATCACCATAGCCTTGTGAAGTTGGCCTTGGCATACCATGCTGGCTTGGCCCATTCTCTCTAAAGCAATGACAAACCGTACCTGAACACTTGAGGGAAACCAAGGGGAGACAGCCCAGATCAGAAACTGCACTTTCAGGCCCATCTCACTCCTTCAGCTCATCAGTACGTGCCAAAGTGAGGTTCCACACATCCACAAAAACAGCAGTACCTGGACATGCATGGGCACCTTTGATACCTATGTATGTATGGATTTGTGTGCACACATCTATGTAGAAGTATATTTGTAAGATATATCCTTCTCCAAGACACAGAAAAATGATACTGTAGTAAAATGATACAGTAGTTCATTTCCTTTACTATTTACTTTTTCTGATTGCTGGTTGGACACTATGTTTGCATATGTGTGTACATGTTTATATATATTTGCATATAATATATCATATATATGTATGTATGTGTATATATACACACACATATACACATATATATGTATATATAAAACGTGCTGCGGCACACTCCTGTTGAACTTCACATGCAATAACAGAGTGAGAAAGCCAAGCTATTGATGACCCTCAGAATTGGATGCTCCTACTCAGCTGGGATTAAAATTCTTTGCATGTCCTCAGTGACTAACTTTGCACTGTCCCATCACTAGTTTCTTTTCGGTGTGAACTTGGCTGTAACATATGTGTCATACCTGTGCCCTTATCCACATTGCAGAATGTTTTCTACCTCAAGGAAATTGTTTCCCTCCTCTAAGAAGCCTGATTCTCTACATTCCTTTGATAGAAATAGAACTCTATTTCAGAACAAATACCTGCTAAGACAGAGAGCTGTGGTGCATGTTTGTAATAATTAATGATTACTTCTGTAATTCGCCCCTTTTAAACATTTAGCCAGCCTTTGTGATTTGTCAGAAGAGCATTGTGAAACCTACAGAGTGAGAAATAAAGGTGCACTGCTCAGAATGCATCCTTCCAGGTGTTCTTTTACTCACTATTACAGAGCTGTTTGCAGCTCTGTAAGTTGTGCAGAAGCAATAGTGATGCATGTGTGTAGGTCTGGTGGAATGACTGTCCTGATTTCTCCTGGCCCTTGGCAGCTTTGTATGGGCTTTGCATTTTCATTTCAGCTTACTGAGTGCCTGTATCCCTGGCAGTTCCTTGACATCTCCTGCAAACCAGTTAGGCTTCTGGTTTCCCCAACTTGTTTGTTTACTTGAATAAAATCTTTTATCATATTCATGTCAAAAAAAAAAAAAAAACATTATTCAGGAAGTTATCCCAGAGAGGAATGCAGAGTAGGACAAGATAATTTAACTGCATTACAAATATGCAACCTCTCTGAAAATGGTGGAAGGGAAAAATGATAGTTTCTGTAACTTTGAAAATGAAAAACTCTGTAAGGCTAATGGCAAAGAAACTTCACAAGAGCACAGTGCTGTAGTTGATAAAGTGATTTCCCACAGAGCTTTCCAGACAGACAGGTAAGAGACAGAAACAGAGAGACAGAGACAGAGTGAGAATGAGTAAGCATCCCCAATGTTGAATGGTCACACTGCCATTCCTTCTCTTCCATTTCTCCCTCCTTTCAAGATATTGGGAACACACAAGCAAGAAATTCCCTCCCCCCCCCACCTCAAGTGGTAAATGGCCACGCTGCAATCCCTTCTCCTCCATTCTCCTCTTGGGATCCTGGGTACCATCATGCACGCACATGCACACACCTGGTATGAGTTTTAAGCCACTAGGTTCAGGCCTCAAATCACAGTCGACTACATGGGAGTCCAGTGACACACCCATTACACCTCCTGCCGGTCACAAAATACTTTTTTTCTTATTTTTAAAGAGAAACATTGTTTCTCCTTAAAGTTTATTTATGTATATCTTTAATGAGTGACAGAGATAGAGACAAATATATATATATATATGTGTGTATATATATATATATAGAGAGAGAGAGAGAGAGAGAGAGAGACAGCACTGGACTAGGGTCTCAGTGCAATCCATCCCCAGGCTCTGCCAGCCCTAGATCATAGGCAAGAGTGCCTGTTTACTCGAGAGGCCTCCATATTTGAATCAGGAACCCTTCCAAAGGAGATTGCCTCATGGAACATCATGTTTTATCACTGTGCTACTGTCTGGACACTGATATCTTTTTCATGCCGTCAATCTATCTGATACCATCTAACTTCTGGAGATAAAATGAACAGGACACTATGGACATTCC
>NW_006159814.1:3878258-3881347 GCF_000334495.1 Tupaia belangeri chinensis
TCAGGAATCTTATAGTTTAGCTTTGAAATAAACATTTAAATGTTACAGAAAGAAGTTCATAACATTATGCAAGGTGAAAAATAATAACACTTACAGTGAAGAATTTGCCTCATTTGACTTTTACTATGCAAATGGATCTCAGAGGCCATGTGTAGACTGACTTAGAGTTGGACAGGTTAAAGAAGAGAAGTCTTTGGGGCAGAGCAAATTAATAGCATGTGAAAAAGCAGGAGTGTGGTACATTTAAGGAACAGAAATTAAACCAGATGAGTGGAAAGGAGAGAAGCAAGAATGGAGGCTAGAAATATAAACAAGGACAAAATTGATCAGGGCCTTGTGGAGCCTTTAAGAATTTTGTATTTTATCCTAACAGTAATGAGAACCTTTGAAGTGTATTAAGCAAATGAATGAATATTAGAATTGCTTAGAATGGTCACCTCTTCACATATTCCTTTCTTCAAAATCTAATTTGAATTTGTTTCCTCTGAGACTCCTTGCAGTGCTTCCTGGCTGAAATTAATTTAGTTTTGCTATTTATGTGCCGTAATCTTTTACACAGTCTTTGTTAGAATACTTACTTCAGGGACCAGCAGTTAGGGTAATGCCTATGTCACTGGACTCCCATGTAGTCGACTGCAGTTCCAGTCCTGGACCCGGCGGCTTAAACTCCCTCTGGGTGCGTCTGTGTGTGCCCAAGATCCTGAGAGGAGAATGGAGGAGAAGGGATTGCAGCATGGCCATCCCCCCGGGGGGGGGGGGGATTTCTCGCTTTCTATCTCTCTGTCTTTCTCTGTCTGTCTGTCTGGCGAGCGCACGCGCCTATAGCAAAACACAAACAAACAAACAAACAAACCTCTCAAAAAAAAAAATATCAGACATATTAGGTTGTTGGCAAAGTCATGATGTATTTTTTCTACGTAAAAATGTGTCATGAATTTTTTGACCACCCAATATTTAATAGTGTACAACATGTTTTGAAACTTATAGATATTGTGGAATGGCTAAATCAAGCTAATTAACGTATGCATTACTTCACATTTAATAGATCTTTGTTGGTGAGAACTCTTAAAATCAACTATTTAGGATTTTCAAGTACACAATACATTGTTGTAAACTATCACCACCACATTGTACAACAGATCTTTTGAACTTATTCCTCCTGTCTAGCTGAGCTTTTGGATTTTAGGAGCAACATCCTTTCACCCCTACCTTAGTCCCCGATAATCACCATTATACTCTCTGCTTCTATTAATTAGACTTTTTAAGATTTTACATATAAGTGAGAGCACATGTTATTTTGATGGGATACTTAATTAAAGAAACCCAACATTATGATAATAAATAGGAATACGAATTTCTAAAATAATTCAAACTAAATATAAACTTAAAGTTTTCATGATATCCAAAAGTGGAAACTGAGGTAGAAAAGCAGAAGATCTGGAAAAGCACTTCACTACTTATGCATTTTTCTTAAAGAGAAATTGACCCTCTCTATTTGGAATACTGTGCCAAGAAACTTTGAAATGACAAAATATTCAACAGGGTCACAAGATAAAGGGAGAGACAGGCATATTCATAAATTGTTCTGTTACAAAGTCTAATGAAGTATTCTTTTTTCTTTCTTTCTTTTTCTGGAGAGGTATTTGCTACAGAGCACATGCGCTCGCCAGAAAGCCAGAGAGAGACAGAGAGACAGAAAGCAAGAAATCACCCCCCAGGTCCTCCATTCTCCTCTCGGGATCTTGGGCATGCACGCACACGTGCCCCACATGAGTTTTAAGCCACCAGGTCCAGGATGCGAACCGCAGTCAACTACGTGGGAGTCCAGCGACATAGCCATTACGCTAACTGCTCCTAGCCCTTACGCTTACTGGTTGTCCCTGATTTTTTTTTTTTTTTTTTTTTTTTTTTAGAGAAAGTGTTTTTTGTTTGTTTGTTTTTGATTTTGGTTTTGTTTTACTATTGAGCATGTGCGCTTGCCAGAGAGACAGAGAGGGATAGAGAGACAGAAAGTGAGAAATCAACCCCCAGGAGGGATGACCATATTGCAATCCCTTCTACTCCATTATCCTCTTAGGATTTTGGGCATGCGCACACATGCCCAGCGTGAATTATAATCCACCTGGTCCAGGACTTAAACTGTGGTCGACCACATGGGAGTCCAGCTAAGTAACCAATATGCCATCTGCTAGTCCATAATATATATGAATTTATTTGTTAATTTAAAATAAGTAATAGTAAGTGACACCAAGTTTTCAAAACTAAGTATGAAAAAATAATGTAAAATTTCTCAGTAATTTTTATATTAATTAGATGTTAAAATGATAGCATTTTGGGCACATTTGTCTTAGGTAAAATATATTAATAAAATATATTATTTCAATCTCATAATTCATGTTATAAAGAACACTAAGTTACTCTAAGCCATGCAAGTTTAATGAAGAAAATAAAAGGATAGTGGGAGGAAGGAATGAAGGAAAAATTGTGTTTTGATTTACTTAATAACCCCTAAACAAGAAATTACATGTAATTTTAGTATAAGAGCCATAAAGATCTGCCTACAAATTTGAATAAGTTATTGTTCTGGCCAATTAGTCAACAAAATGAACATACTATTTTAATCAGATTTTCATCAACCTCATTTTTAAAAAAAATTGAAAGTGGCTGATATGCTGCCTTAGTTGCCTATATTCTCATCTCTTATATCTTTAATTTTGAATAACTTAAATCTTCATCTTTTATACATCAACTTCCCTAGAACATCTTTCATGCCTTAAATTCAAATTTGCTTATATTAATGATGGATTTTTTTTTTTAAGAGATTTTTGCTATAGGGCATGCATTCACCAGAAAGGCAGAGGAAGATAGAGAGACAGAAAGTGAGAAATCACCCCCCTCAGGGGTGTGAGTTATGTTGGGTGCATGTGCATGTGTGTGCCCAAGATCCCAAGAGGAGAATGGAGGAGAAGGGATTGCAGCGTGACCATCCCCCCTGGGGAGTGATTTCTCGCTTTCTGTCTCTATGTCTCTATGTCTCTCTCTGTCTGTCTGGCGAGCGCACGTGCCCTACAGTGAAAATCTCCCTAAAA
>NW_006159814.1:3885129-3885831 GCF_000334495.1 Tupaia belangeri chinensis
CGGGCGAGGGCCCCGTCCCTACAGTGAAAAACTCCCCAAAAAAAAAAAAAAAAAAAAGAAAGAGATAGAAATCTTAAATATTGAATTGAGAGAATATGAAAAACATTGGTAAATTTATAATGAAAGCCTATATTGATATTCTTAATATTTATACTTTTGATTGTCTTCAGTTGTAAAATTAAAAAATAAAATAGAAGTGTTTTATTAAATCTTAAGAAATAGAATTTTGAATTGTATGTGTACACATCAGAATAAATAATGATTTCGTAATATTATTGCATTCTCTGAAAAAAGAAGTATATTTTTGTTGCTTATTTGTTTTAAAGTTTGTTTATTTCTTGCATGAGTGAAAAGGACAGAGAGAGAAAAAGAGAGACAGACCCTACAGCAAGGTCTTAAAGCCACAATCTAGCCAGGATCACAGGAAAGTATATGCCCAGTGTACTCAGAGATTTCTCTGGACTTGAACCACGAGGCTTCCCAGACAGGTCAGCTTCGCAGAACACCTTCTGCCCCAAGAAGCTTGTTTTAAAAATACCTCCTTGTTCTGCTTTACATGTCAATAGCTATGCAATTTTTATAATTTCATTATGCTTAAAACTATGGGGCTGCTAGAAAAATTTTGTTGTTCTCACATTAATAGGTTAAATCTTGTTCAGGGAAACTAAAATCTGATGTGCTTTAAGTTAGCTCAGTCCTGCT
>NW_006159814.1:3885862-3890427 GCF_000334495.1 Tupaia belangeri chinensis
CTTCTCTGATTGTGAAATTGAGAAGTTGACTTTTTCTTACTGATAACTAGAGTCTACCCTTTGTGGTCTTGTGAATTTTTTTGTTTATTTGATAACTACCCAGTGGCCAAGGTCTTCCTTACTTTTTTCACTAACCAGAGAGAATTTATTCATGTTCGTATGTTTAACCCAAATTACCCCCCCTTTGAGAAGCCTATCAAATGCTACATGAGATAAGGATTCACCTACCAGTATTTCCCCCTAACATTTAGGACACTAGGATATAACCTGTGTTATCATTCCTCTAAGCTACACTAACTCATTTCTATAGAAATATAATGTGAACCCATGCAGTTTTAAACCTACAATAGCTGCATCAGAAAAGGAAAAATAATTTTAGTGACATATTTAATTTAGCCCATTAGAATACTTTTAATGACACATGTAATTTTACCCAACATTGTCAAGGTATTATCATGTATCAATGATCAAATTATTGAGGAATTTTTACATTTGGGCGGTATTAATTATCCTCAAAATCTGATATGCACTTACAGAACATCTCAGTTTGGATCAGCTGTATTTTGGGTGGAACTCAATAGGCAAATGTGGCTAGAGGATACCACACTGAACAATGTAGCTCTACCCTGTGAACTACTTGACTTCATGAATTGAACCTTATTTGTCCATTTTTGTTTTTCTTTTTAACTTGAGAAAAATATTAACAATTTGTGACTACCTATTCTTACCTAGTCTTCACGCTTAAATTTCATACTCTTAATTTAAAGGCCAAATACATTTTATTCCTGAGTACTTGCAGAGATACAGCTGCATGGAGCTTCACCATTAGGACCATTACTATTAAAACACTGATGGAATATTTTTCATCTGTCAAACATGACACTAATTGTCATTTACATTATTTCCAACATTTAGGTTTTACATAATGTTTGCATTTTTAAGATACTGATCTAAGGCTCAAAGGTATGTAATATCTTTGACAGTTACTAAGTGCTCAAGCTGGAATTAACCCCAACCCATGTTTTTCTCCTTGATAAACTGTTATGTCAAGGAGCAAAATATATGATGACTGGATTCCATGTTATGATAGAGATTTTCCAGAGAATGACTCTAAAATTGTCTTGATATGAAATTGTTTGACAAGTGGTGACAGAGAAATGAAAAGATATCAAGAAATGGAAGCATCCAAAGTAATATTGAAATGTATCCTTCCAGATGGGGTGAAGCATGTATTTGTTTCCAAGAAAGTTTTAATACTTTTTCTTTTTAAAATTCCTTTTTTGGTATGGAATGAAGAATTTAAATATTCTATTAATTAAAAGAGGTTTTACTAGACCTGAATTGTTTGGTGTCAATATAGAAACTCTACCAATAAAATAAATATGAGTTTTGTGTCATCTGTGTATATTAATGCATCAATGACACATACATAATCTTCTGTTATAATTAAATTAGCAATACAATTTTTTTTAAAAGTTGGGCAATTTGTAGCTTGTTTGTTGTAGCTTGTTAGTTTATTTTTGGGGGCTGTATTTTTTTTTATATTATAAAACTGATTTTAACAGTGAAGATTCTCTTACAGTCCCCTACTGATAAACATAATGCGATTTTTTTCTTTTTTTTTAAAAAAAGATTTCTGTTATAGGGTTTGTGTGCTCGCCAGAGAGGAGAGAAACAGAGAGACAGAAAGTGAGAAATCATTCCCCAGAAGGGATGGCCATGTCACAATCCCTTCTCCTCCATTCTCCTCTCAGGGTCCTGAGCATGCACAAACACACACCCGATGGGTCTGGGATTTGAACAATGGTTGACTACCTGGGAGTCAAGTAATATAACCATTACGTCATCTTCTGGTCCCCATAATGCAGTTTTAAAAACTTGTGTAGATTTTGGCATGTAGTTAAAATCAGACTTACCTGATTTAATACACTGTATGAAAAACTAGGAAAGAAAAAAATTGCAACCTGCATTATAAGTCTCACATAGCTTGTCAGAGAGGAGAGAAACAGAGAGACAGAAAGTGAGAAATCATTCCCCAGAAGGGATGGCCATGTCACAATCCCTTCTCCTCCATTCTCCTCTCAGGGTCCTGAGCATGCACAAACACACACCCGATGGGTCTGGGATTTGAACAATGGTTGACTACCTGGGAGTCAAGTAATATAACCATTACGTCATCTTCTGGTCCCCATAATGCAGTTTTAAAAACTTGTGTAGATTTTGGCATGTAGTTAAAATCAGACTTACCTGATTTAATACACTGTATGAAAAACTAGGAAAGAAAAAAATTGCAACCTGCATTATAAGTCTCACATAGCTTGTCATTATAAATTAAATTAGATCATTTATTTTGTTCAGGTTGATTACTGATGAGACTCAATGTGATAATGAAAACACATTCATGAATTTATCCTTATAGGCACATATCAAAGAGCACGAGATCATGAGTTTTCACAGGGCTGGATATGCAAACATTCTGTAATGATTTAAATGTTATTATTTTTTAAAAACCCCAAAATTTGATATCTCACTAATTGGTTTTTGCACCATTGAAGAGGTGCTGAAATAGGAAGGCAAGAAAATTTTAGCAGAAGGTGGAAGAAAATTCTGAGAATCACCATATGCTTTGAGAAATTTAGACATTACAATGTAAGTCCAAAAAAGAAATCAGAATTCAATTTTTCTATTATTATTTTAAAACATATACTCATTACAAATGCTGTAAGACTACTAAAAATAAGCTTACTAATTCTAAAAAACTAAAGTTACTACTTCACAGTTTTGTTTTTATTTTTATTGATGCAACTCCTTGCTTTGACTACTTTATGTGATGCATTCCAACACCTAATGTGCATTAAAAGATGTAGTAACAAGAATAATTTTCCTTGGGTAATTTGTGCACATTGAGTTAACATCTGTGTCATAAATTGTATTTAATATACTCATCAAATACTGACTCAGGTCAGGAAATTACCATAGTGAATAGAAGGTTTTGAATTGGATTGTTCGATTATTTTATATCTCATATATCATAAGTCTATGTCTTCCTTAAACCATGTATTTTTCAGAGATCAGACAGTGATGCAGAGCTAAAGCATGACACTCTGTAAGGCAGTCCTACGAGAAGGTTGTCTGTTCACATCCTGAAACCTCCCTTAGTGTGCCAGGCATGCATGTGCCCGTGATCTAGGGTGGCTGAAGGCTGGTGGTACATTGTCAGAGATTCTGTCTCTGTGTTTCTCACTCATGGATTAAATAAACATATAGAAAAATAAAATAATGTATTTTTCAGAATTGATAAATATAACTCCTATCAAGTTGTGGGAAAAATAAAGAATTCATTTCTAGTGTAAGAAACTAGATATATTTTTCTTCATCTACAATTGATCATTTTTTCACTATAATAGAAGTCTGTTTCTGACATTTTTATAGTCATGTAATATAAATATAGCAAATAAAACATTATTAATAAATAAGAAAATATAAATAGGGATGTATAGTATACACACAGTATTTGTGTAGTAAATCTGGTATAGCATATAGCGAATAAGAATGTAAGAGTTGGGAACCAGCAGTTAGTGTAATGGCTATGTCGCTGGACTCCCACGTAGTCGACCGCGGTTCGTGTCCTGGACCCGGTGGCTTAAAACTCACGCCGGGCGTGTGTGCGTGCGTGCCCAAGATCCCGAGAGGAGAATGGAGGAGAAGGGATTGCGGCGTGACCATCCCCCCTGGGGGGTGATTTCTAGCTTTCTGTCTCTATGTCTCTCTCTGTCTGTCTGGCGAGCGCATGTGCCCTACAGTGAAAATCTCTCCAAAAAAAAAAAGAATGTAAGAGTGACACTTTTTACATTGAGACAAACACATACTTTCTCTCCTGTACTCAGTAGCCAATGAAAACATTCATTTGTCATGTTTGGAGTACAGCTTTGCTGTGCTAGAACTGACCTGCCCCTTTTTCCTTATGCATGCTAGGTTCTATATAACTGTGTTCATCTGTAGTATTCTACAGTGAGAAAATTTTACCTACAGTGTATTTCTGTCTCTCTGTCTCTCTAGTGCATGCAAGCACCCAATAGCAAAAATCTCTCTCATAAAAAAAAAGTACTTAAGTGAGTAAGTAGTTAAATAAATGGAAACACCTTGGACAAACCTGTGGAAAAGTGAATAAAATAATCAATCTGTAATATATGCAAGTGTATTCAGTCAATATTTTATTTATAGGAGAAGTGGTGAAAAGGGAGTGCTAAGAGAAAAATAAATAAGAGAGATATAAAAGGAGATAGAATTAAAAGACCATTACAGAGGGGTTTGTATACTAAGTAGATTTCAAATTATCTTTGACAGAAGAGGTAGCTCATCAGAGATTTTTGACCAGATAATGATATTTGCATTGAAAATGATAGGCTAAGAAAGTAGCAGATAAGTTTTACCCAGAATGCCAATTAATCTCAGGGCCAGCAGGTGGCATGGTGCTTAAGGGTGCTGGATGCCCACATGGCTGACTGTGGTTTGAGTCCTGGACTGGCGGCGTTTTTTTCTGGTTTCCCCTTTTTTCTCTCTCC
>NW_006159814.1:3890620-3897244 GCF_000334495.1 Tupaia belangeri chinensis
AGAGGAGAATGGAGGAGAAGGGATTGCGGTGTGACCATCCCCCCTGGGGGGTGATTTCTCGCTTTCTGTCTCTATGTCTCTCTCTGTCTTTCTGGCAAGTGCATGCGCCCTATAGCGAAAATCTCTTCAAAAAAAAAAAGAAGTAAACCTCAAATAGAGTAAACTCAAATTTTGTCCACACACATTTTAATAAAACTGCTGAATACTAAAGATAGGGAAAAAATACAGTCCCTTGAGCAAAACAGTATATTGTATGTGAAAAACAAATAAACAAAAAACACAATGATCTAGATAACTGCAGATTTCCTTTCAGAAATAATGAAGAAAGTGACAGTGGAACAACATCTTTAAAGTATTAAATAAGAAAACTTACAGGCCAGAATTCTAAATCCAGCAAAAAATACCTTTCAGGAATAGATCAGAGTAGACATTTTTCAATGAAGGAAAACTAGAGAATTGTTTGCTGCTAAAGCTGCTCTTTTGAAAAGGCTAAATAAAGTTCTCCAGGTCATAAACTTTATACCAGAGGAAAATTTAGTATATTAGCAGTGAAAGAAAAGCAACAGAAATGATAAATGTCTGAGTGAATATCTACTGAATTACTTTTATCCTTTTAAGTCTAAACAGAAATGTATGACTAGAGACTGGTCAGTGGCACAGCAGTAAAACATGACACTCTGCAAGGCTGACTCATATGGAATGGTTCCGGGTTCACAACTGAGACCTCCTTGAGTATGTTGGGCATGTGCATGTGTACCCATGATCCAGAGGCTGAGGCTGCAGGTAGATAGTGACATCAGAGCCTGTTGCAGGTGTTGTCTGGCTCTGTCTGTCTCTCTTGCTCTTAGAATGAATATATATATATATAAAATGACTGGGAGCTGGCAGATAGCATAGTGGTTAAGGGCACCAGACTCCCACATGGCCAACCACAGTTTGAGTGCTGGACATGGTGGTTTGCTTTCTTACTTTCATTCTCTCTCTCTCACTCTGTCCCTCTTTAGTCAAATTTAAATAAATAAATAAACAAATAAAGTAAAATAAAATCATTCTTAAAAAAAGATATATATGACTATAAGCAGCAAAAATTATAATCTGTGGGTGTAAAGAGGATCAGTGTATATGGATGAAATACATAAAACAACTATGATACAAACTAAAAGTAGGCTCTGTGCTTTCATTTGAAGAGATAAAAAATTATTACTGCCAAAATAACTATAAATATGTATGTCTACCTTTTATATCTATTTACTTATATCAACATTTACCTTTATATTTATATATAAAGATATTTGTATATAAATATGTATATATATATGTATTTCTATATTTATTTATAAATATAGATATTTAATTATATCCATATGTATATATACCCATACTTACACATTATATATCTACATCTATATATCTATATCTGTGTATATTTATGTATTTTTGCATATACACATACATACATGAATGCTTAATATTAAAATATAATACAGCTGAATACAGTCCAAAATCCAAAAGATATATTAAAATGGACAACTGAAACAATGTTTCGATTTTTTTTTTTTTTTTAGTATAGGGGGAATGCCCTCACCAGAAAGACAGAGAGACAGAAAGTGAGAAATCACCCCCCAGAGGGGATGGCCATGCTGCAATCTTTCTCCTTCATTCTCCTCTCAGGATCTTGGGCACGCACGCACACGTGCCTGGTGTGTGATTTTAAGCCACCGGGTCTGGGACTCAAACCTTGGTTGACTACCAGCGACATAGCCACTATGCTAGTCCCTTTGAAACGATGTTTTTATTTCAGGTTTTTGTCATAAGGTGTATGAGCTCACCTGATTGAAGGGTTATTAACATTATCTATGCCAGCAGGTGGTGGTAGTTAAGATAATGAACTCCCACTTGGCCAACCTGAGGTACAAGCCTTGAGCCTGGCAGGCTGAAAATAATACCAGTCATGTGTGCATGTCTGTGTGTCCAAAATCTCAGGAGAACGAAGAAAGGATCCTGGCATGGCCACCCCCCTGGGGTATGATTTCTCACTTTCCCTCTCTCTGTCTCTCTGGCAAGTGCACATCCCATAAGGCAAATACACACACACATATACACACACACACTCACATATACATATATACATCTATAAATATATACATATATATATGCTTCCTCTCACATGTATAGTTACCATATTTATACACACATGTATATATTTGTACATATATATTTATACACACATATATATGTCTATGTATGTGTGTATGTATATGTGTATGTGTATATATGTGTGTGTGTGTGTGTGTATATATATATATAATATATACCATGTCTGCAATTTCAAAGAGTAAGATATAAATAAATAGTTGGAGTTAGATCAGAACATAATTTTTTAAATTTATTTTTGTCTTCTGTGTCAGAGAGAGAGACAGAGAGAGTGGGAAACAGCATGCCCAATAGGCTCTCCGTGCTGAGAACCAACCCCACCCCTCAGCTAGAACTTTTCACAGGCAAGCGTGCGCCCAGCATACTCAGGAGGATCTTCAACTTTAAATAGGACCATTCCCATGTGGTATTGCCTCACAAAGTGTTGTGTTTTACCACAGAACACACTTTTGACCCTCAGAACATATATATTTTTTAAAGTTCTCCAAGTGTTAATAGTGTGCATCTAGGGCTGAGGATTATATCTGACACAAAAATATACAAACTTCAAATTGCCATCTTCTGTAAAATTTAAGGTAGAGAAGAGTGAAGGAATGGAAGAAGGGAGGTGTAGAAAGGGCAGGATGAATTCCCGTTGTTATAATACTTCCTTCTTCTCACATGTATAGCTACCATAATTTTCTGTGTATTTCATTGTTTAGTACAGAGCATGCAAGAGTCAGATTTATTCTGTGTAAAATTGCTTCCCTTTTCTTGTGCAAAATACAGTTCATTTATTTGCATTCTGATACAATGCTCTTTCGGTCTAATCAAATTAATTGTGTCAATCCACTTTGCCTGTTTATGTTTTAGTTTAATAGAATAAGTAATAGAAAAGTATTATTTCTGAAATAAGCTAATAAACCTTCTTTCCATCAGTTTTAGCTATAACAAATAAGGAATCTCAATCTCAATATTATCTTATTCAAATTAACTGGCACATTATTTTGTAGTGTCAGTATTTTTACTTTAGTTGGTTTTAAATCAGTCACACTCTTCACATTTTCCTATTCTTGGTCTGTCTTTAAGTGTTTACGATTTGGTGTCTAAATCATATAGACTTACAGTGTTAGGGCTGAAGTGTTTTTGATTCATGCTTGGTGGAATTTTATTAATAGAGGCTTTCCATCACACAAGAGCAGTAGAAAGTTCCATTTTAATACACATGCACATGTTTTAAATGTTTTTCCTTTTTATTTTTTTTATTGCTAGAGAACGTACACACTTACTGGAGTGAAAGAGAGAGAGAACTCCCAGTGGGGTGTGGTCATTCCTCAGTCTTTTTTCTTCCATTTCTCCATTCCGTTGGGATTGGGGCAATGAACACCCACACAAACTTGATATATTTTTCAAGCCTCTGGGCTGGGATTTGAACTGTGTTAGCCATGTGGAATCTGCCTCCCTATGCACAGCATTTAACCACTGCACCAAGGGGACAGTCATGCACACATGTTTTTGGATTCCTTCCCTCTTGGAATGGGGTTCATCACTGCTACATTGTTCCATGGGTCATTTTCTTGGCTGTTGTTAGGGATTCACAGTTTCTATGGTTCTCAGTTTTTAAATAGAAACTATTTCATTGAACTGAATCAAATAGCAGTTTTAGAGAATTTAGATTTTTCCTGACTTACTCTTTGTCTGCTACTGAGTCTGCATTTAAGAGACTTGTAAAAATGGCTTTTACTGGGGCCAGCAGGTGATGTCGTGGTTAAGGTACTGGACTCCCACATGGCTGACTGCAATTCAAGTCCTGAACCCAGGGATTAAAAATTAGACCAGGTGCATGAATGTGTGTGGCCACAATCCCAAGAGGAGAATGGAGGAGAAAGATTCTGGCCTGGCTATCCTTCCCTGGGGTGGGGGTGGGGGTGTGATTTCTCACTTTCCCTCTCTCTCCAGGAGTGTGTTTACCCTATGGCAAAAACCTTAAAAAACAAACAAAACAAAACAAAAACAAAAAAAATCTTTTACTTAGAATTTATTGTTAGCTTCTGGATTCTGTAAAATATTTAATAGGCACTGTTCATTTGGCAGTCATGCACAAGGTAAAAAAAGCAGTAATTTTGTTGAACACTGCCCATTCCTGTGTTATCAATCCTACATTTGGCCTGCTGGTCCTTCAGCACAGTTACCATTGACCCTACAAGTATATGAAACTGTGACTTTAACATGTCGATTTAACTCTATTTCCTAGTCTAGAGAAAATATTCTCTTATTGGCACTGTTCTTAATTTGCAGCAAGTCAGTGAGAACAGGTTGTAGACCATAAGAAAAACATACTTATTTTCATTGCCCATATAACCTTCTTGAGTACATATTAGTAGCATAGCAAATCTCTATTGTAAAACTATCTGTAATAAAAGAGAAATTGGGTATTTTCTTGTCCTGACATTCTAGATATTAATCAAAGAGATTGATCATCTCCCTTTCTGTGCTCCTTTGTGGACTCTACAATACATTCACAGAGTTATTGTCATAATTTCACTACAAGTTATTCACTCTTGGTTCCGGAGTTCCTCAGATATGATAACATTTTAAAGAAAAGGTATAATGATAAATATTGAACTATACAGAAATGATTATGCTTTTAAAAAATCAGGACACAGCTATTTAGGCATTTTTGGAAATGTAAATTAAATCCACTGTATCAGCATGATAGTTTTTAGAGTTAATGGTGCTAATACTAGCTACAGACAAATGATCTCGCTTATATGTGGAAGCTAAAAAAGTAAAACTCAGAAAAGCAGAGGGATGAAAAGTAGTTGCCAAGGGCTGGGGCCTGGGGGTGGATAGGGATTTGTTGATCAAATGTACAAACTTTTTGTTATAAGACAAGTTCTAAGGATGTAATATATAGCATGGGCAATAATGGATGTGTTAATTAATTTGATCGTGGTAATTATTACACTATATATATATATATGCATCAAATCATAACATTACATATGTTGAATACATATGATCTTTGTCAGTTAGACATTTAAAAATAAAGTAAGTACAAAGTTAAAAAGAAAATATAATGGTGCACCAGTTTTTATTTTATGGTAACTAGTGATAAACAGCAATAGTGTGCTTTTACAGTTGAACAATGATAACATTTGTCATCTCTATGGCCCTTCAAGAAAATCGGCAACAAGAAACTCTTGTGAAAAATATCGTGATGCTTTGTGATATATAGCTCTTTTTCCTGATCACAGATTATTATACTAATAGAAGAGGAACCTATGCTCTACTGAAATGTACCGCCACAGAGACTGGACCAATGAGAGGCAGTGATTGGGAACAGATGCAGAGTCTCTTAGAGCATGAAGATTAGAATTACCCACACTCTGTCACTTACTGGTGAGGTGACTTTGCACTTTCATTTAACCAATTGAAACATTAGCTTCCCCATCTGTAAAAAGACATACTGATTATACTTTTTTTTTTCATATGGCTGTTACTAGGTTTAAATAAAAAGCACATGGGTCCTGGTAAAATACCAAAAAATACTAGTAATAATCATTATTACTATTTCTTAAGGATCTTTGTCCAACAGGCACATTCCTTTGAATAGATATCAATAAAAAACAATCTGATTTTCCACCAGAGAGTTTGTATGTGATGAAGAAAGGATGAAAGAGCAGTATGAAATAGATAAAAGAGGCTAAATTGCGATAGAGCAGAGTCAGTAGCTCAAGAGGATTATTAAGAGAGCTAAAGCTATAGCTTCTGTGACAAGGACTGACAGCCCCATTTTCCAGGAGGCCTGAACCCGTGAAATGGTTATTCTCTATTTCTATTCCAGTGAATTCTTACGACTGAAGACATGTGGATGTTTCCCTATAATGTTTTCCAGTACTGGCCTCTGATATATTTTACTACATTTATTCCTAAGTATTCTATAAATTTTTTACTTTTCTAATGGTTGACATTTCACTGGGAATTTTAATTTGTATCTGACGTACAGGAACATAATTAATTACTTAGTCTTATTTTTATACACGTCAACTTTTTTTTAGAGAGAGATTTTTGCTACAAGGGTGTGTGCATTCACCAGAGAGACAGAGAGACAGAAAGCAAGATATCACCCCGGGGGGATGGTCACGCTGCAATCCCTTCGTCTCCATTTTCTCTCATGATTTTGGACATGCATGCACATGCAGCTGGCATAAGTTTTAAGCTGCCAGGTCTGGGACTTGAACCAAAGTCGACTACTTGGGAGCCCAGCAATCACTCCACCATCTGCTGGTCATTTTTTTCATCACGCTCTTTCACTAATAATTCATTTTTAAGTCTTATTTGTTGAAATTTTATGTAGGAACTCATATATTACCTATGGATAATAATAATTCTGTTTCTTATTCCTAACCCCTAGATGTTACATCTTTTCTTTGGTTATATTGTGCTAGTTGAGGATACAACTCAATACAAATCAGGAGTGACAGCAGG
>NW_006159814.1:3897512-3902347 GCF_000334495.1 Tupaia belangeri chinensis
GGAATACTTATTTGAGTCTCAGATTTTAAGGGATTGACCCTACTATTTTACTGTTAATTTAATTTCTGTAGTTTTTTATTGTTCCGTGTTTGGTTTAGACTATTTCATTTTACTAAGGAATTTTCCTTTTATTCTTAGTTTGCTTAGTGCTTTCAATAATGGGTAGGTACTTTATAATGCTTTTTACATTTACCTATATACCTTCCATTATCAATGCTGTTTATTTTTTGTATGGATTTGAGGTGCATTTTAGAATTCTCTCATAGGAAACTGAAGGCCTTTTTCACTTCCTTTCTCCTTTTTTTAATTTGCCAAAGGGTACATGCACTCTCAAGAGAGAGACAGAGAGCAAGGGAGTAGGAGGAAAGGATTCTTTTCTACTCAGTGGGATATGCCATTACACAATCACTTCTCCTCCATTTATCTAACCTATTGGAATTTGGGGCACACACATATGTCCTTGGTGTGGTTTTTAGGCCACCAAGTCTGGGATTCAAACCAAACTCAGCCATGTGGGATATGACTCCCCAAACCACTGTGTCACAGGGCTGGTTCTTTATCATTTCTTGTAGATAAGATACACTTTGAAAACATTGTGTTTTTCAGCCAACTCCACTGAAGGAATAATGACATGGCCACACTATAGATGCTATAACTCCTCGTCCCCAACTTTATCACAGAGTGAGTGAACAAAAATCATAACTTCCTAATTCTTGCTAAGGAAGAGTTGGTAAGGGGTCTCAGAGGCAGAGGCTCTGGATGGGCTCTGGATGGGCTGAGTGTTGGTGGTTTTCTCCTGTGCAAGACCAGGCTGTGAAAATTGAGGGAGATTCCTCATTTGTCTAATGTGCAGATATCAACCAAGGAAGTTAAGGAAACTGAAGAAATAGATGAAGATAGTCCCCCCAAAAAACCTCCAGAAACTCACTGGATTTATATGACAAACGAACTGATAAAAAGAATTGAAAAATTTACTGTAGAGGGTCAAATACAGACTAGGTCAAACAGCAATAAACTCAAAAATGGGTCATTAGAAATAATGCAGTCAGAAGAGGAAAAAGAAAAAAGAATGCAAATAAATGAAGAGAATTTCACATATTTCTGAAATACCATCAAGAAAACCAATATACATATTATTGGAATCCCAGAAGGAGGATATAGATAACAGACAAAAAGTTTATTCAAAGAAATAATTACTGAAAACTTCCTGAATCTAATGAATAAGTGGACATTAGGAATCAAGAAACTCAAAGACACAAAAGTAGATGAATCCAAAGAAATACATAATATGATAGTACAGTCTAATTGTCAAAAGACAAAGAAAATATTGAAAGCAGAAAGAGAAAAATAGCTTGTTATGTACAAGTCAATTTCTGTGAGATTATCAGTGGGGTTTTCAGAAGAAACCTTGAGGGCTAGAAGAGAGTGGGATAATATATTCAAAGGCTGAAAGAAGAGAACTGTCAAATAAGAACACTTTACTTGGTAAAACTGTTCTTTAAACTTAAAGGATAGATAAATACTTTCTCAAGAAAACAAAAGCTGAGGGCCCATCCAGAGCCCATCCAGAGCCTCTGCCTCTGAGACCCCTTACCAACTCTTCCATTAGACCTGGCTTAGAAAAAATGCTAGAGTTTTAATCATTGAAACAAAAGAATACAAAATAGTGACTTGATAGCATAAGAAAGTATGAAACTCATTGGTAAAGGTAAATATGTATATAAATACAGAATATCGTATAACTATAATGGTGATAGGTAAATAAATTTTAATTCTAGTATAAAAATTAAAGTTTAAATGCATTAAGCATAACTATATCTAAAAATACATTAATAGATACACAACATCCATAAACATGAGTTGTGACAATAAGATGTATGTTAAGGAAAACAAAGTGTAAAGTTTGGGTATGTAATTAAACTTACCAGCTTGAAATACATGGTTACATCTATGATATATTTAGTGTAAGCCCCATGGTAATCACACACACGAAAATATTTATAGATGTTAGATAAAGAAAAAGATTTTAAAAAGAGCATATAACACAAAAGAAAGAAAATCAATTAAACACAAAAGACTTCAAGGAAAGAAAAGACAAACAGAACTACAAGACTAGCAAAACAAAAACAAAAAAACTAACCAAATGGCTATCCTATATCCTTACCTATTAATAATTATAATTATATAAACTGATTGAATCCATAACAAAAAGACAAAGAGTGGCTAAATACATTTAAAAAAGACAAGTCAAATCTACACGATTTAAGGACATATATAGGCTTGAATTGAATGAATAGAAAATGTTATTTCATCTAAATGATAACAAAAGGTAAGTAAGAATGACTATACTTATGTAAGACAAAATAAATTTAAGTGAAAAATTATTATGAGAGAAAATAAAGAATATTGTTATAATGAAAGAGTCAATCATCCAGAAAGATATAAAATTATAAGTATTTATACAACCAACACCAGAGCACTTAAATATATAAAGAAAATAATGATGGAATTGAAAGGAGAGAGAGAGAAACAATATAATAATCATCTTTAATACTCCACTTTCAGTAATGAGTAGATCATCCAGAGAGGCGATCAATAAGGAAACAAGATTCTAACACAAGGCCAAATGAATCTAAAATCCATATACAAAACATTTCTCCCAATAGCATCATTCTTCACAAGCATACATGAAGCTTTCACTGGAATAGAGAACATTTTAGGTGATAAAACAAGATTTCTAATTTAAGAAGATTTAAATCATGCCAAATAATTTTTCTGACCACAATGGAATACAATTAGAAATCAGAAGCAGAAAGAAAACAGAAAAATTTACAAATATGCTAAAATTAAACAACATATTCTTGAACAACCATTAAATCAAATAAGAAATCAAGAAAGAAACTAGAAAATGCTCAGCACAAATGAAAATAAACATGATATACTAAATTACTGGATACAGCAAAAGCAGTACTATACAGCAAAAGCAGTACTATGAGGGTAGTTTATGGCAATAATACATACGTTATAAATTTTAAAAAGATCTCAAATATACAACGTAACTTTATACTTTAAGAAACTAGAAAAATAAAAGACAAAGCCCAAAGTTAATAGAAGAAGGAAATGACAAAGATTAAAGTCAAAATAAACTAAATAGAGACTATGGAAACAATATAAAGGTAAAAACTAGGCATTGGTTTATTGAGCAGATTCACAAAGACATTAAACCTTTGGCTAGAATAAAAAGATAGGATAAAGACTAAGTTAAAATAGTAATGAAGTCAGAAATGTAAGAACATAAGTTGATAATACCACAGAGCTTAAAAAAATAGCAAGAGACTACTATGAGCAATCATATACAAAAGAAACCCAAGAAGGGACCCCCAGTGGTGCAATGGTTATGTTCCTGGACTCCCACATAGTCTACTGCAGTTCAAATCATGGACCCGTAGCTTAAAACTCAGGCCGGGTGCATGTGTACGTGTGCCCAAAATCTTGAAAGGAGAATGGAGAAGAGATTGCAGTGTGGCTATGCCCCCTGGGGTGTGATTTCTCGCTTTCTCTTTGTCTCTCTACCTCTGCAGTGAACCTACACGCCCTATAGCAAAAACCTCTCAAAAAAAAAAAAGAAACAACAACCGAAAGAAAAAAACCTATAAAGAGAATCACTGTAGACCTTTTCAGGATAAGAATGCTGTATTTTTAGTTCAAAATTAACTTCAAGGAACCACATACCAACTTACCTCAGTGACACCTAAGATGCTGATAGAGCAACTAATCTGATGTCCAAATATTGCATGAAGATTGCTACTAGCATAACTTATTTGGAGATAATAAATCATCCCTCAGCTTCAATAGCTGCTCATGTAATTGAGCTCACCAGGGGAAGGAAATAAGTTGTTAGGATAGTTAGTATTGATTTATAAATCTCTTCCCTCCTTTTTGTCTATGCAGGAAAATAAGCTTCTCTGTATTGCAAAAAGAGAAAAAAGAAAAATTTCAGTTACCTTAGGATAAATATTTACAACATATAATGGACACATATTTGTATATTAATATTACATTAAGAAAACATGAAAATCAATGAAAAATAACAAAGTAAGAAAAAGATGACAAATATAAACAAACTTACAATTGATATTAAAGAAGAAAAATAAGTAGCTAATAAATATGAGGAAGTTTGAAATCATGGAGATATGTTAATGAAACAAAAATTACAAGAGAAAATATAATATGTATGTCTTTAATTAAAATAATGAAATTAGGACATGCAAAAGAAAGTATGAAGTTATCAAATGTGATTTCTAAGTGAACTTCAGGTTAAATTTATAAAGGAAGAAGCAAATAATTTTTAAAATACAAATATTTTATTGTCTTGAATTTCTGGTAATTATTAAATTATGTGCTCATGATTGAATATAAATATTATTTTCCATTAAAAATTAGTGTGTATTTCAAGTTGGTTCTTTCTCACTAACTTGCCGTCTTGTCACTAGTTTCTAGTTCTTTTTTGTGTGCTGTTAATTTACAACTCAAAGTTTGATTATTACAAATTTTAGGCTAGTTGAACTCATCAGTTTCAAACTTTTTAATATAAAAATAGAAATAAAGATGAAAATTCCAGATGTTCTAAAATAATAAATGTTCTTTTCCTTATTTTTGGATAAATTAGCTTATGTAGTTCAAAATACATTTTTTGACTCTCTTAAAAATGTAATAATTTGTTGTTGCCTGTAAAGCTTATTGACATTGAAGTCCACAGTGATTGACCTGTCAATTTATCAGTATGTGTAGAGTGTCAAAGCTTTGAAAACTCATGAATACACAGCCACCAATAC
>NW_006159814.1:3902649-3912290 GCF_000334495.1 Tupaia belangeri chinensis
TCTCAAAAAAGAAAGAAAAAAAAAAAACTGAGTGGCTACCTGAAAACTGTCTTCATTTACTTTCTCCATTTCAAATATCTTTGCAAACATACCCATTTAAAAGTCAGAGACATTTAAGAATGCAAAAAATTATATCATGAAGAATTGTGAATAATTGCTGGTTGATCAATAGATACAATGGTGTTAGCAGATAATTGATACAAGAGTGTTGAAGAGTTTTGTAGAATATATGCCATCAAATACTGTTCTGTAATCTAGAACAAAATAGTGATATCATAAATATTGGGTCGTTGGAAAAGTCATGATGTATTTTTTTCTGTTTTTCTGTGCGAAAATGTGTCAAGACTGCTGACAACCCAGTAATAGGGCAGTCAATAACAAACAAAAAAAAGATTTTTCAGAACTATCCACTTTAGAATTCCTTTTCTTTTCTTTCATTTTCCTTTCACTTTATCATCTCTTCCCTAGTCTTCTCTCTTATCCTTCGTTTCTTCTCCCATTTTCTTTTTTTGTTTGTGTTATTTGCCAGAAATATTTATGGATTGTCTAGAAGAAAATCCGTGGGCTGACACCTAGAGGAAAGGATTTCTTTCCTATGCCCAACTCTTTTTGCTATGATTGTGCATTTGCTAAACAGACAGCTGATCTGCCATTTGTTTTCCCAGCTGCACCATCCACTATGTATCCTTTCTCTGTGTTCCCACAATACTCTGTGAAAGACCCTTCTGTCTCTATAGCCATAAATTTAAATTATGATCACAGTTTACATGTGTCTCTCCAAATAGATTTTCTTTAAAACAAGGATTGTATAATCTTTCATATTTTATAGCCAGTATAGTGCCTGGTGCATATGTACTCAAAAATCATAATTGGTCTGAACTGGATTAAATACATGAAATAATTAAAAGAAAGTATTTTGTGAAAAGTTCATCCAGATTCTTAGACTAGAAATATTTTCCCATAGTGAATTCTTATCCCTTATCACATAGCTGATAATGAATGGTTTGGTAGGTGGATATGCCAGTGTTCCCAAATAGAATGTCAAATCATTGACTAAAGTCGTCTCTTAAGGTGTACCTGCAACCTCGAAAAATAAGTACAATTCATCTCTAATGTACACTCTACAGAATCAAACTGATTGAAAAGTGTGATGACATTCAAAGCAGGGGGTCATTCTTGTTTCCACAGGAGATAAATGGAAAAGAGATGAAGGCAAGTGGGAAGGGTTTTGGCACAGAATAACCTTCCAGAAATCATTTCCCAATGATTCTAGAGACTGTTGTGTGGGAGATCATTTTAAAGGTAAAGTAGATCCTTGAGAGACAGAGACAGAGCAACAGAAAGCGAGAAATCACTCCCCCCCGGGGGGATGGCCATGCCGCAATCCCTTCTCCTCCATTCTCCTCTAGGGACTTTGGCATGCACGCTGACACACTTGGCATGAGTTTAAGCCACCAGGTCCAGAACTCGAACCATGGTCAACTACATGGGAGTCCAGCGACATAACCATTATGCCAACTTCTGGTCCCATGTGCAGTCCTTTCAATAGACAAAAGAAATCTATATTTGTCGAAGTGCCTTTCAACTGTATAATTCTGGGATATTCTAGTATATTTTTATGTCTTGCAGTGACCCTAACTCCTTCTATCAATTTAAAGTTTAAAAGCATTTACAAGAACATGTATTTATTTACAAGAGTAAGAAATTCAAGACTTCTCCAGGCAAAACTGTTTTAGTAAAAATCCTCCATTTTAGGTGACCTTGTGAATATCTTCAGGGTAAACAGAGCCACTAAAAGATGCAGTTGCATAAGTTTTAACTCTGAAGGAGACAACAAGAAATACAAAATGTTTCTCCATTTTATGTTTACAAGCATTCTCATTCTTTGGGGAAAAAAAAACAACGCTGCAAATGACTCACAGATTTGAGAAGCAAATGTGTTTCCAATAACATTTTCAAGTATTATCACTGGACTCATTAAAAACCCTCACAAACTTTAGACTCAGGCATTTTCACTTATTCTTAAACAGGCAACATTGAAAATGGCTATCAACAGCAATGTCTTATTCAGTCCCCTCTCTGGTGAAGATGTCTTTAGCATTCATATACATTCAGAGCCCAGCTGCCTCTGATAAATTTATACACTGTTCCTGCTGGAGTGTGCTTACATTTACCCTTCCCACCTCTGGTGTGCATGTTCCTAGCAACGCCCTGAACCACACAGGGCAGCAAGTACATTGTACTCAAGTTGTGCTTGATGATACTATGTGCTTGTCCAACAATATTTGTTATTTGTGAGTGGTGGCCCTATCCAGATTTTGAAGTGGTAGTTCAAAATATGAGGAAAAAAGAAAATTTGAAGAACCATTGCTATTTTCCATCAGGTAGAAACAATAGACAAAAATATGTACTTGGGTTTGTTGACTGTCCATGTACAGATATTATGGTTTGGAGAATAGTTTGTCTCCCAGAGTTCCAGGTTCTTTGAGTTCGGCCCCCAGTGTGATAGACCCAGAGTTCCAGGTTTTTTTGAGTTTGGTCCCCAGTGTGATAGAGTTTAAGAGGCTATGCCTAGTGGGCCTTGACTAGATCATAAGACTAGGCAAGACCTGGTGAGGCAGTGATTGGATCATGGAAGCAACACTCACAAATAGATGTCTCTTGAAGTTCTAACTATCCTGAGAAGATATCAGTTCTCATGAGAGAAGGCTGTTATAAAGATAGTAGGCATCTCTCTCTCACTCTCTCTCATGTGTGTGTGTGTGTGTGTGTGTGTGTGTGTGTGCATGTATGTGTGTGCCGGTGCCCACAGGATGCTCTCTCTGCTTCTGTCATTCATGTTCCATCCACCAGAATTGTGAATTAGTAAACCTCTATTTTTCAAATTCACCTAGTCCCAGGTATTTCTGTCAGCAATGCAATAATGTACCAATACAACACATCAGGTCCAAATGATTAGTTCTGTAGTATTTTTTTTTTCTGATTTATTCCAATAATAACTTCTGGCCTTCCTCCTGAACCAAGGTTCTATGGATTCTGGCTTCCTGTTTATGCTTTTCTTCCTTGATCATTGGTTCACAGACATGGCTCTACAACTGAAGTTTATACGAACACACACTTTTCTGTGTATATGTGCACATGGGCATGTGTACACATATACACACGTTGTCAAGCCCATGCATTCTTAGGGACTATTGTGTAGTATATCTTGGCACTGCTCTGGGGATTTTGACATGCCGCCATGAATAGGATATATTGTCCTTGGTAAGTGCTTCTAAACCTTAGGTGCATATTAGAATCCCTTGTGGAACTTGAAAATATGAGTGTGGTCTGGGAAGACAAAAGTAAACAAATTAGTCAGAGAGGGTGAAACCAGAGCATGAATGTTGTTTTTTTTAAGTGCCTAAAGTGATTCCAGGATACAGCCAAATTTAGGCTTATTGGCCCAGAGAAACACTTCTCAAGCTTGAAAATGAGAGAAGCACCTGCAGATATAACTCAGCAGCTCTAGGGCAAGACTAGAGATTCTGTATTGCTACATGTCTGAGTAGTTTCTTGAAGTTGAAAGACCATGCTTTTGGGTAGACTTCACATAGGGAAGAAATGGCTGCCTTAGTTGCTCAGAGGGGTTCATTGCAAACTTTAACACAGAGAAAGACATTCATATTTTAGATTTAAATTTTTCAGTAGTGTCTCCTGCCATTGAGCCACAAGCATTCTGTGATATTCCTACTGACACTGTCACACTTTAATGCATGCAGCCTCTTCTGTGTCCACGGAGCTTCTACCAACAGGTTTCTAATTATCTTTGCAGCCCTGCCAAGGTATCCCTTCCTCTGAGGATTCTTCTTGTAACAACTCAGGAGTTAGATGCTCTGTTCCCAGTGCCCTGGGACCCTCTACTTGCTTGTGAGTGATTTGAGAATAAGCATTGTGCCAAGACCACCTCTGTATTTCTAACATCTTTCTATTGCCTAGTAGATTGTAACTGCTCAATAAATGTGTGTTGAATGAATAAGCACAGACCTTACAGGATGTAGCAAATTGTCTGTCTCCCCAACAAATCTCTGAGCCTCTCTGAGCACTATGTATTTTTTACATTTAGAATCCCAGTACCTGGAGTAGAGTAGACAACTAATACATATGTGGTGAAAGAATTAATGCCTTAATATTGATGGAAAATGTCATTGTGCTATTGAACCATACACTGACTACTTTTAAGCAAGACTTAAATTATTTATAAAATATTAAATTTAATTCCTCATACTCTGGGAGGAAAATATTGGGGCAGCAATAATGGTAGTGTAGCAATAATACAACCCCAAGCAGTCTGATATATGTGTGTGTGTGTGTATGTGTGTATTTTTATATATAAACATTTAGTTATATATGTATATACATATTGGAATATGTATATTGGGATATTTAACTACTGTCTAAAATATTTTAATTTAGAATTAATTTTGGAGCTGGGCAGTGGCATAGTGGCAAAATGCAACACTCCATGAGGCTGACCCATATGGGAAGGTTCTGGGTTCACCTTGGGAGACTTCCCTGAGTATGCTTGCCATGTGTTTGACCATGATTTGGAACTAGCTTATGCTCTGGGTAGATTGTGGCATCAAGAACATGTTGGAAATTCTGTCTCTCTCTCTCTCATAGAAGAAATAAATATATATGTTTAAGAGAAAATATATATATATGTTTAAAAGAAAAAGAATTAGCTGTAAAAAAATGTTATTAAAGAGATTGATACTTCTTAACATGTTCCTCTCTTGTTTCTTGCATTTGAATCATCTTCCCTGCCTATGTGCTGTAGAAGGTGTGGCCGTGACAGTGCTTTGGAGAAATGACGAAGTTATTTGTTGGGATTCTTTTCCAAGCCTTCTTTGTATCAGTAGTGCAGACCACACTGACACTCTTGGTGGTACCAATCATACATTGCTGTAAGATGCAGAGACACAAAGGGTCTCTTGAAGAGGCCTATTATAGTTATTGCAGATTATTATGCTCTTTTTTCTTTTTTTTTTGGGGGGGGAGAGGTTTTTGCTATAGGGTGCGTGCGCTCGCCAGACAGACAGAGAGAGACAAGAAGCACCTGCAGATATAACTCAGCAGCTCTAGGGCAAGACTAGAGATTCTGTATTGCTACATGTCTGAGTAGTTTCTTGAAGTTGAAAGACCATGCTTTTGGGTAGACTTCACATAGGGAAGAAATGGCTGCCTTAGTTGCTCAGAGGGGTTCATTGCAAACTTTAACACAGAGAAAGACATTCATATTTTAGATTTAAATTTTTCAGTAGTGTCTCCTGCCATTGAGCCACAAGCATTCTGTGATATTCCTACTGACACTGTCACACTTTAATGCATGCAGCCTCTTCTGTGTCCACGGAGCTTCTACCAACAGGTTTCTAATTATCTTTGCAGCCCTGCCAAGGTATCCCTTCCTCTGAGGATTCTTCTTGTAACAACTCAGGAGTTAGATGCTCTGTTCCCAGTGCCCTGGGACCCTCTACTTGCTTGTGAGTGATTTGAGAATAAGCATTGTGCCAAGACCACCTCTGTATTTCTAACATCTTTCTATTGCCTAGTAGATTGTAACTGCTCAATAAATGTGTGTTGAATGAATAAGCACAGACCTTACAGGATGTAGCAAATTGTCTGTCTCCCCAACAAATCTCTGAGCCTCTCTGAGCACTATGTATTTTTTACATTTAGAATCCCAGTACCTGGAGTAGAGTAGACAACTAATACATATGTGGTGAAAGAATTAATGCCTTAATATTGATGGAAAATGTCATTGTGCTATTGAACCATACACTGACTACTTTTAAGCAAGACTTAAATTATTTATAAAATATTAAATTTAATTCCTCATACTCTGGGAGGAAAATATTGGGGCAGCAATAATGGTAGTGTAGCAATAATACAACCCCAAGCAGTCTGATATATGTGTGTGTGTGTGTATGTGTGTATTTTTATATATAAACATTTAGTTATATATGTATATACATATTGGAATATGTATATTGGGATATTTAACTACTGTCTAAAATATTTTAATTTAGAATTAATTTTGGAGCTGGGCAGTGGCATAGTGGCAAAATGCAACACTCCATGAGGCTGACCCATATGGGAAGGTTCTGGGTTCACCTTGGGAGACTTCCCTGAGTATGCTTGCCATGTGTTTGACCATGATTTGGAACTAGCTTATGCTCTGGGTAGATTGTGGCATCAAGAACATGTTGGAAATTCTGTCTCTCTCTCTCTCATAGAAGAAATAAATATATATGTTTAAGAGAAAATATATATATATGTTTAAAAGAAAAAGAATTAGCTGTAAAAAAATGTTATTAAAGAGATTGATACTTCTTAACATGTTCCTCTCTTGTTTCTTGCATTTGAATCATCTTCCCTGCCTATGTGCTGTAGAAGGTGTGGCCGTGACAGTGCTTTGGAGAAATGACGAAGTTATTTGTTGGGATTCTTTTCCAAGCCTTCTTTGTATCAGTAGTGCAGACCACACTGACACTCTTGGTGGTACCAATCATACATTGCTGTAAGATGCAGAGACACAAAGGGTCTCTTGAAGAGGCCTATTATAGTTATTGCAGATTATTATGCTCTTTTTTCTTTTTTTTTGGGGGGGGGAGAGGTTTTTGCTATAGGGTGCGTGCGCTCGCCAGACAGACAGAGAGAGACATAGAGACAGAAAGTGAGAAATCACACGTCCCCCCCCCGCCCCCAGAGGGGATGGTTATGCCGCAATCCCTTCTCGTCCATTCTCCTCTCGGGATCTTGGGCACGTACGCACACGTGCCCGGCATGAGTTTTAAGCCACCGGGTCCAGGACGCAAACCACGGTCGAATACGTGGGAGTCCAGCCACATAGCCATTACGCTAACTGCTGGTTCCCTTTTTCTAAAAAAAAATTAAAGGCAGAGTTTTCCCTTTTCAAAGCTTTGGTAAATTGTAGAATTCAGTCTGGGTTATCTCCTGACACAGCTCGCAGTAAATTATCAGTCCCTTTTCTCCTTAACTCTTAAATCATGTGTAGGAGAGCTTTTAGGAGGAAGATATTGTGAAGAACATATTTAGAGAAAACAGCAGCCCTAGATAGGCTCAGCAGCTGCGAGTATGGCCTATGGAGGCTATGGAGTAAAAATGGGGATTTTTTTGTTTGTTTCTTTCATTTTTTTTAAAAAATTAGTATATGGTAAGTGTGCTGAGAGGAAAAAAGGTAAACCTCATAAAGGGATGGCCATGCTGCAATTTCTTCTCCTGCAATTTACTCTCAGGATTTTGAGCACACATGGACACACACCTGGCATAACTTTCAAGCCACTGGGCCTGGGATTTGAGCCACATAGTCATAGTTGGTCATGTGGGATCCAGTACCTTAACCTCCATGCCACTGGCCTTCCCCAAAATGGGTGTTTTCAAATTCACTTCCAACACTTACTAATAGTAAAGCATTGGAGAAGTCACTTGATCTGTGCTTCTGTTTCCTCAGTCGTCAAATGAAAATAAAAATAGTTTGCAATTACTCTCTCTACTTTTGCTATCAAATGATTAACAGATTCAAAAAAACCTGCATGTAAACAAGTGGAATAGGTTTTGAAATGGTGTACCACACAGAGGAAAAAAAATAGAGAATTCAGTAAAGATGACCTAATTTTTGATCTAGTCGAGGACAACTGCTTTGACTCCTTTTTGTTAAGGAAATTACTTAGACTTTCAGTACTACACATTTAGTTATGAAAGAGATGACCCCACTGAAGTAGCTCTGTATCTCATCACAAAAGAGTAAAACCAGTTCTTTTGTTACCAGAGAGGTAGATCCAGTGATGGTGATGTTGAATGAGGAAATGAAATGATTATAAACATTGACTTCAGGCAGACCTGACCATACCTGGGTTTGGATTTCAGTTGCATCACTTCTCTAACTGACTGGATGAATTCCTTTGAAAGAAGAGACTCACAAACTTTGTCTTAAGGTACTGCTACTTAAGATACTCAGTGCTTTGGAAGGGACTATTATTTATTACATTTTGTTATCACCATGAAAGTGATTAAGACGATTTTCTTTTGTAGATAATCAGGCAAAAGAGGGAAAGGTGACAGTGTCAGGATGTAAAATGTATGTGAGCGGAGGACAAAGGATTAAAGGAAGAAAATTCGAGTTTAGACAGTAGGACAGAGCACTGTACGGGGTGTGTTCTAGCAGAGTTGGGCAGTGAATCAAATATATCTTGCAAATTTCCTTTTCTATGTATACTTCTCCCTGATGCTGGAAAAATGATCTGTTGATAGATAATGTGAATCATAATATTTTAAACTAGTCTAAATACAGTGTATTCATGTTGGGAAGGTTCATTTTGTAAGCTATGATGATATACAGTGATTGAATATGTAAAAAAATTTAAAAGAGCAGGAAATACACACACACACACACACACACACACACACACACACACTCTACTTGAAGCTTATGGCTTATCGCATAATAATGCTTAATTTGTATTTTCTCTAGACTTTCCTTTTTAAAAAGAGACAATGCCAGTCTAAAACATCCACATAAGTCTCTTTGTGAGGATTTTCATGCATTTATTCAGTTAGTATGGACAAAACAACTTTGGAAATCTTTCCTTTGTTCTAGAAAATAAAAGAAATATGAGTAACCTCCACTTACTGGTTTCTACAATAGACTTCATTTTTTAAAAATTGAAATTTAAATGTTTTTCATTGAGTTTCTTCTCTGGAAAGCAAATTGTGTGATAAGCATGTATATCTTAAAGCAAATAAATGATGTGAAGATGCTAATTAGCCTCTATATGTATTTCCTTAGTGCGTGATAATCAATTTGCCTTCTGCATATTCAAAAGCATGAAATAACTCTGAATTCTTTTTCTCTACAAAATTGAATTTTAAGGACTTTGGATATAAAAAGGTTTCCTTATACCTAATTTCTGTCAATAGTATCAATTTGGATCCTAGCAAAATATTATTTAAATTCATAGAGGAGAATGGGGGAGAGGGAGATTGCGATGTGGCCATCGCCACTGGGAAGTGTTTTCTTACTTTCTTTTTCTCTCTCGCTCAGTAAGTGGCCATGCTCTATGACAAATCAGTAAACAAACAAAAAACAAAAACAAAAAAATCCTCATATTCCTGAACTCCACTCAAAATTTAACTGAATTGAAATGTCAGGGCGGTGGAGCCAACAAATCCACGTTTTAACAAGTACCTTAGGCGACTATTAAGCACAGTAAAAATTTAAATGCCAGTGGCAAGAATTAAGTTAGCTGTTAAGTTATTAGTTAAGCTGTTTTCAGGAGAAGAAAATGTGGAAAAGGGCCAGAAAATTCAACCTGGATTATCAGAGTATGAGTGAAAGGTACAAATGCTTTTACTGATACACATGTTTTCTGCCTTTTTTTAAAAAAAAATTTGTAACTCTTTTACTTTATATGAACAATTGATATTTAGTAAAATATTTAGAAATTGTGTTTCTGATTCACAATGAAGTAATGAATGTAGAAAAGGAAGAGGATGTTTCACGAGAATAGAATGGGTGAGATATACATTTCTACAGGATTAAAAAAATGTTGACAGGATGGATATGTTGAAGGCAAGGGAAA
>NW_006159814.1:3912320-3930566 GCF_000334495.1 Tupaia belangeri chinensis
TCCTATTACAGATTTATTTCTTCATCCATTAAAAAAAATCCTAATGCCTTGATGAGCTGTAGCTAATTTCTCCTTATCAGCATATTGATTTGGGTAATTTTATGTATTAAAATAAGACAAACACCTTGCACAAACATAAACTCTCAACTTTACCCCAATAATTGAATAAAGAATTATAGAATTGGATTGGAATGCCCTCTGTCATTTTGCAAAATAGGTTTAGTGATCTTTTGGGGAGAGGATTTCTTTTTAATCTAAGTTTCTTTGCATTTAACTAAGGAGTTTGTCAGTATTCTCCAAATATTTTTTGCCTAAGAAAGGCAGAAAATAGAACTACTTTTTAAATTTTTGTATATATCAGTAGTAAACCATTTGAAATAAAGCCAACATGAGACAATAAATAATTCATGCAGTCTATTGGTAATTGGCAATGTGAGATGAGAACCACATAAATGAAATGAATCTCTGCTATCATTTACCCAATGCAATATATTTTATAGACACTAATGATACATAAACAGTAAAGTTTAATAAGTTTTGAATGCTGATTATATCTAAAAGATGCTTCAAGTTATACAAATATTCCAGAAGTGATCACCAAGTGAGCCATTTGTTGAAATAAACATTACAGGATAGCTTAAGGTCAATTTAATGAAATACATATGGAAATATTTTTGTAGTTGCATGTATCTAGCTATTGCTCAGTGTTTTTAAATCAGTTTACTTCTCAGATACTCAATTCAAGAAAAACAGTAAATTGGAATGTGTCACCAGTTAGTGCAACTATTCCTCAAAGTTAACTAATGTTTGGTCCAATCAAAGGACACACCAGCAAGTTTACATTTATCTGGGGGTTAAAGAGTGCTGTTATTTCCCTGCAACTCTGTAAGACTTAAGATATCCTAAGCAGGTGTTTAAACAAGGTAGAATAGTTCATTTCAGAGAGGTGTCAGCTCATCAGAATAAAAATGGATAACACTGATTAAAAAATGAACTGCACTTGAAAAATGTCACTTTCCCCTTAAACATCAAGTTCAACTTTAGAACATTTTCATACTGTATTTAACATTTAAGAAGTGTTTACACTAAAATTCCCACTATGGTTTCATAGAAAAGTAGACGAACAGATTAGTATTTTTGTTTATCCATCTATTCTATGGTAAACCTCGCCTTGTGAAATAAAAATAATTATAATCTCAGAATAGCAAAAAATATTCATTCTTAATCAGTGAAACAAATAATGCTGCTTCACTGAACTGTTGTGGGTAGGTTGCTTATAATACTCAGGGTATTGTCATCTAGCTGCAGTTATAGTGACAATCTGAATAGGAACTGGGATTCAAAAGCCTTTCACCAGATGGGAGATTTTATTTATTCCTGGAAACCAGATGTCACCAACTTTTCTTTCTGACTAAGCTGTTTACTTATTTCACAGGAAGAGGTAGAATAGTTGCTCTCAGGGATGTTTATTGAGAATTTCAACTCCCAGTTAAATAAAGAAATCCTCACTTAATAACAGCTAATTAACACAAAACCAACATTCTTTTTGTGATTTAAGAGAAATAATCAACCCACTCTTTTCCTATTTCATTAGCAAACCACTGTGACTATGGTCTTTGAGTGATGGTGGTGACTGGAGGAGGCAACACAAAACCAAGGCTTACCTCCCTGACTCAAGATCTGACCCAGAAGAAGCCCACAATGTCATGATGTTGAGAGGAGGGTGATGTTAGGAGGTGGGACCCTGTAGTCCATAGCAACCCCATTCCTAACATCCCTAAGGTTTGGATTCAGACTCCTTATCAGCATTACTGAAATTCAGTTAAATAGTGGTGTTAGTCTGAGAGAAGACCCTCATGGAGTCAGTTCTGAAATCCAAGACTTCTGCATTCTCTTAGGGGAACTCATCCTAAATGTTGTACAGCATCTCTATCCTTCCTCCACCAACTAAATCCTATGCAGGATCACATGAGAAAAAGACCAAAACAGTACAACATAGTAGGGGTCTAGACCCTCAACTCTTTAGTACTCTTCCTTGTGACTCTTCGGAAACTCCTCAATACTCTTGGGTCCTATTACCCCTGAATATACTAATACTAGACTAAGACTGTTTCAGAAACATATAGTTGTTCTCTGCCCTAATGTACACTGTGCAGTGAGCACATGGATACGAGAAAGACCATACACCAAACAAATGATGTAATCGATGTCCCTTTTTCCAAGCAAGAGGAAGGCCTCCTGCCTGCTTTATATCTCAGTGCCCATCTGTGAGACTGATTACTTCTTAAAATATGTCTTGTTATCACATAGATCCACACATGGTATAGGTAACTACAGAAAATAAAAGCCTATTTTAATAAGTGATAAATATTCTCTTCTTGACCAAGCCCTTGCTAGGCTTCTCTGAGTCTTCTTGCCTAGGCTTCAACATTGGTTTGTGAGACTTGAGTAAACACTAATATAGTTTCTCATAGCTCAAAATAACCTTCCTGAAAAGACTCTACCTCACCTTAACATAACCACCTGCAAAAATTCAAGGATTCCAAGAAATATACTGTTCTAGCTTACATCTCAGGACAGAACCTCTGTGTCCCATCTCTGTGCGAGGACAGATTCCTAACTTTGATAATTGCCAGCTAACAGATACAGTTAACCTAACTGGATTTACACTGACTAAGCCTTTGTAATTTTTTCCTTCACTGACTGGACCAGTTTATACCCCTTTCTATTCCCTCATTCTCTCTTAAAAATACTCAGTTGCCTCTATATAAATCAAAGCTGAGTACAATACATGCTGGAGTCTTTTTCCTATTGTAATAATTACTACTGAATGAAATCTGTCCTTAACATTTAAGCTAGTGTCCAACTTTATCTTTTCTATAAGTTAAACTTATTGAGCATGTTTTGGTTCCCTAGTATCATTTCTCTCACTACCTACATATATTCAAATATGCCTTCAAGGCATATAGACTTTGTAATAAATTTAATACATTTGTATGAGAATTGCTCTAAAATTGCAAATCATATGGAAGAGTGAGCATCATAACCTTGCCAGATTAAAGTTGCAAAAGTGGCTCATGTAAATTATCTTTTCAGCTCGTTTGTCCATTTTTAAATTGAATTTTTATATTTTGTGCAATTGAACTGCCTGAGTTCCTTATATATTCTACTTATCAAACTCTTTTCCAAGGTTTAATTTGCAAATATTTTCTCCCATTCTGTAAGTTGTGTCTTCACTCTATTGTTTAATGTCAAAATGATTGTTTCTTGTCAGCAGGAAGACATAATGGCAGGGAGAACAAGCATAGATAATAGAGGCTGTATGGGAGGGGAATTATTTGTAGAAGATGGGAGGGGTCTAGCAAAACACTTAACAGACATTAAAATGTAAGGTTGCTTGTTAAAAACGGAGTGTATAGTAATATCCCTGATTTGATTATCACACACTGCATGCATGTTTTAGAAAACCATATTGTATGCCATAAAGATTTAATATAATTAAATGTAAATAAAAATTTTAAAAGTGGCTCATGTGGTCGCTACTTTAAGAAGGCTGTGGAGTCAACCAAATATGGATTTGTGTCTCTCACTTGTCACTCAGTGAGAAGTTGCTAACCTCTCTAAGCTTTGACTTTCAACATATGAAGTGGGAATACAAATACTGCCTATACTTAGGGCTAATAGGAGTATTGCCTGAGCTGTGTATGAGGGGACTTCAAAATGTTTGTGGGAAAAATAGAATCAAAGTACAAGTTTATTTTGTTACAAAAATTTAAAAATTCATGCAGTTTTTTTCTTAATACATGTTTTCCATAAAATTTTAAAATAATATCTCATATATGAAGCCCTTAGCATAGTATCTAAAATATGTTAAGTACTTATAAATGTTTGCTATTTTAATTCTTATTAAAATTCTTATCATTATTGATATCAAATTCTACCTTTCAATTTATAAAACAGATAACTGCATTAATTTTACGATACTACTGAACAAATTGTCACAAATTTAGTGGCTTGAAACAACAGGATTTATGTTACAGTCCTGGAGCTCAGAACTCCAAACTCAATCTGACTGAGCTAATGTCGAAGTGTCTTCAGGAATTGTTCATTCTGGAGACTCCAGTGAAGTATCCATTTTCTTGCCTTTTCTAGCTTCTAGAAGCCAAACACATTTCTTGGTTAGTGACCCCTTATTACATATTCAAAGATACCTGTGTAACGTCTTTCAGTATCTATGTTTCTCTTCATTTCTATTATCACATCACCTTTTGTGCCTTTGGACTTCCTAAATTCCTCTTATAAAGATTGCTGAGATTGTATTGGGCCCATTCAGCTAATCCAGGATAATCTCATCATCTCAAAATTTGCAAAGTCCCTTTTACATGTAAATCCTAGGATTAGGATTTTGATATCTTCAAGTGGCTATTGTTTAGCTTACTACAGTAACTGAAATCCAAGGACATAAATGACTTTCACAAGTCACATATCTAGCCAGTCATGTGACCTATGTGTCTACTTCTAAGAGTTTTGATTTAATATTCGGATTTTTCTGACCTAGTTTTGCTTTACCTTTAAAACAGGTTCACAGACTAATTTTTATTTTTTGGAGAGGTGCTTACTATAGGGCACGTGCACTTGCCAGAAAGACAGAGAGATAGAAAGACAGAAAGTGAGAAATCACCCCCCGGGAGGATGGCCATGCCACAATCCTTTCTCCTCCATTCTCCCCTTGGGATCTTGGGCACACACGCACACATGCCTGGTGTGAATTTAAGCCACCGGGTCTGGGACTCGAACCACTGTTGACTACATGGGAGTCCAGCAACATAGCCATTATGCCAACTGCTGGTCCCTATTTTTTAATGAACACAAGTAAGGCATAAATATAATTTTATTATACAGTGAAATGTGGAAGTTCTTGCCCCATTCTCTTCTCAGTTTCATAGTCAGACTTCTAGTATCCTTCTATATAATTAGGTAATACTTATGTTTCACATAATGGCACATCCATTTCCATTTTTTTTGTCTTTTTTTTTTTTTTTTACAGGAATAGAATTTATATATAAAGATTACTCTGTCCCTTTTTTTCCCTGCACTCACCAATGTCATTTTTAAAGAGAATATGATTCCATTCAATAGATGTATTTTTATCTACTGTTTTTTAAGTGAACATCTTTGTTTTTATTTCAGTTTTGTGCTACCATCCCAATTCTGTCATGAATAGATTTCTTTCTTTGTGCAAATGTGAATACATTTGTAATGGTATAGTTGTAGAACTCAGTGTGTATATATGTGTATGTGTGAGAGAGAAGAGAGGAGAGGAGTTTCCATGTTAAAATCTAATGTTTTAACTTTCTAACCAATTTAAAATCCCAGGTATATGAAAATGTTTGTATCACTATATCTTCAACTATACTTGATAGTCTCAATTTTTTCCCAAATGTATTAAAAAGAAAACTATACTCTCTGTGTTCTTTAATTTTATTTCCTCTAATTAGTGACTTTGAAAAAAATGAATCCTTTATAAGGATTATACAAAAATGGACTGATAAGATATTCATTGAAACACTCCGACCCTGCCCTCCCTATCTGGCCAAATGATGTCACATGATAATTTTTTCAGTATATTTCACAAAATTCCCTTCTGGGTGTATTTCACATTATATAGTGCTTATAAAAGATTCCACACCAGACAATCAGTCTCTCAATCAGTGAAACATTTATTGATTGCTTATTTTGTGTCTGACAATTTTTTCATATATATGATTATTTTGCTCACTATCATCCCTTAGATCAGTCTTGTTTGTTATACAGGCTTGGGAAAACTGCCCTCACTGTTACATTATATTTTCTGTCATTGCAATCTTATTTTTCCATAATTTTTATATTGTATTAGGATTTTCAGTGATACTTAAGCTAGTCTACTGCACTAGATTATTGTTCTAATACATCAAAATCTATGATGTATAAGGTTTTACTAATTTGTCTGTTTATATATATCAGACTGAAACTAATTTATCAACCATAAAATTATCGATTTATTTACCCATGTTTTTTCAGGTGATCAATTACTTTTAACACAATTGGAACCAAGCTGCTCAAAAGAATGACAAAAAGTCATCTAAGTTGAACTTACTTAATGTTAGCAAAATGCAGTGGAATCTTGTGTCTTTTTCCATCAGTATCTCTTTATTTCAGTCATCTGGAAGTTCAGCTTATGTAAACTTGTGCATATCTTCTGATTACAATTCTATTGTTAGGTTTCAATTATATTTTACTGGTGCAGCAAGAAATGGATATTATAACCAGAATTATTTTAAAACTAGAGTTTTTAACTACTCGAGCAAATTTCTGCTTATGTTATGGACTAAAGTTTAATTTTATGCCAACAATAGAGCTTCAGACAATTTATGAAAAAGCAGATGATAACAATGATACTAGACTGTTGTAAATGCTTAGGATTCAGTAATGAAGAAACTTAAGTAGTAAAGAAAAACTCTTTAAAGCATTGACATTTTAGTTGATATCTTAATGACAAGAAAAAAATCATCTAGATTAGAATTTGGAAAATAGTGGACAAATTGAAAAGGTCCTAAGCTAGAATAAGCATAGTTTTCAAACAAAATTACATTCAAATAGTGAGCCTAGATGAAGATAATGTGAAATAAGGATGATGAGACTAGCTAAGACAAAACAAACAAACAAACAAACAAAATAGGCCCCCTGTACCATGTGCACCATGTAAGGGGTCTTGAGTTGATTATAAGTAAAGTAAATTTCAATTAAAAGAGTTTCACAGGAATGGCAATGTGATTCTATCTGTATTTTACAATGATCACTTTGTCTATTGTATGGACTGTGGGGATCAGATATAGAAGCAGGGGGAAAGGATGCTGTAGTCAACTGTGTGGGCAAGTGATGATTATAATGAGAATGGAGTGACGGCAGTGGAGATGTGAAAACATGAAGAGAGTCTAGGCAAGTATCAGAGGCAAAGTTGATAGTACTAGTTGATGGGTGGTAAAGGGTGTGGCAAAAATAAATTTATAAATGGTTCCTGTAGTTGTGGCCTAAACAACTGATCTGGGTGGCAGTACTACCATTTACAGAAATGGAAAGTATAACAAAGATGAAGATTTATGTCTTGTTTTGAACTTGTTATTTTTCTTCTTTAAAGTTTATTTATTTTCAGAGAGAGAGAAGGTAAGAAACACCCCCAACAGAGACTTAACACATTGCAGCTCACCATACTTTCTGCCTTCTAGTCAACCAGGATCACAGGCACACCTGGCCTATTCAGATCAACCCAGGATCTAAATCTGAGTATCATACAGCAGCATTCTGTGCCACCAGAGTTAGGCAATAAATGAGTTAATTTTTTTTTTTTAATCTACCAGTTGCAGTAGCATGTCATCAATTAATACATCATCAATTAAGAATAACACTTCAAAAAGAGTTCTGGGGTAGAGATGAAAAGTTTGGAATTGTTAACGCTTACATAGCATTTAAAGCCACAGTAATAGGTGAGATTAAAATTCAAAAAAAGTTCAGCCATGATGTTCCAAGTGGGAGGATGTTATGGAACAGGGCTTGGCTCATGGAAGGCCCCAGTTCAATTTATGACCTAATTTTTTTTTTTTTTTGGAGAGGGTTTTCGCTTTAGGGCGTGTGCACTCGCCAGACAGACAGAGCGAGACATAGAGACAGAAAGCAAGAAATCACCCGCCAGGGGAGATGGTCGCACTGCAATCCCTTCTCCTCCATTCTCCTCTCGGGATCTTGGGCATGCATGCACATGCGCACAGCGTGAGTTTTAAGCCACTGGGTCTGGGACACGAACCGCGGTCGACTACGTGGGAGTCCTGCGACATAGCCATTACGCTAACTGCTGGTTTCCACCTAATTTAGATGATCCGATACCTTGGTGTATACCTGTGGTCCTTACTAGTTAAAAGACTAGGGCAGAAGAACTGTCATGTAGGAAGATCCTGTCAAAATACCTAAATCTCCCTTTCACTATCTTTTTCTTCCTCTCTTTCTCTTCCCCACTCTCTCTCTCTCAAATTAAAAAAAAAAAAATTGAAAATGTAAATTAAAGTAGATAATGAGAAAAATGGATGTACAGAATAACTTTTGTGAGATCTTGTGCTTACATTTCTACTAGCAGGGGAAGAATATATAAAAGAACAGGCTGAAAAAAGGGAGAAGAAATGGTCATGTAAAAGAATAAGAAGAGAAAGCTTCACAGAATACAATACAATATTCAGAGTGAAGTGTAAGAAAGAGAGCACAAGCGTATTTAGTAGCATGAGTACTGGAAAACATCCATTTAAATTGGCAGTAGAAAACCAGATATGATTTTTCAATTCTTTTACATTTAATTATTGTACATCTTTAAAGCACACAAGACGAATTTTACCAGCATGAATCTATATATTAGCCCAAAGACACTACCATACACATTATCATCAAAGATAATTTTTCCTTTTCTTTTTTATTTTTTTTAGAGAGAGATTTTTGTTACTAGGGCACATGTGCTTGGCAGAGAGACAGACAGAGACAGAGAGACAGAAAACCAGAAATTATCCACCAGGGAAGATGGTCATGCCACAATCCTTTCTCCTCTACTCTGTTCTCAGGACTTGGGGCACACATGCACATGCTCCTGGTGTGAGTTTCAAGTCACTGGGTCTGGGACTTGAACCATGGTCAGTCATGTGGAAGTCCAGTGACATAACTATCACACCATTTGCAGGTCCCAATTTTCCATTTTTATGTTTATTTAATGTTTTTTTTTAAATTCCTTAGTTACCTCCCTCCCACCTGTCATTGCCCTCTCTCCTCCCATACTATGTCTAATATCCACAGTTGCTCTCCATGCTTCTATACCTTCCCAGCTCTCAGTTTCTGCCACACAGTGCAGGCATTCGCTATATACCAAGAGGGGACATCTTTGATAGTCTGCCTTGCTTTACTCACCAGCAAATCTTCCATATTCATCCATGTTTTATCAAATGTCTGAGTAGTATTTCATAGTGTATATATGTCACACTTCTTGAATCCATTCATCTGTCTTTAAAATTTGAGTTTAATTCCATGTCTAATCAATTGTGAATAATACTGCAATATACATAGATGTTAAGTGGTTTTTTTTTTTTTTTGACTTAATATATTTCTATCCTTTGGGTAGATACCCAGGAATGAACTTGTTGAATCATGTAATAGTTCTAGTTGTAGCTTTTCCAGGAACATCCATATCATTCTCCACAGTGGCTGTACTAATTTACATTCCCAACAAGAGTGTAGGAGAGCTCCCTTTTCAACACAGCCTCACCAGCATTTATCATTCTTTATTTTTATAATCTTAGCCATTCTGACTGGAGTTAGGAGATATCTCATTGTGGTTTTGATATCCCTATGATATGGGATGTTGAGCATTTTATCATATGCTTTGGCTATTTGTATGCCTTCCTCAGGGAGTTGTCTGTGCAGCTTATTTGCCCATCTTTTAATTGGATTGATTATTATTATGATTTCAGGTAAACTCATTGAGTTCTCTATATATTCTGGTTATCAGTCCCTTATCTGAGGCATAGTTTACAAATATATTATCCCACCCTGAGTGTTATCTTTTCACTCTACTTATTATTTCTTTTGCTTTGTAGAAACTTTTTAATCTGATGCAGCTCCACTTTTTAAAAAAGAAATTTTTTTTTTTTTTTAGAGATTTTTCCTATGGGGTGCCTGTGCTCACTGGACAGACAGAGACAGAAACCAAGAAATCACTCCCCAGAGGGAAATGGTCATGCCACACTCCCTTCTCCTCCATTCTCCTCTCAGGATTTCAGGCACTCATTCGCACGTGCCTGGTGTGAGTCCAGGACTCAAACTGCAGTTGGCCATGTGGGAATATAATAAGGTAACCATCACACCTTCTGCTGGTCCCACCCTCTTGTCTATTTTTAGAAGCAGATATGATCTTAGCAAGAACAACTTTCATTGACTGATGAGAACTAAATGATGATAATTAGAGAGTTTGGGAAATTGATTAGATGTAAGGTATTAGGAAGGACTTGCATAAAATGCTTCCAAAAATTTCAGAAGTGAAGTAGAAATGGTGGGAATAGTTAGAAGAGGATTTGGAGACAAAGAAGCTAGAATACATTCAAACATAGGAAACTCTGGAGTTATTATATATATATATATATAGCAATAATCCTACAAAATTAGAGTAGTGATGAAGGAGAGAAGATAATCAAGGAAGCAAAACCCTCTAAAAGATGAGATATGATATTATACGGAGAGCATATAAAGGTCTTGATAGGATAAAAGGTAAGAAGACGGGAACAAATTCATGTTAAATTTGTACATTTAGCCATAAATATAGGAGATATTGATAGGTAGACTTAGTCATCCTCAGATCTGCAACACCCTTGACCTACATCTAACTATTTTCCCACACCCCACACACCCAGTAACCACATTTATTTTCATTTCTTGGATCCCACATGTACGCATGAACTATAGTTATAATATTGTATTATGTACTGAAATTTTCCTAAGAGGGTGGATTTTAGGTGCTGTTACCACACACACACACACATACATGGATAACTATGTTAATTTTCTTGATGAAGTAATCATTTCACTATGTATATCAAAACATCATGTTGTACACCTTAAAATATATAATAAAAATAATATGTGGCATATTTCCTTTTCAATATTTCTGGGGGGTAAAATGTAAAGTAATTAACCAAAGATGGAAAGAAGATTAAGGAGACCAGCAGACTTATGAGAAAGAAAGAAGCATAAAATATTTCTTCCTAAAAATAGGAAAGTACTCTTACTTAAATACAAAATAATACAAACTAAAATTTCCAGGAATTTGCATTCCAGATCATAAATTTGTGGGGATTCTAACCTGGCCAGTGGCAAGTGTAGTTATGAAAAACTTCACTGTGTGAAATAAAAACATCAAAAAGAGAAAGTTTATATCTCAGGTTGTGGATTTTCTAAAAGTGTAATGAAAGCATAAAAATTTTGCAGGTTAATGCAAAGGTGTGCTTATATTGATGTATCTTTACATTAAAGACGGATTGAGAAGCAAGGGCTAGAGTAAACGGTGAGGTCAATGGATTGAGGATTTTACCGAAGCTGAAGTGAGGTTTACATGAAACTATTTGAGAAAATAAGCAGTAACAATAGGAAATTTGTGCTTCCAGGTGAGATGGGGTGTGTTTGTGTGTGCATGTGATAGCCAGAACCAGAATGTTAGAGAGTATTATTGAGGTAAAGTGAAGGAAATGGACCCAGGAGTCTCATTTATTTATTCAACAATTATGTTTTGAGTTCTTCCTATGTGTTATGTATAAGTCATTGGCTCATGGCAGTGAACAAAACAGACAAAATCTCCTTGCCACCATGAATTTTACATTCTAGTATATTAGAGAGGTGATAAGCCTATATGTATGTGTATATATAAATGATTGTGTGTATGTGTATGTGTGCGTGTGTATGTATGAAGGGACTTCAAACATTTTGTGGAAACTGTAATTAAAGTACCACTTATTTTGGTGCAAGAAATTTGAAATTTACACATAATTTCTCAAAATAGGCACTTTCCATGAACTTTCGGAAGACTGTGTAAAATAAATGATCAGGTGTGACAAGTGGCATGAAAAAAGATGAAGAGGTTGTCAGAAACCTGATCATGTAGATAGCCTCATCAATCATATTAGAGAGTTTGAATTTTTTTCTTTGTGTGGTAGAATGTGTATGGGAAATATTGAAATGTATGTGTGTGTGTGTGTGTTGGGGTGACATAATCAGATATAAAATTATATATGGATCCCTAGAGCTTCTATCTGGAGAATAGATCTTTTGAGGGCAGAAGAAGCAGCTAACTTGTTAAGAAGCTTCTATAGCAGTCCATGTATAAAACAGAGGTTCTTCCTTATGTGAGGATAATTATGGTGAAGGTAAGAAAAAGGATTGAATTCAAGTATAATTTGGAGATCGAATATATGAATCCTTAAGTTCTTAAGTAGAGACATGGCTCTTGATGACTCTTGTTGAGTTGCTCAGCTCATTTGACACCAAAATCATTTTTTACAAAGCCTGGCATGCTCAAAATTCAAAGTTGGCAACTTTCTTAACAGGTATGATTGCACTTAATCCTAAATAACTCTATGTGGTAGTTTCACTAAGCATTATGCAAATTATCATTTGTCAGGGACTTAGAGGTGACTGGAGAAGAACTAGAACAGAAGAGATTAAACTTACAGACATCAAGGGAATACTGAATTCATTTTCTATTATTTATCCTTGTTTTAATAGCAGTGTGATGTTGAATTCTGTCTATATTGAGAAAATGACAAGAGAGTGTGTATGTTTGGTTCAATATAAGAACAGTCTTTATAGTTTTATTTCATGTTAAATTCAACCAATAAATTTGAGTTTATATAAAACCTCATAAAATGTTTTCTACTCATAGAAATACATTGGTCTCATTTCATAACTCAGTGGTTTCTTGTACACAGATTATAAACCCTACCAAAAATAGAAAGATGGAGTTAAGGAAAGTAATCTTAATTTGAAATTACTTTTACATTAGGCATATTCTTCTGCATTTAACACAGAAAATTTTGACAAAAGCAATGTCTCTCATTGGCTTTCATCCTTATTCCATCAAGCACTAGCTTTATTTCTGACATACTAAAGAGCAATTAAAAGCATCCTAAGAGATCAATCAAAATGGTCTTGGAGTAAGAAAGGAATCAAGGGGCTAAGTCAGAGTATTATAAAATTGTTCTTGTAAGTATTAAAATAACTTAGAATCTTGTCAGGAAAAGTGTAATGAAGAGACTGTGACCCAGGTTCTTAAAACATCAATAAACGAAGGAAAATGACAAGGAGGTCACAGAAGCCAGTGATAATGGGAGAGCAAAGTATTAAATGCTAATGGCATATATCTCAAAGGTAGTAAGGGCTTCTATAATAGCAAGGGAAGGAGGTAATAATGTGGAAGTGTTTCTAGGTAGGAGGGTGCTGCACACTTCACTTCCAAGGTGTGAGCTTTTAAGAAGGTGTGAAAATAGAAATAAATTAATATGGGTCTGAAGTAAGAGTTGACGAGAGGAGTATGGCTTAATTCCCTCCTACAGAAAAGAACCAAATCAAACAGTGGACATCTGATATTTACCCAGAGTGATAAAGAGAGAATGCTGGAGTGTAGCAGTGATATGGTAGAGATGCCACAGTGCACAGAAACTCAGGATGGACTTATAGAGAAGGGATACAAGTTCCCTTTATTGACTAATTAACCTCCATTCCCCCAGGTTGGAGGCAACTTAGAGACCAAGAGACTTCTTTGCAATTAAGAGACAAGCAGGAGAAACCCAGTGGCCCCTCCTGATATCGCAGTGATCCGAGGTCTTTGGTGAATGAGGGTCTTGCAGCCATTGTAAACCTTACAAGCATCAGGGAACTTCTGGAGAGTATGCATGATTGCACTTAATCCTAAACAACTCTATGTGGTAGTCTCACTAAGCATTATGCAAATTACCATTTGTCAAGGACTTGTAGGTGAATATTTTTGCTGCATAGGCTTGGAGAAAGCCCAGTTGACATTCCTAAACAAATCTATGTGGTAGAGCATTATGCAAATTACCATTTGTCAAGGACTTGTAGGTGAATATTTTTGCTGCATAGGCTTGGAGAAAGCCCAGTTGACATTTTGACCTTCCCAACACAGCCTGGTACAATACAACACAGCACTAACCCCCTAGGCTTGCTAAGTCAGGGCCCCAGTCAGCACCCAGCTGTACACTGCTTGTCAGAAGCAGCTTCACTAACCGACCCACTGAGCCAGGACCCTCCAGCACCCAGCCATTTGGTGCTTGCCAGTAGCAGCTTCAGTTACCTGGTCTACCAAGTCAGACCCTGACTAGCGCCCAACTGTGAACTGCTCTTTAGCAGCAGTCTGTCTACTTGGGCTTGTTGAGTGAAGTTCTTGGCCAGTGCCCAGCCATAAACCTCTATCAGAAGCCCTCCCACTTGAGCTCATTGAAGTCAGGTTCTTGCTATTGCTCTGCTGCCCCCCACTTGCTGGAAACAGTCCCATGTGTCTGGGATTTTTCTGAGACAGGACAGTGGCTCTTATCCAGTTATCTAGATGGCTAGGAGTGGCCATCTCATCCACAGCCTACTAAGAAAGCCCAGCAATCTTCCCTTAATCTGCAGTCATACCCACAGTTGCAAGAGCAATTCCACCTGCATGTAAACCTGTCCTGCCTGCAGATGAGGTGGGTCCCAGTTGGCAGACAGCCCCGTCACCTGTAGCATAGACCACTGAGGTACACACAGACACTGCTGATGGAACTGCAGACTCTACTGTGCTCATCTGGAGCCAAAGCCAATGCACCATACCCAAGTGACCCATCTCTAGGAGATAGTCTCTGAAATTGAAAGTTACATTATAAATTTAGTAAAGGCGATAGTTTTACCAGATGTGCAAATATCAATGTAAAGACATAAACATGAAAAAGCAAGGTAACAAGAGACTCCCAAAGAAACAATTCTCTGATAACAAACCCCTGTGAAAGAAAATCTTCAAAGTGATTCAAAGCAAACTCAGCAAGATACATGAAAATACAGACAATTCAATGAAAACAAGAAAAATTAGTCATGATCAGAATGAGAAATTTAAGAAAGAAAAAGACATCATTAAAAAAGGACCCAACAGAAATCCTAGAACTGAAGAATTCAATGAGGAAAGAAAAAAAATTTTTTTGAAAAATTCAACAACAGACTAGATCAAGCAGAAGAAAGAACTTCTTAACTTGAGGGTAGGTCTTTTGAAATGACACAATCAAATAAGAAAAAGTAAAAATGAACAAAGAAAGCTTCTGAAACTTTTGACACACTGTTGAGCAAATATTCACATGTAAGAGTCCAAGATGATGAATAAACAAAACAAAGAAACAAAAATAAATAAAAAAGGTGTAGAAAACCTACAAAGTCAAATAATCAAGTATTAACAAAGTAATTATTTAATTAATTTAATTAATAACTATAATTTTTGTAATTTAATGAAAACTTCCCAAGTTTTGAAAAAGACATGGATATTCAGGTCCAGGAAGCCCAAAGGCCCTCAAATAAACTCAACATAAAAAGATACACTCCAAGGCATATCATGGTCAAATTGTCAAAAATCAAAGATAGAGCATTCTAAAAACAGCAAGAGAAAAACATCAAGTCACATAAGAGAATTCCTATTAGATTAAAAGAAAATTTATCAGCAGAAACTTTACAGACTAAGAAAGAAAAAGGCTTTTAGCCAAGAATACAATACCCAGCACAGCTATTCTTTAGAAATTAAGAAGACATAAAGACTTTTCCAGAAAAACCAAAAAACAAGGGAATTCACCACCACTAGGCCAGTCTTAAGTATTCAGAAATACTTAAGAGATTCCTACATCTAGGGATAAAAGAATGAAAACTATCACTGAACAATAATGAGAAAATATAAAACTCTCTGATGGGAAAATATTAAAAGAAAAAAGAAAAAGAAATGAAACCTTATCAATATAAGAATCTACCTAACCACACAGACAAACAATAAGAAATGAAGAAAGTAACAAAGGATATATAAAGCACTAGGAAAACAATTTTAAAAAGAGCAGGAGTAGTTTTTTGCTTATTAGTAATAACCTTGAATGTAAATGGGTTAATTCCCCAAGTAATAGACTTAAACTGGCCAAATAGATCATAAAAACCAACCCAACTATATGTTTCCTTTGAGAAACTCACTGCACTAGCAAAAACAGAAATAGACCGAAAGCAACAGGATGGGAAAAAGATATTCTATGCAAAAAGAGACTAAAAGGAAGCAGGAGTAAAATATCAGATAAAGAAGGCATTAACTAACAAACTGTGAACAGAAAAGTCATTATATCATGATAAAGGAATCAAGAAGTTATAATAGTTGTAAATGTATGTACCCAACACTGGAGCATCCAAATACATAAAAGTAAGTATTTCTAGACATAAAGGGAGAGAGATGGTCCAACACAGTAATAGTCAGAAACTTTAACACTTAGCACTGGAAACATCTCTAGATAGACAATCAACCCCAAAAAATCATATTTAAACAACAGTTTGGTAAAATGTACCTAAGATACCTCTACAGAAGTCTTAGCCAGAGCGACAAGGTAAAAGAAAGAAGTAAAGGGTCTGCCAGACTAGCCAGTAGCATAGTGGTTAGCGGGGCTTGATTCCACATGACGAACTACATTGTTCAAGTCCCAGACTCAGCAGCTTGCCAGATATGCTGGGCACATATGTATGCATGTCTGCATGTCCAAATGTCAAAATAACGGGAAATGGAGGAGAAGGAATTGTGGCATGACCACGTTGGCTGCTTTCTTGCTTTTTCCCTGTCTCTCTGTCATGAGTGCACATACCCTCTGGCAAAACTAGGGGATAAAGAAGAGGAGAAAGTAAAAAATTGCCCTTACTGGAAACAATATAAGCTTATATATAGAAAAACCTAAATATTTCACCAAAGGGGGAAAAATAATAACCTGTAAGAACTGAGAAATGAATGTGTTAAAGTTGCAGGATACAAAATCAACATACAAAAATCAGTAATATTTTTATACACCAATAATGAATTAGCTAAAAAGAAATCAAAACAATTATTTGTTTATAATAGCCACACACCGTATAGTATCTAAGTTTATCTAAAGAAGTGAAAGATTGCTATAATGAAACTAAAACACATTAATGAAAGATATAGTGTTCATCAACAGACAAATGGCTAAAGAAAATGTGATATATGTAATATATAATACTATATTTACAGTATAATAATATTCAGCCATGAAAAGAATGAAATCCTACCATTTGAGGAAATAATAGAGACCTAAAATTTGTTGTGAAATAAGCCAGGCACAGAAAGAGAAAAATCATGTTCCCACTCACGTGGAAGCTAAAAACTTTTACCTATCAAAACTAGAGTAGAATATAGGTTACTAGGGACCAGCAGTTAGCCTAATGGCTATGTCATTGGACTCCCATATAGTCGACCATGGTTCGAGTCCCGGACCCGGTGACTTAAAACACGCCAGGACACGAACTGTGGTCAACTACATGGGAGCCCAGTGACATAGCCATTACGCTAACTGCTGGTCCCAGTAGATAACTACTGTTAACAGCAACTCATAGTAAATTTCAAAATAGCTAAAAGAGGGGATTTTTTAAAATCTTCTCAACATAAAGTAATGCTAAATGTTTAAGGTCATGGGTATGCTAATTACCCTGATTTGATCATGACATTATCAACTGTAACATTAAGATAATGCACCACCCACTGCACAGAGTTTTGAGAGAATTAAATGAGATAGTGCAGAGTGAGCACTCAACTAACATTAGCTATTATTTTTTTATTGATAATTTGATTACCATACATTTAATAAGCACACTTGACTGGAAAGGATTGTCTGGGAAATTGATGTATGAAACATTATCATTTAAGTTACTATGAAATGAGGATCCAGCACCTGTCACATGTCAGCCAAAGATGGCGGCGCCCAGGCTAGTTGAAGAAAGGTTGTGGTGAGCCACGGCCTGACTGAGGAGGACCCAGCCAAGGCCCTGCACCAGCTGCAGAGAGAGAAGCATAAGATGGAAAGTCATGAACCAGATGAAACTATCAAGGAAAACTTAATTTTCAATATCATAACCAGAAAAATTAACCAACTGCCAGAAGCCGAAAGGTGACTTGAATTGTGGAACCTGTACCATAACACAGAGTGGATTGGACAGTCTCGTTTCTGGGGGTCTCTACCCTGTCTTCTTGGCTATGCTTGTGAATGGTGGCCTAGCAGAAAGGTATGAATCAACCTTGCTACTAGAGAAAGGAAACATCATAACTTACTAGATAAGAATTTCTAAGTCAATCTTTAGAAAGATGTTATTTCCCCTTTTGCTCCAGACTGCATTTGCATCATACTTAGGGTCTAGACAAAATAAACTACTTATAAAAGCCCTTCAGTTACCTAAACCTGGCCTAGAAATTCAATGATTTTAAGAAAATATGTATACAAATAAACTGGTAAAAATTTTTAAAAAGTTACTATGAAATGAGTAAGGACAGGGGGGCTCACGCCCCCCCCCAGCGCAGCCGCGCGCCGGGAACGGCCTGGCCGGCGCCCCCCCACTCTGGGGGGTGCGCCACGCAGC